>NC_143507.1:27622045-27925075 GCF_051622355.1 Phaseolus vulgaris
CTTAGTAAGGGGGGTGTGATCTTAGGAGTTTTTTGGGTAGCTTAGGGAATAAGCTATGTAAATGACCAGCCCTTACTCCTATATAAGGAGGAATTAGGTCCTTCACAATTCAGATTGGAATTTTATAGTAGAGAGACTATACTCAAATTTGGAGAGAAATTGTGAGTCTTGGGTCTTCTTCTTCCTTTGCCTTATCTTGTGAGCAATGGTGAGCTTCAAGTGGCGGCACTCCATCACTTATCTTGGTTCAAGGTTCCAAGTGGCGTGAATGGCTTCTTCCAATTCTCAAAATCCAGCAAGCATCTTCTTCTATAAGTGTTCTTCTTTCCTTCCATTTTCCATTCGGTATTTTTGATTCCTAGAGTTTACTTCTTTTTCTACCGTTTATTTTTGTGTTTCCAGCATTGTGTTCTTAATTCTGTTTTGGTTCAGTAGCTAGCTTTAATTTCTGTCCAGTTTTAATTCTTGTTCTTCATTCCTTGTGTTTTGATTCAATTTGACAAAACATGGACTTCCATATGAGTCTTGGTTGGTGCTAAGTTTTGGTGAGTTCTTGAATTAGAACATTGATCCAATTCTAAAGTAAAGTGCCTTTCAAATCCAGCTCAAGTTGATCCTAAGAATGTCAAGAATCATGTATTCTTGTTGTCACATTCACATCAGAAGGTGTACGAGAGCACCCTCACTCGCCAATTCCAGTAGAGATCGCGCTCCCAAGTTAGCTATGCAATGGGCAGTACCATGCATAAATAACTTAGCCAAAAGGAGAGTCAGAAGCAGCGCCCAAGTCAAGGAGGCTCCAGATGATGGCACGTGTACGACTGGATGCGAGCTACGTGTCCAGGTCTGTAACTGCCAGGAGAGAGAAAGTGACCAGGTATATAAGAGTTCTCAACGAACTTTCTGAGGTACGCATGTTCAGATTATACTCTTTACGCTTGCGAGTTCTTGAGCATACTGTGAGAGAGAACATTGCACGGTTCCTTGAGAGTTCTAGAGTGTTCTTGCTCTTAGTATTTGGTGGTTCGGTCACTGACTTGGGCGTTGGAGTGCGATCGGTCGCAGCGGCGCCGCTCTGTTCTTTTGCAGGTTCTTGAGGTGGATCTTGAAGAAGGACGGAGGTTTGAAGCGGTGCACACGTCGATCCTTTGACGAGGCAGGTTCCAACGTTCTGGTCAAGAGGCAGGATCATCAGGCGCCCACCGTGGGGTCGTGTAAAACCTGTTCCCATCCACAGCGTGAGTTCTTGGAGGTTTTCGTGATTTTCTGTGTGGTTGTGTGCTGGTGCAACCGTAGTTCGCTGTTCGCTTAAGATTTGTTCGGTGATTTCGCGTTTTCCACCGTTCGTTTGGATTTTTGTTCGGTGAAATGAGGTTTTCTGCTGTTTACGCGCGATTTGTTCGGAGGAGTTTGAGTTCCTTCGCTCGTTTGGTTATCCGTGGGAGAAGCGGTGGTTTCTGGTGGAGTTGCAGGTTTCTTTGGAGGTTCGCGGTGTTCTTGAGTTTCTTGCAGAGTTTCGCGTAGCTTTTTCCGATTGATCGCTGAATCGATCGTAGCTGAAGTAAGTGTTGTTCGCTGCATTTTGTGATTCGCCAAGTTTCATGAGAAAAATGAGAAGCAATCGTTCAAGTCCGGTTGCGCCCGTCGCTGCTGAAGGCGTCGCCGCCGTGACCATGGCGCAGATGGCAGAGATGATGCGTTCGTTGCAGGCAACTGCGGAAGCCTCGCGCATAGAACAGGCGAGAATGCATGAGGACCTGGTCGCCTCTCGCGCCAGGAATGATGAGCTTAGCAAGGTGACTGAGGAGCTGCGTCAAGCCCTTCAGGAGCAGCAAGGGCGTTCTATTGCTGAAGAGGTCGCGCCGTCGTCGCCACCTCGTGGTTCCGGTTAAGGCTGTTTTCACCGGCGTGGAGGATCCTGAGGCTCATCTCACCACGTTCCATACGCAGATGATGCTGTCAGGGGGATCAGACGCCGTGTATTGCAAGATGTTTGTGAGCACGCTCCAGGGAACGGCGCTGGAATGGTTTGTGAGCCTGCCTAACGGTCACATAACCAGTTTCCAACAGTTCTCGAAGATTTTCGTCGAGCAGTACATCGTGAATAAGGCACCGCCCAGGGTGTCTTATGACCTGTTCGATATAAGGCAGTATCAGGGAGAGTCCCTCAGGGACTACCTAAATCGCTTCGGAGCGCAGATGGTCAGATCGCCGGCCAAAGACGAAGAAATGCTGGTCTATGCATTTAAGAAAGGCGTGCTGCCGGGACCATTCTGCGAGGCGTTGATCAGGGCACACCCCGCCACGTTTGCTGAGGTTAGGCGACTTGCGGTGGCCCACATCGCCGACGAGAGCGAAGTCGCCGAGAAGAGGGGAAGTGTGGCCCCCACTAGGCCACGCGCCCAGACCAGGATCCAGCCACAGAGGGTGCTGGAGACAGCGGCGGCCAGGAGGGATCAGAGGACTCGCCATCCTTATGATCCAAGGAAGAACAAGGGCAGGGGCCAAGGACGCCAGCAACCAGCACGCCGGGAATACAATCGCCCGCCTAAGCACAAGTTTGTCATGGGATTGGCGGATCTGATCGCCATTCCCAACATATCCGCTAGGTTGAAGGCGCCAGAAAAGGTGGGCGACAAGGTGCTGGGACCAAAGCCAGACGCCTGGTGTGAGTTTCACCAGGGCTTTGGCCATACAGTGGACTCGTGCTTAGCATTAAGATACCAGCTCGACGATCTGGTTAAGAGCGGGTTCCTAAATGACTATTTGCTGGACAGAAGGACGGGGGGCGCGTCGAGCTCCCAACCAGCAGGTGCTGAAGCTCAGCAGCACGAGATGCCTACGCACGGAGAAATCCACACCATTGCAGGGGGTTTCTCAGGAGGTGGATGCACCGCATCATAGAGGAAGAAGTACGCAAGGTCTGTGATGACGGTGGATATGTTTGAAGACCACTCGCCAGAAGTGGATATTACATTCACCAAGCAAGATCTCCGGGATGTTGTGCCTCATGACAAAGATCCCATAGTAATTTCGTTGATAACAGCGGGAAGAAAGGTCCACAGGGTACTGGTGGACCAAGGAAGCTCGGCAGACGTGTTGTTCTGGCCGACTTTCACGCAGTTGGAGCTGCCCCTTGACCAGCTGAGGCCCTATGGAGGGTGTTTGTATGGGTTCGCTGCTGACCAAGTGGAGGTCAGGGGGTACATAGAATTGAGGACGACGTTTACAGATGTGGCGGGTTCAAGAACGGAGAAAATCAAATACCTCGTTGTGAACGCTCCTTCAGCATACAACATCCTGTTGGGAAGACCCACACTCAACAGGATAGGTGCCATACCATCGACCCGGCACATGAAGGTGAAGTTGACGTCCATGGAGGGGGTGTTTATCACCATCAAGTCCGATCAGAAGGAAGCGAAGAAGTGCTATGAGAATAGCCTGAAAAACAAGAGATCGGTGAGTTACGTAACAACCACCCCGCCTCCTGGTGTGAAGCCCAGATCGACGGTAACAGAGGAGATCGCCGGAAGGGACGTGGAGATGGTGGACGCTGAGCTGGGGGAGGGGAACGCTGGTCTGGAGGAGGAAGAGGCAAGGAATCGCCCTGAGGAAGCGAGAGAGCTGGGAATCGCCAGGGCGGTGATCGCCAGAGAAACCAGACCAAAACCCGTCGAGCAGTGGCTCGAGAGAGAAATCGGGGGAAAGATCTTCAAGCTGGGAAGATCCCTGGAGGTTGAGCTCCAGGACCAGATCGCCAAGGTGATTGAGCGGCATCTGGACGCGTTTGCATGGTCCGCTTCGGACATGCCCGGGATCGATCCCGACTTCTTGTGCCATCATCTGGCGATGGACAACTTGGTAAAACCAGTGCGACAAAGGAGAAGAAAGTTCAACGAAGAGAGGAGGCAGGCGATCAGGGACGAAACACAGAAACTCCTCGCTGCAGGCCACATCAGGGAAGTCCAGTACCCTGAATGGCTGGCAAATGTCGTGCTGGTGAAGAAGAGTAACGGGAAATGGCGCATGTGCGTCGATTTCACTGACCTGAACAAGGCTTGCCCAAAGGATTCATATCCTTTACCAGGCATAAACGCCCTGGTAGATAGTGCTGCAGGGTGTAAGTTGCTGAGCTTCCTGGATGCCTTCTCGGGGTATAATCAGATCAAGATGCATCCCATGGATGAAGAGAAGACAGCCTTCATGACGGAGAGATCATGCTATTGCCATAAGGTGATGCCGTTTGGGCTGAAGAACGCGGGGGCCACGTACCAGAGGCTGATGGATCGAGTACTTGCACCGATGTTGGGAAGGAACGTGCAAGCGTACGTCGATGACATGGTCGTGACCTCGCCGGAAAAGAGCAAGCACGTTGCAGACTTGGAAGAATTGTTCACGACGATCGCCAAGTTCAGTGCTTGAGGCGCAATAACAAGTTTGCTTGGACGAAGGAGTGCGAGGAAGCCTTCGTCAAGCTGAAGGAATATCTGGCGAGCCCGCCGGTCTTGTGCAAACCGCTGGTGGGAACCCCTCTCAGGTTGTATTTTGCTGTAACTGAGAGGGTGGTGAGTGCGGTGCTCGCCCAGGATCAAGATCAGGCCCAAAAGCCTATTTATTTTGTGAGTAAGGTGTTGCAGGGCCCCGAAACGAGATATCAGGCCCTGGAAAAGGCTGCGCTGGCTGTGGTATTTTCGGCGAGGAGGTTGCGCCACTATTTCCATAGTTTCACCATACTGGTGATGACTGACCTGCCCATCCAGAAGGTCTTGAAGAAGCCTGACGTTGCAGGAAGGATGGTGAAGTGGGCAGTAGAATTGTCAGAGTTTGATATCAAATATGAGCCCCGAGGCCCGATCAAGGGGCAAATCTTTGCGGATTTCGTGGTCGAGCTCTCGTCTGAGGCGACACGAGTTGAAGGGGACGACTTCCGTTGGGTACTCTCGGTGGATGGATCGTCGAACCAGCAGGGTAGCGGTGCTGGAGTCATTTTGGAAGGACCCAACGACGTGCTGATCGAACAATCTTTGAGATTCGCCTTCAAAGCCAGTAACAATCAAGCAGAATATGAGGCGCTGATCGCCGGGATTTTGCTGGCCAAAGAGATGGGAGCCAGGGTGCTAATGGCTAAGAGTGACTCGCTGCTAGTCACAGGGCAAGTAACAGGCGAGTTCCAGGCTAAAGATCCACAAATGGCGGCCTATTTGGAGTATGTGCAGGAATTGAAGAGTTCCTTTGCCTCCTTTGAAGTAGTGCATGTGCCCAGAGAGTAGAATGCCCGAGCTGACTTGCTAGCTAAGCTCGCCAGTTCAGTCAAGGGGGGTAGGCAGAGGACGGTGATTCAAGAAACTCTGAAGACGCCGAGAGAATTTGTAGCAGATCACCTGGTCCTTCAGATAAGCAAGTCGACGGAGAAAGCAGCGAGAAGTCATAAGTCCCTGACGCAAGAGACTTTGAGATCGCCGAGAATTAGAGCATGTCGAGGAGAGAAGGTGAACGTGACGCAGGTCTGCGCTATCCATGAGCCAGACACCTGGATAACACAATACAAGCGATGCCTGGCAGATGCCCTTCTCCCACTGGATCCGACAGAGGCTAGGAAGGTAAAGAAAAATTCTAGCAAGTACACATTGATTGATGGCGATCTGTACAGGTTTGGGTTCACTCACCCACTCCTGGAATGCGTACATGGCGAGAAGTGCACGAGAATCATGGCAGAGCTCCACGAAGGTATATGCGGAAGCCACGTCGGGGGTCGAGCTCGGGCCGCAAGGACTCTCCGTGTAGGGTACTACTGGCCATCGATGAGAGAAGACTGCAAGAAGTATGCCCAATGTTGCAAACAATGCCAACAGCACGCCGATTGGCACAAGGCGCCTCCCGAGGAGTTGAAGTCGATCTACAGCCCTTGGCCGTTTCATACTTGCGGAATCGACATCCTGGGACCATTCCCGCTGGCGATCAGGCAGATGAAGTACTTGGTGGTGGCGATTGAGTATTTCACCAAGTGGATCGAAGCAGAACCAGTGGCCCAGATCACCGCACACAAGATCGAAGGTTTCGTGTGGAAGAATATTGTGTGCCGGTTTGGAGTGCCCAAGCGCCTGGTGTCAGACAATGGGACTCAGTTTGCAAGCCACTTGTTGAAGAAGCTGTGCGAAGGGGTGGGAATTCAACAAGTGTTTGCGTCCGTCGAGCACCCTCAGACGAATGGCCAGGTGGAGTAAGCTAATCGGGTGTTGCTGAGAGGTTTGAAGAGAAGGCTAGAGAAAGCCAAAGGAAGCTGGGCTGAGGAAGTACCCCGTATAGTCTGGGCGTACCACACCACCGAGCAGTCAGGAACCCATGAGACCCCGTTCAGCTTGGTCTATGGGTGTGATGCAATGATTCCGGTAGAGATCCAGGAGAGCTCGCCGAGATTCCAGAATTTTGTAGAGGAAGACTCGAATGAGGAGAGAAGGCTGAACCTGGATCTACTGGATGAGGTCAGGGAAGAGGCGAGACTGAAGGATGAAGCGATGAAGAGAAGGATTGAACGAAGATACAACTCGAAGGTGATGCCAAGACAATTTAGAGAAGGCAACCTGGTGATGAGGAAAGCCCACCAGTACGAGACGGAGAATAAACTGTCGCCCAAGTGGACGGGGCCTTTCAGAATAACCGTGGTGCTCGGGAACGACGCCTACCGCTTAGAGACATTGGAAGGAGGGGCGATTCCTCGCACTTGGAACGCCACGCACCTGAAGTTGTATTACAGTTAAGAAGCCTTGTAAGTAAAGACAAACACGAAGTTATATTACAATGTCTCTGTTAAAATAGTTTGAAGGGGGCACTCTTTTTTCCCTAAGGAGGGTTTTTAATGAGGCCACCCAATAAAGAGAAGTTTTCGAAGTACAAGTTGTTTTAGATTGCGTGCCTGTTGTTTTCAGAAAGTTTTGAAGAAAGACCTTGTCACTTGTATGTGACTTAAGGCAAGTTAAAGATATATTGCATGCTTTCTAAAAAGTTTTAAGTCCTCATCGTCTTTCGGCGATCGGAGGCACCAGTTAAAGTTTTAAGTCCTCATCGTCTTTCGGCGATCGGAGGCGCCAGTTAAAGTTTTAAGTCCTCATCGTCTTTCGGCGATCGGAGGCACCAGTTAAAGTTTTAAGTCCTCATCGTCTTTCGGCGATCGGAGGCACCAGTTAAAGTTTTAAGTCCTCATCGTCTTTTGGCGATTGGAGGCACAAGTTAAAGTTAAAGTCCTCATCGTCTTTCGGCGATCGGAGGCACCAGCTAAAAGATCCTCATCGTCCTGAGGCGAGTTAAAGACCTCCTCGCCGTCGAGCGAGTGCAGGCGAGGAAGAGCGAAAAGTCCTCAGTGTTTCTGGGGGCGAGGAGATGTAACCCCTGGGGCAATGTAGAGGCACCAGTGAAAAGTCCTCAGTGTTTCTGGGGGCGAGAAGATGTAACCCCCGGGGCAATGTAGAGGCAAGTAAAAGACCTTCTCGCCTAAGAGCGAGTTCAGGCAAGTAAAAGACCTTCTCGCCTATGAGCGAGTTCAGGCAAGGTAAAATCCTTCTCGTCTCGAACGAGTTCAGGTATGGTGTTAAGGGTGGACGAAGTTGGGAAGGTGGCTAAGGTAGGTTCGAAGAGAACGCCTAGCCACCCGGTCTTTTGTTCTGAAGTTCAGGAAGGTAGAGAAGGATCCGAAAGGCGCCTCTACCCCAGATAAAAGCACAATGGCCAAGGCATGAAGCCAGAAAGAAGCTGATATCGCCAAGAGTCTTTGGCGACCAGGAAAAGTTCAAACAGTGCCGAGAAAGTTAAAGACCCGTTTTAATGAAGCAGATCGGGTGAAGCAGTGCTTTAAGCCGGTAATTGAGTTGAAGTCCGTTGCTTGAAGAGTAATTTTACGCTAAGGTTAATTGCCTTAAGATTACAAGTTGTTAATGTGATTATTATTCGAAGTTGGAATGGTTCGAAACAGTTAAGTACAAGATCGTGCCTACAAAATTACTAAGTTATTTCTCTGAAGTAAATTGCGCAAGGGAAGTTGAAGTAGGCAAAGAAGTTACAGGAAGAAATACAAAGGCAATTTCATTAAGTAAATATCAGTTCGGGGTACGTAAACAGGAAAAGAAGAAAGTTCATTACAAAATGCAAAGAAAAAGCATAAAGGTGGTGGATGAGGGGAAATTGATCAATCTTCGACGGGAACCACTTTCCCATCCACCACCTCGTTGTTTAGGGACACCATGCTGAGATCCAGATCGGGGAACAAGCATGCGAACTGTTCCCGTGCAGCCACGAATCCAGCAGCCAGAATTTGGGCAGAACTCATATTAAGTTCTTCAATCTGTTTCTGGAGTCCTTCAGTTTGTTCCTTCAGCCCCTTATTCTGCTGCTCCAGCTCTTCGACTTGCTTCTTGAGTTTTTCGTTGTTTTCTTGAGCGTGGAGAAGGTCTTCAGCAACCTTCTTGGATTCTGCTTGCACTTGGCCCAATTTAGTAGTGATCTTCCCCTTCTCTTTGTTGGCCTCGGCAAGCTCAGCCATGGCGTCATCCCTCGCCTTCTCCACTTTGCCAAGGAAGATCTCCCGATCAGCGGACCTCTGCTCCAGTTTCTTCACCTTGGCGGCGTCAGTTTTTATCAAGGCTTCTAGGTCAGCCACCTTAACGCGATAAGGCACAATCTTGCTCTCTAGTTCGATCTTTTCTTGAGCCAGTTGCTGCACCTCATGGCGGAGTTCAGTGGCCTCCTTGCGCGCCAACCGGAGCTTGGTGCTCATCGCATCTTCTACTCGGGAGTGTTCAATCTCCGCGAGTGTCAGATTGAAGGACAACTTCTCCACCTCAACCCTCATGGTGCTGTTCTCAGTTCTAAGGTTGAAGAGGTCGTCCTGGAGCTTCCTGGTGGAGCTCTCCACAGCTCTGGTTATGATGGCGGGGATGTCTTCTGCTATCGTCTTCAACTTGGCAGATAAAGGCTCCCACATCCTCGTGACCTCAAGAGGGAGGTTTGCTGCTTGTAGAGGTGCTGGGTGGGCCTGTTGTTGGTTTTCGTCGCCACCTTCTTTAGTTGGTTCTTCAGTAGGCGCTTCTGGGCGTGGTGGCGACGTCGGGGATTCGGTAATCAGAATTGGAGAGGCATGGGCAACCTCATCCCCGATTGGAGCAACGTCTGCAGCTGAGGCATTTGAAGGAGGACCCCCTCCAACTATTGCACAAGGTGTGGAGGCGCTCGGGGGGTCCTCCATGAAGTTTGGCCCGGGGGCCTCAACCGCAGGTGGCGCGGATGCCAATGGAATGGCTTGGACTGGTGAAGCAGGAGCTGATGGAGGTGGCAATGATGGAGGAGGGGCGGGCGTGGATGGCGGTGTTGATGCTGGAAGAGGGGGTGGTGCAGATGGTGAAGAAGGTGCCACCCTCTTCCTCTTCGTAACAAGGCCATCTTCAGTGGCCTCGTCGTCTTCCTCCTCCTCCTCGTGGACTACCTGGGGAGTTTTCCTCTTGGGTCTTTTCAGGACAAGTTTCTTGCGTTGAGCGGCGAGTTGGACATCGGAGGGAGCTGTGCCCTTGGGTGGCGATCGGCCCTGTGCGGCGGCGATCTCCACCACAGAGTTTGGCACTGTTTGGGAACCCGTTGCCAACCCGTGGATTCGGGCGAGCGCCCTTAATTCAGCAAGCTTGCCCTGGCCCAACATGTTATCTGCATAGAGCAAAAATGCAAGGGTTAGTTCAGAGGGAAAATGAATGCATAAGGCAATACGCAGCAAAACAGATAAAGGGTGCAGAAAAATAAAGCCAAAGTCTTGCGCACAACGCACAAGACGCCTAGAAACAGTTAACAGAAGTAAGTATTAAAACAAAGCGTTCTAACCTATTCGAATTTCGAGTTGGTCCTCGAAGAACTCGAAGCAGATAAGTGTGGTGGTGAGGAAGGTGATGTTGGCGTCTGCCACACTCTTCCAGAAAAAACAGAGATCTCTGTCCAAAGCGCCCATGCTATCAGGACTTCTGGATCTCCTGAAGCAGCTTTTGGACTCTTTGTTCCCCTTGTTTACCCAATACAAGGGGAAACCGTCGAGCAGCGACGCGTCTTTCTCGTTGGGGCGTATCTGGACAAATTTGCCCTTCCAGTCTTTATAGGATTGCTGGAAGATGGAAAGGATTGATCTCCCAGCAATCCCATTCAAGCTTACCCACGGGTGGTCTCCTGGGTGCTTGGCTTCGAAGAGAAATAAAAACACATCTACAGATGTTGGCAACCCCAGATGGTCGCACATCACTTGGAACGCTCGCACGAACGCCCAGCTGTTGGGATGAAGCTGGGCGGTGGCGATGTTGAGCTCAGTAAGAAGCTCCCTCTCAAAGCGGGTGAAGGGAAACCTGAGTTTCACCTTCTTGAATAGGGTTGTGTAGACGAAACAGAAGGCTCCACTGGTGTTTGCCTTGTCATCAGCACAAACTGGCAGGCCAGGGGGGCAAGGTAGCACTGTCATCTTCTCATCGTGCTCCTTGTGGAATGATTGGTGAGGCTCATCCCCCTTCGTCAAGCGCAGAACTGCCCCAGCAGTGTTCACAGAAGATGTTTCCCCCAACAGGGTCGAGTTGGCCCAGGGGTATAGTTTTTTGAAGTCTGGTGGGGGGACGGAGGCTCCTCCAGTGACAGGCGGAGTAGCCTGGGCCAGGTTGGGGCGGGAAGGTGCAGGCCTCTCAGCCTGAGAAGACGAAGCGCCACGTACTCGCGGTGGGTCGTGTGCTTGTGAAGAGGGGTTTCGTGATGAAGGAGGAGGATTTGGGGTGATCTTTGAGCGAGTCATTGTTGTAGCTGCAAAGGAAGAAGAAAAGGAAAAATGATCAGGGGTCATAGAGGCTGACTCGATCATGGAAGAAAGGTGAAAAACGAACGAACGTAGGTTCGTTGTGACGTTGACGGAGCCCTAAGTTACGAAGAAGGAGAAATCGCAAAAACAACCCACAACGTATGCACCAGACAGTTACAGGATGATGCGAATCGGTTAAAATGCAGGAAAAACCAGCAGAAGAAGGAAAGGAGGTACCTTTTGATGATCAGGAAGACGATGAAGGATGCTGGTGATTCAGAATGTTGAAGAACGCTGAGAGCTTTTTTGCAGAGGGAAGTTAGAACGTTTGCGAATACAAAGAAAAGTGATGGAACAGTGGAGTGAAAATGGGTTTAAGGGTTTTTCGAAATGGGTTTGGGAAGCGCAAACGGTAACTGAAAGTAACCGTTGATGAAGCCACGTGTCGAGCGATGGGTGAGGGGTTTGGTGGAGCGTCAGAGAAGCAGAAAGTACAACCGCTTGGAATTCTGCGTCAGTGCCACGTAGGTCGGTGTTGACGTGACTCTTTCAGTCTTTTCGCTGGACAAGTCTTCGCTTAAGACTGGGGGGCTTGTGTACCGCCCTGGTAGTCGGAAGTGATGACGTGGCACCAAGCTACAGTGTAGGCGTGTTGAGAACGCGCCAGATTCGCAGAAGTGAAGGGAGTCGGGGGGGTCCGTGTAGTCGCCAGTTATTAAGTTGGCGATCGCCCAGTTGAAGGTGAAGTCGCCGGATGTAAACTCAGGCGACCAAGTGATTGGAGATCGCCAGAGCAAGCACATCGCCAGAGATAAAGGTGGTGCAGATTATGAAGGCGGCCGGCGAGACCACAGGGAAGGTGTACGAGAGCACCCTCACTCGCCAATTCCAGTAGAGATCACGCTCCCAAGTTAGCTATGCAATGGGCAGTACCATGCATAAATAACTTAGCGAAAAGGAGAGTCAGAAGCAGCGCCCAAGTCAAGGAGGCTCCAGATGATGGCACGTGTACGACTGGATGCGAGCCACGTGTCCAGGTCTGTAACTGCCAGGAGAGAGAAAGTGACCAGGTATATAAGAGTTCTCAACGAACTTTCTGAGGTACGCACGTTCAGATTATACTCTTTACGCTTGCGAGTTCTTGAGCATACTGTGAGAGAGAACATTGCACGGTTCCTTGAGAGTTCTAGAGTGTTCTTGCTCTTAGTATTTGGTGGTTCGGTCACTGACTTGGGCGTTGGAGTGCGATCGGCCGCAGCGGCGCCGCTCTGTTCTTTTGCAGGTTCTTGAGGTGGATCTTGAAGAAGGACGGAGGTTTGAAGCGGTGCACACGTCGATCCTTTGACGAGGCAGGTTCCAACGTTCTGGTCAAGAGGCAGGATCAGTTGCAGTACTCGTGGTGAAGCGATTAATTCCTTTATAGTCTAAAAGACTTCTTTGCATAATGAAATTCATTTGAACTTGCTTAACTTCTCCATTAGTTGGATTATGGATTTATTTTGTTTTTGTGAGCTTTTGGAACGAATGGTGAAAGGGAGGTGAAACATCCTATTAGTGAATGTACATATTTTATGTTCTTGGACTACACATCTCGATTAGTGTTTGATATTTACCGGGATTCGTCTTGATATTCTTATAATCGATCACTCCTCATTGTAATTGGAGAACCAAGCATTGTTCTTGATAAAGTAGGTTCCAGACAAAGTTTCAAAGTGTCGAGCAATCTCTTTCGTAAACTTATAAGAATAACACACAACCAAACAAAAATGAGTTAACATATTTTTCAAATGTTTTAAAAACATAATAATCGATTACATGCTTGATTAATCGATTAAACTATTTCTAACGAGGGTTATAACGAGTTTATTGATTATCATATTTTTTCTTGCCGGTTGACTTTCTCGCCGGTTTACTCTGATGACAAGTTCTTGCTTCGGTCTATCTCCTCTAAAATTTGTTCTACGTCTTGTTGCACTAAAACGTGCATCCGTTGAACAGAGGGCGCTCTACCTGTTGATCACACTTCGACGATCAATTCAGTAAGAGCTTACTAAAATTAAAGATGTATTCAGTTTCAGTCTTAAAAACAACGTACCTTTACGAGAGGACTTGTTCCCACCGGCTGACCGAATTATGCTCCGTGCGTAGCTAAGACTCGCGTATCAAGGAATCCCTCGTCTTTGCTCCAAATCTCCACCCTTCATCGCTGTGAGTTCCTGAAAGAAGTGCACAAAGGGGCGCCCTCGTGGCCGTTTGCACTCTGACAATCAAGTCAGCAAGCGAGAAACATCAAAGACACACCTCCGTATCGGAGCACCGTGAATGGATGCTCTGAAGGTGGTAAAATGACTGAGTAACTGATTTCACCCTAATTGCCTGTGCGTACAGTGGGTTCACGAGCAAGCAACTAGAGTGTGTGTGCGTAACTGAGTCTGGATCTCCATCTCAAACGTCTAAAGCCTCTTTTAAACGTCTAAAGCATTTAAACCGTCTTAAAGCGCATTTAAAGCGTCTTAAAGCGCATTTAAGGCGTTTAAAAACGTTCAACGCGTTCAAAACGTTCAAAGCATTTAAAGCGCTTAAAGTGCATTAAAGCGTTTGAAACCCAAACTGAATAAAAACGTACCTTAGCACTTATATACCTTGATGTTTCAATGCTTACTGCCACGTGTTCCTCTGACTTGATCGCTATTCTACGTGGAGTGCCTTACAGCGCCGTAACCCAACTTAGGGATATTCCATCGTGTAAGTCCTCCTTCCTCGAAGTGCATCTGGAGTAAGGGGTGACTTTCTGGGTGCCAAGTCATGCGCCCCAACCTCTAGTCACTTGCCCTGGGAGTGTATATACCTTCCTCTCGTACCACGCACATGGTTCGCCCCTGGGCGTGGCCCTCTCATGGGTCGTATCTGTCCCAGGGGTCTCCCAGAGGTGGCGTGGGTACTTCACAAGTCAGGTTACTCCTCACTGGTACTGGGAATATGGCCTTGAAGCCACCTTTCTCTTCTCTTTATTACTGTTATGAGGTACTGAGGCCCCACGTGGTGTCACCCCCTCCACGGTCTTTCCTACCCGTGGGTATCGGGGGGTGACACCGTCGACGTCTTAACCTGGCGACGCCTTAACTTTGCGACGCATACACTTGGCGACGCCTTAAGCGGTCAACCTGTTGACTTTCTTCCCTGGGCAACCTGGATGGGTCCCACCATATGTTTGACTTTGACTTTGGTCAACGCCCGGGGACGGGACGGTACACAAGCCCCCCAGTCTTGAGCTGATACTTGTTTCAGCAAAAAGACTAAGGCCTCGCCCTATCATCCACGTGGCATTCCTGTTGACGTGACATTCCCTTGAGCAGTTGACGTGACATTCTCTGTGCTGAAGATGTGACACTTTAAGTAGCTTGTTAACCTCTTGACACGTGGCATGATCCTACGGCTGGGGATGAGTGTCGCTAGCTGTACCAACCAGGTAGTCGGGAGTGATGACGTGGCAGTAAGCGATAATATAGGCGTGTTGAGCGGGACACCTGGCTGACAGAAGGGAAGTACATTGGGAAGTCTGTGTAGTCGCCAAGTGATGGCTTCGCGCTCTCCAATCTTTAGCATATCTAACTGGCGGTCACCAGGCTTGTGTCATAGTCACCGTATGTGAGCTTATGCGACCAAGTGGTCAGAGACCGTCGAAAGAGGGACATCGCTGAAAGATCAGGAAGGCTTGCTTAAGGCTTTCAAGAGGTACAAGCACGGAGGATGAGGTTGTCAGATGATCATTCCCTGGCCAGAGGTCGAGGCAAGGGAACAGTTTACCAGAACATGCACGATGTGCAAGTAAAACAGATCGTGATAGCGGGAGGCGAGACCACAGAGAAGGTGTGCATGGTGACACCCCGTACTCGCCACTTAGAAGAGATCGCGCTCCAAGGAAGCTACGCACCGAGTTACTCCTTGCATGGGTAACTTAGTCGAGAATCTTGAAGAGTAGAGGTGACGCTCAAGTAGGAGGTGGCTCCAGATGGTGACACGTGTACAGCTGGATGCGAGCCACGTGTCCAGAGGTGTAACCGTTAGGAGAGAGAAAGTGCTCAGGTATATAAGGAACTCTAACGAACTTCTGAGGTACGCGCGTTTAGAACACTTCTTTACGCTTTTTGAGAACACTTGAGTACGTTGAGAGAGCATTTGCACGGTTCCTTGAGTTTTAGCTTTTCTCTCTTAGAGTTTTGGTGATTCCGTCACTGACTTGAGCGTCGGAGCGCGATCGGCCGCAGCGACGCCACTCTGTCTTTTTCAGGTTCTTGTGGAGAGAGAAGATACCTTTGACGTGGCAAGACTCTTGCACTCGAGTCAACCGGCAGGATCATCAGGCGCCCACCGTGGGGCCGTGTAAAAGCTGTTTCCCATCCATAGCGTGAGTTCTTGAAGTTTCTGAGATTTTTGTGTGGTTGTGTGCTGGTGCAACCATTTTCGGCGTTTTCTACCGATTGTTTGAGTTTCCATTCGGTGTATCGGCGTTTTTTACCGCTCGTTCGAAGTTCTGATCGGTAGTTTGACGTTCTTCACCGTTCGTTTGAGCTTTTGTTCGGTGGATTGAGGTTTCTCACCGTTTGTTCGGAGTTTTGATCGGTAGATTGAAGTTTTTTTTCCGTTCGTTTGAGCTCTTGTTCGGCGAGTTGAAGTTTTTTGCTGTTTGTACGAGTTTCAATCGGTGAATCGAAGACTTTACCATTCGTTCGTGTTTCTGACCGGTGAATCGGGAGTTTTGGTGGAGAAGCAGTAGGTTTGTGCTGAGATCGCAAGTTTCTGTGAAGGTTTTGCGTCTGAATCGATCGGCGTGCTGTTGTGGTTGCGTTCTGGGAAGTTCTTGGGAGTTTGAGAGTTTTTGACCGATTGATTGCTGGATCGATCGTTTGCTGGTGAAGGTTTTGTTCGCTGAAGCTTGATCTGTTGATTTTTCATGAGAAAGATGAGAAGCACACGTTCAAGTCCCGTTGTGCCAGTTGCTGCAGAAGGCGCCATAACTATGGCGCAGATGATGGAGATCATGCGCGCGTTGCAAGAGAATGTGGAGGCATCGCGCATAGAGCAGGCAAAGATGCATGAAGACCTGGTCGCCTCTCAGGCCAGGAATGAGGAGCTCAGCAAGGTCACTGAGGAGTTGCGACAAGCTCTTCAGGAGCAGAGAGGACGCACAGTGGTGGAAGAAGTTGCGCTGTCATCACCACCGCGCGTTTTCCCAATGCCGTTTGCTCAGGCGATCACGGACACGCCGATCCCTGCGAGCGTGGTACCTGTGAAAGCCTCTTTCACCGGCGTGGAGGATCCTAAGGCACATCTCACTACGTTCCACACGCAGATGATGCTGTCAGGAGGCTCAGATGCTGTATATTGCAAGATGTTTGTGAGCACACTCCAGGGAACAACGCTGGAATGGTTTGTTAGCCTGCCTACAGGTCACATAACCAATTTCCAGCAGTTTTCGAAGCTTTTCGTCGACCAGTACATTGTGAACAAGGCGCCACCTATGGTGTCTAATGACTTGTTCGACGTAAGGCAGTACCAGAGAGAGTCCCTCAGGGACTATTTGAATCGCTTTGGAGCATAGATGGTCCGCTCTCCTGCTAAAGACGAGGAGATGTTGGTATACGCCATCAAAAATGGCGTGCTGCTGGGACCTTTCTGTGAGGCGCTGATTAGGGCCCACCCCGCCACGTTTGCCGAAGTTAGGCGACTTGCGGTGGCCCACATCGCCGACGAGAGTGCGGTCGCCGAGAAGAGAGGGAGCCTGGCCCCTGCTAGGCCACGAGCCCAGACTAGAATCTAGCCGCAGAGGGTGCTGGAGACGATGGCAGCTAAGAAGGATCAGAGGACTCGCCATCCTTATGATCCAAAGAAAAACAAGGGAAGGGGCCCAGGGCGCCCCAGGGAGTTCAATCGCCCACCAAAGTACAAGTTTGTCATGGGGTTGGCGGATCTGATCGCCATTCCCAACATAGCAGCCAGGCTTAAGGCGCCTGAGAAAGTGGGCGACAAGGTGTTAGGACCAAAACCAAACGCCTGGTGTGAGTTCCACCAGAGTTTTGGTCACACCGTTGATTCGTGTTTGGCCCTGGGGTACCAGCTCGACGACCTGGTCAAGAGCGGTTTCTTGAATGATTACCTGCTGGACAAGAGGACGGGGGGTGCGTCGAGCTCTCAGCCGGCGAGTAGTGAGGGTCAGCAGCATGAGATGCCCACTCATGGCGAGATCCACACCATCGCTGGAGGTTTCTCGGGTGGTGGATGCACTGCATCACAGAGGAAGAAATATGCAAGGTCTGTGATGACGGTGGACATGTTCGAGGATCACTCGCCAGATGTGGACATTACGTTCACAAAGGAGGATCTTAGGGACGTTGTGCCTCACGACAACGATCCCGTAGTTATCTCGTTCGTCACGGCGGGAAGGAAAGTCCACCGGGTACTGGTGGACCAAGGAAGCTCGACAGATGTAATGTTCTGGCCGACTTTCACGCAGTTGCAACTACCCCTTGACCAGCTAAGGCCCTATGGAGGATGCTTATATGGGTTCGCTGGCGACCAGGTGGAGGTTAGGGGGTACATTGAGCTGAGAACAACGTTCACAAATGAGGTGGCCTCGAGGACGGAGAAGATCAGGTACCTCGTTGTGAACGCCCCCTCAGCGTATAACATTCTGTTGGGAAGGCCAACCCTCAACAGAATAGGAGCTGTGCCCTCAATCAGGCACATGAAGGTTAAGTTACCATCAATGGAGGGGGTGGTGATCACCATCAGATCTGACCAGAAGGAGGCGAAGAAGTGCTATGAAAATAGCCTCAAGAATAAAAGGTCAGTAAGTTACATCACCACGACGCCGCCTCCCAGTGTGAAGCCCAGGCCAACAGAATGGTGGGTTGTTGATGCGGCGATGGAAGTGGCCGCCGGAGGCGATGTCACCATGATAGATGCTGAGGCTGAGGGAAGGAGCGCCGAATGGGAAGAAGAAGCGAGAAACCGCCCAGAGGAAGCGAGGGAGTCGGGAATCGCCAGGGCGGTGATCGCCAGGGAAACCAGACCCAAACCCGTCGAGGAGTGGCTCGAGAGGGAGATCGGGGGCAAGGTCTTCAAGCTGGGAAGATCCTTGGAGGGTGAGCTCCAAGACCAGATCGCCAAGGTGATAGAACGGCATCTGGATGCTTTCGCATGGTCTGCTTCGGACATGCCGGGAATTGACCCCGACTTCTTGTGTCACCATTTGGCAATGGACACACAGGTCAGACCAGTGCGACAGAGAAGAAGGAAGTTTAATGAGGAGAGGAGACGGGCGATTAGGGATGAAACGTAGAAGCTCCTCGCCGCAGGCCATATCAGGGAGGTCCAGTACCCTGAATGGTTAGCTAATGTCGTACTGGTAAAGAAGAGCAACGGGAAGTGGCACATGTGCGTTGACTTCACAGACCTGAACAAGGCTTGTCCAAAGGATTCGTACCCTTTGCCAAGCATAGATGCCCTGGTCGACAGTGCAGCAGGGTGCAAGTTGCTGAGTTTTCTGGACGCCTTCTCGGGGTATAATCAGATAAAGATGCATCCTATGGATGAAGAGAAAACTGCCTGCATGACTGAGAGATTGTGCTACTGCTACAAGGTGATGCCCTTCGGGCTGAAGAATGCGGGGGCCACGTACCAAAGACTGATGGATAAGGTACTTGCACCGATGCTGGGAAGGAATGTGCAAGCGTACGTAGATGATATGGTCGTGACCTCGTTGGAGAAGAGCCAGCACGTCTCGGATCTGGAGGAGTTGTTCACCACGATCGCCAAGTTCAGATTAAAGCTAAACCCCGAGAAGTGCATTTTCGGCGTGGAGGCAGGGAAATTCTTGGGTTTCCTCTTAACTGAAAGAGGAATAGAGGCAAATCTTGATAAGTGTGTTGCCATTTTGGCGATGAGGAGCCCGGCTACCGTGAAGGAAGTGCAGCAGCTTACAGGTCGGATGGCCGCCCTGTCTCGTTTCGTATCAGCTAGTGGAGAGAAGGGCCATCCGTATTTCCAATGTTTGAGGCGAAACAACTAGTTTGTCTGGTTGAAGGAGTGCGAGGAAGCCTTCGTGAAGCTTAAAGTGTACCTGGTGAGCCCGCCGGTTTTGTGCAAACCCTTAGTAGGAACCCCTCTCAGGTTGTATTTGGCTGTAACTGAGAGGACGGTGAGTGCGGTGCTCGCCCAGGATCAAGATCAGGCCCAGAAGCCTATTTATTTCGTTAGCAAGGTGTTGCAAGGCCCAGAAGTAAGGTATCAGGCCTTGGAGAAAGCTGCACTGGCGGTAGTATTTTCGGCGAGGAGGTTGCGCCACTATTTTCACAGCTTTATAGTGCTGGTGATGACCGACCTGCCCATCCAGAAAGTCTTGAAGAAGCCTGATGTAGCTGGGAGAATGGTGAAGTGGGCGGTGGAGCTGTCGGAGTTCGACATCAAATATGAGCCCCGAGGACCGATCAAGGGGCAGATTTTCGCTGATTTTGTGGTCGAGCTCTCGTCAAAAGCAGCACGAGTTGAAGGGGACGATTTTCGTTGGGTACTTTCGGTGGACGGATCGTCTAACCAGTAGGGTAGCGGTGCTGGAGTCATTCTGGAAGGGCCCAACGGCGTGCTGATAGAACAGTCCCTGAGGTTTGCCTTCAAAGCCAGCAACAATCAAGCAGAATATGAGGCGCTGATCGCCGGAATCTTGTTAGCTAAGGAGATGGGGGCTAGGGTGTTGATGGCCAAGAGTGACTCATTGTTAGTCACGGGACAAGTAACAGGTGAGTTCCAGGCCAAGGATCCACAAATGGCGGCTTACTTGGAGTATGTGCGGGAGTTGAGGGGCTCCTTTGCCTCGTTCGAAGTGGTGCATGTGCCCAGAGAGCAAAATGCCCGAGCTGACTTGCTAGCCAAGCTCGCCAGTTCGGGCAAGGGGATAGGCAGAGGACAGTTATCGAGGAAACTCTGAAGACGCCTAGAGCATTTGTGGCAGACCACCTGGTTCTGCAGATAAGAAAGTCGATGGAGAAAGCGGCGAGGAGTCACAGGTCCTTGACCCAGAAGACCTTGAGATCGCCGAGAATAAAAGCATGTCGGGGGGAGAGGGTGAACATGACGCAGGTCTGCGCTACGCATGAGCCAGACACATGGATAACACAGTACCAGCGCTGCCTGGCAGATGGCCTTCTCCCGCTGGATCCGACGGAGGCTAGGAAGATAAAGAAGAACTCCAGCAAGTTCACCATGATCGATGACGAGCTGTACAGGTTTGGGTTCACACACCCACTCCTAGAATGCGTACACGGAGAAAAATGCACTAGAATCATGGCCGAGGTCCATGAAGGTATATGTGGGAGTCACGTCGGGGGACGAGCTCTGGCTGCAAGAACTCTCCGTGCAGGTTATTACTGGCCAACGATGAGGGAGGACTGCAAGAAGTATGCACAGTGTTGCAAGCAATGTCAGCAGCACGCCGATTGGCACAAGGCGCCTCCGGAGGAGTTAAAGTCTATTTACAGCCCATGGCCGTTTCATACTTGGGGAATTGACATTCTGGGACCTTTTCCATTGGCGGTCAGGCAGATGAAGTACTTGGTGGTGGCGATTGAATACTTCACCAAGTGGATCGAAGCGGAACCAGTAGCCTAGATCACCGCACACAAGATCGAGAGTTTTGTATGGAAGAACATCGTGTGCCGATTTGGTGTGCCTAAGCGCCTAGTGTCAGACAATGGGACTCAGTTTGCAAGTCACCTACTGAAGAAGTTGTGCGAAGAGGTGGGAATACAGCAGGTGTTTGCATCCGTCGAGCACCCGCAGACAAATGGCCAAGTAAAGTCTGCCAATCGGGTGTTGCTGAGAGGTTTGAAGAGAAGGCTAGAGAAAGCTAAGGGATCGTGGGCTGAAGAGGTACCCCGCATAGTTTGGGCGTACCATACCACCGAGCAGTTAGTAACCCCATTTAGCTTGGTCTATGGATGTGATGCAATGATTCCAGTCGAAATCCAGGAGAGCTCGCCGAGATTCCAGAACTTTGTGGCGGAAGACTCAAACGAAGAAAGAAGGTTGAATCTGGATTTACTGGATGAGGTCAGGGAGGAGGCAAGGGTAAAGGCTGAGGCAGTGAAAAGGAGGATTGAGCGAAGGTATAACTCGAAAGTGATGCCAAGACAGTTTAGAGAGGGCGACCTGGTGATGAGGAAGGCCCATCAGTACAAGATGGAGAACAAGTTATCGCCTAAGTGGACAGGACCGTTCAGAATAACCGAGGTGCTCGGGAACGGCGCCTACCGCTTAGAGACGTTAGAAGGAGAGGCGATTCCTCGCACCTGGAACGCCACACACCTCAAGTTATATTTCAGTTAAAGCTTTGAAGTAAAAACGAACATGAAGAGATTTACAAGCTTTCTGTTAAAACAGTTTGAATGGGGCACTCTTTTTTCCCTAAGAAGGGTTTTTAATGAGGCCACCCAATAAAGAAGAGTTTTCAAAGTTTAAGGCTTCTAAGATTGCATGCTTGTTGTTTCGAAAGTTTTAGAAAAAAGACCTTATCACTCGTACGTGATTCAAGGCAAGTTCAAAGTTATGCTGCATGCTTTCTAAATAAAAGTTTTAAAGTCCCCATCGTTTTTCGGCGATTGGCGGCATCAGTGAAAAGTTAAAGTCCCCATCGTTTTTCGGCGATTGGCGGCATCAGTGAAAAGTTTAAAGTCCCCATCGTCTTTCGGCGATTGGTGGCACCAGTTAAAAGTTTTAAAGTCCCCATCGCCTTTCGGCAATCGGTGGCAGTAGTTAAAGTTTTAAAGTCCTCATTGTCTTTCGATGATCGGAGGCACCAGCGATGATTAAAGACCTCAACGCTCTCGTGCATCTTAAGCCAAGAAAAGAAAAAGACCTCCTTGCCCTCGAGCGAGTGCAGGCGAGAAAGAGTAAAAGACCTCCTCGTCTATGAGCGAGCGAAGGCGAGAAAGAGAAAAAGTCCTTAGTGCATCCAGGGGGGAGGAGATGTACACCCTGGGCAAGTTGAGGCACCAGATAAAGTCCTTCTCACCTCAGAGTGAGTTCAGGCCAGATAAAGTCCTTCTCGCCTTTGAGCGAGTTCAGGCAAGATGAAGTCCTCCTCGACTTTGAGCGAGTGCAGGCAAGATAAAGTCCTTCTCGCCTCCGAGTTAGTTCAGGCAAGAAAAAGTCCTTCTCGTCTTTGAGCGAGTTCAGGCGAGATGAAGTCCTCCTCGCCTTTGAGCGAGTGCAGGCAAGAATGAAAGAAGTCCTCCTCGCCTTGAGCGAGCGCAGGCGAGAACAAATTAAAAGACCTCTCTGCACAAGCAGATAGAGGCAAGGTTAAAAGTCCTCAGTGCATCCAGGGGGGAGGAGATGTACGCCATGGGCAAGTTGAGGCACCAGAAGAAGTCCTTCTCACCTCAGAGTGAGTTCAGGCAAGATGAACTGAAAAGTCAGGGGTGTTCGTGACCTTAAACGGCGGAAGGGAAGGAAAACGCCTTTCCCCCTTTAAGTGAAACATCAATATTGACTTAGTAAGACCAGAGAAAGCTTCCACGCTTGTAGGCGGTGTGAAGACAGATAAAATCATTCTCGTCTTGAACGAGTTCAGGTATGGTGTGAAGGGTGAAAGAAGTTAAAAGGATAGCTAAGGTAGGTTCAAAGAGAACACCTCGCTATCCAGCTCATTGTTCTGAAACTCAGGGAGGTAGAGAAGGATCCGAAAGGCGCCTCTACCCCCCAGATGAGAGAACAATAGTCAAGTTATGAAGGCAAAGAAAGTTCACATCGCCAGAACCCTACGGCGATCAGAAGAATTCCAGGCGATGACGGGTGTAAAGGCTAACCTTGCCGGGCAGATCAGGTAATTTGTATTGTGATACCAGTTTAAGTTAAAACCTGCTGCCTAGTAGGTAGCTTATGTTGAGGGTTATTGCCTTAAATTTGCAAGTTGTATTAAATGTCATCGTTTGAGAGTTAATAGTTGCTCAAGTTTTACTTTGAGTTAACAGTTTTATAAATTGTTATGAGATTAACGGTTTGCTCAAGCTCAAAGCAGTGAGTAAATGGTTGAGCCCGAGTATCGCTGAGTTGATTTATTTGAGTAAGTTCTACCGGTTATGTTGGTTAGTTGCACAGTGAGTAAGAAGTATAAGAGAAGTATCAGAAAACAGCTTTCCAGCATTAAAAGTTATACAAGAGTGGCTATTCAAGTTTATACACAAAACAGCTATTACAATTGAAAGATGAAGCGACAAGTTTCGAAAGAGAGGTGGTGGGGAGAGGCAGTTAGTCTTCAGATGGAACGATCTTCCCATCCACCACCTCGTTGCAGATTGATACCATGGAGAGGTGGAGCTCAGCGTATTGACATGCGACTTGCTCCAAAGCGGCGTCAAACCCGGCGACAAGGACTTGGGCGGAGCTTTGCTCGAGCTCTTGTGCTTGTTTCTTCAGCTCGTCGGTTTGTTTCTTCAGCTCTTCGGTTTCTTCACGAGCCCGAGCAAGTTCTTCAGTAGCCTTTTTGCCTTCATCCCGAGCCTGAGCCATCTCTGCAGCAATCTTCGTGGCTTCCTCTCGAGCTGCAGCGAGCTCAGCAATGGCATCATCCCTCTCCTTTTCAACCTTCCCAAGGAGCACCTCCCGATCTGTTGACCTTTTTTCAAGGTTTTCCACCTTGGTCGCATCTGCTTTCATTGCAGCTTCCAAGTTGGCCACCTTGAGCCTGTAAGGGACCAGTTTGCTCTCCAACTCGATTTTTGCTTGAGCTTGGAGGTGCAGTTTTTGGTGCAGATCAGAGGCCTCCTTGCGCGCGCCCCTTAGCACAGCGTCCATGGCGTCCTCCAGCCTTGAATGGTCGATCTCCGCCATCATCAGGTTGCAAGAAAGCTTTTCCGCCTCAATCCTTATCAGGCGGTTCGACTCCTTCAGCGCGAAATTCTCATCTTGGAGCTTCTTGTTGGAGTCCTTCACAGCCTTCGATACAATCGAGGGGAGATCCTCTGCCATCATCTTCAGCTTGGCTGTGAAGGGCCCCAAGATCTCTTCGATGAAGGGTGGGAGGCTTGAGGTTGTTGCTGGTGGAGGTGCTGGAGGAGCTTGGTGCTGACTTTCACCACCACCCTCTTGAGTTTGTAGAGCAAGGGGGGCTTCTTGGCGTGGTGGTGAGGTTGGAGATTCGGTTATGAGTATTGGCGAGTTGTGAGCACCCTCATCTCCTCCTGGTGCGGCCCCAACAATAAAGGTGGTTGAAGGAGGACCCTCTCCAGCAGATATGAACAGTGTGGAGGCGCTTGGAGGGTTCTCTATGAAGTTGGGGTCGCTGCTTTCAACCAAAGGGGGTGTAGCAGCCAAGGGTGTTGCTTGGATTGGTTGTGTTGGAGCTGGAGGTGAGGGCGGTGTTGGTGTTGGGAGTGCAGGTGGTGAAGAGGGAGCCACCCTTGTTCTCTTGGTGACGAGGCCATCCTCAGTCGCCTCCTCATCTTCTTCTTCTTGTACCACTTGAGGAGTTTTCCTCTTTGATTTCCTCAAGATAAGCTTTTTCCTTTGAGGGGCGGGTAGTACCCCGGAAGAGGTTGCACCTCGGGGCGGGGTTTTGTCTTGAGTAGCGGCGATCGCCACCACCGGGTTAGGCACGGCTTGGGAGCCCACCGCTAGCTTATGGGATCGGGCGATCGCCCTCAATTCTGCTAATTTCCCTTTCCCAACATATTATCTGCATGAGGTAAAGAACGATTGAGCAATCAAAACAGAATCAGATAATACAAGCATATTTATGCAGAGACAACATAAGCAATACATAGATGGAAAGATCAGAGTCAACACAGAGTAATAGAATGCCAAAGTAGAGTGGGGAAGACGCTAAGTTAAGTATTAACTTGAAGTGAAGGACTTGGTGTGGAGGTAGGAGCTAACCTATGTGTATTTCGAGTTGGCTTTCGAAGAAATCGTAGGGAATGATTGAGGCAGTGGGGAAGGTGATGTTGGCGGCAGCTACACTACTCCAGAAGAGGCAAAGGTCCTTGTCCAATTCCCCCATGTTGTCAGGGCTCCTTGGTCTTCTGAAGCTGTCCTTAGCGTCCTTGTCCCCCTTGTGTACCCAATATAAGGGGAAGCCGTCGAGCAGTGAAGGATCTTGGTCGTTTTGGCACACCTTCACGAACTTCCCCTTCCAGTCTTTGTTAGACTGCTGGAAGATTGAGAAGATGGATCTCCCAGCAATCCCGTTCAGACTGACCCAGAGGCGATCTCCGGGGTTTTTTTGCCTCAAATAAGAAGAGAAAGACGTCGACTGAGGCCGGTAACAACAGATGTGTACAAAGAATTTGGAATGCCCTTATAAACGCCCAGCTGTTGGGATGAAGCTGGGCGGGGGCGATATTGAGCTCGGTTAGCAGCTCTCTCTCGAAGCGGGTAAAAGGAAGCCTAAGCTTCACTTTCTTGAACACGGTGGTGTAGATGAAGCAAAACAACTCGTCGTTGGTCCCCTTATCGTCCGCGCAGACCGGTTCACCCGGGAAGCAGGGCAGCACGACCACTTTGCTATCATGCTTTTTATGGAAGGAAAGGTCGGGCTGGTCTCCTTTCCTCAATCGATGCACGCTCAGCTTGGTGTTTATCGAAGAAGTCTCTTTCAACAAGGTTGGGGTGGCCCAAGGGTAGAGTTCTTTATAGTCTCGTGGAGGAAGGGAAGCTCCTCCGGCGACTAGTGGAGTTGCCTGAGTGGGATTGGCGTGAGAAGAAGCAGGCCTCTCAGCCTGGTTAGAAGGAGCACCAGATGCTCCTGGTGGGTTGCGCGCTGGTGGAGGATTTTCCCTAGGAGCAACCCTACGCGCTTGGGGTGGAGGGTTTCGCGATGAAGGAGGAGGGTTCGCGGTGGACTTCGTGTGAGCCATCGCAGGAACTGCAAAGCAAAACGGGTTCGCTGGGATAAACGTTACGAAGAACGAAGCTTTAGGTTACGAGAAAAGGAGAAAACGAAAAAACAGCCCACAACGTATGCTTCAGACAGATAATGGATGATGCAAACCGATTAAAATGCAGCAAATATCCATAGAAGGAGTAAAAGGGTTACCTTTTTGTGATCGGATGAGCGTCGAAGAAAGTTGGAGATTGAGAGTGACGAGAAGCTTCATGGTTCGCAGAGGAAATACATAGAACGTTTGAGAGTGCAGAAAGATGATGGACAATGGAAGCGCAAAGGGTTTAAGGGTTTTTCGAACGTTTTCGGAAGCGCAAACGACAGCTGAAGACGACCGTTGATTACACCACGTGTCGAGTGATGGAAAAAGAGGTTGGTGGAGCGTTAGAAAGGCAGAGGGTACGGACGTACGGAAATCCGTACCAGCGCCACGTAGATCGACGATGACGTGACCTTTTAGTCTTTTCGCTGGACAAGTCTCAGCTTACGACTGGGGGGCTTGTGTACCGACCAGGTAGTCGGGAGTGATGACGTGGCAGCAAGCGATAATATAGGCATGTTGAGCGGGACACCTGGCTGACAGAAGGGAAGTACATTGGGAAGTCTGTGTAGTCGCCAAGTGATGGCTTGGCACTCTCCGGTCTTTAGCATATCTAACTGGTGGTCACCAGGCTTGTGTCATAGTCGCCGTATGTGAGCTTAGGCGACCAAGTGGTCAGAGACCACCGGAAGAGGGACATCGCCGAAAGTCCTCATTGTTTCTGGGGGCGAGAAGATGTAAGCCCCGGGGCAATGTAGAGGCAAGTAAAAGACCTTCTCGCCTATGAGCGAGTTCAGGCGAGTTAAAGACCTTCTCGCCTGTGAGCGAGTTCAGGCGAGATAAAATCCTTCTCGTCTCGAACGAGTTCAGGTATGGTGCTAAGGGTGGACGAAGTTTGGAAGGTGGCTAAGGTAGGTTCGAAGAGAGCGCCTAGCCACCCGGTCTTTTGTTCTGAAGTTCAGGAAGGTAGAGGAGGATCCGAAAGGCGCCTTTACCCCCAGATAAAAGAACAATGGCCAGGGTATGAAGCCAGAAAGAAGCTGGTATCGCCAAGAGTCTTTGGCGACCAGGAAAAGTTCAAACAGTGGCGAGAAAGTTAAAGACCCGTTTTGGTGAAGCAGATCGGGTGAAGCAATGTTTTAAGCCAGTAATTGAGTTAAAGTTCGTTGCTTAAAGAGTAATTTTTACGCTAAGGTTAATTGCCTTAAGAGTGCGAGTTGTTAAAGTGATTGTTGTTTGAAGTTGAATTGGTGCGAAGCAGTTAAGTATAAGATTGTGCCTACAATTTCGCTAAGTCATTCCTTTGAAGTAAATCACGCCAGGAAAGTTAAAAGCAGTTGAAGAAGTCATAAGAGGAAATACACAGACTTTTGTCATTAAAAGTAAATATCAGTTCAGAACATATGTACGGGAAG
Organism: Phaseolus vulgaris; assembly: GCF_051622355.1. Taxonomy (NCBI): domain Eukaryota; kingdom Viridiplantae; phylum Streptophyta; class Magnoliopsida; order Fabales; family Fabaceae; genus Phaseolus; species Phaseolus vulgaris. Next base: position 27,649,243 of record NC_143507.1, read on the forward strand.
ACATAAAGTTATTACAAGTTACACACAAAGAAAAAGTATAAAGGCAGTGGATGGAGTAAATTGATCAGTCTTCGGCGGGAACCACTTTTCCATCCACCACCTCATTATTAAGAGACACCATGCTGAGATCCAGATTGGGGAACAAGCAGGCGAACTGCTCCCGTGCAGCCTCGAATCCAGCAGCCAGAATTTGGGCAGAACTCAGATTAAGATCTTCAATTTGCTTCTTAAGCTCTTCAATCTGAGTCTTGAGTTCTTCAGTTTGTTCTTTCAGCCCCTTATTCTGCTGCTCCAGCTCTTCAACTTGCTTCTTGAGTTGTTCGTTGGTTTCTTGAGCCTGGAGAAGGTCTTCAGCAACCTTCTTGGATTCTGCTTGCACCTTGCCCAGTTCAGCAGCAAGCTCCCCTTTTTCCTTGTTGGCTTCGTCGAGCTCAGCCATGGCGTCATCCCTCGCCTTCTCTACCTTGCCAAGGAAGATCTCCCGGTCGGCTGACCTTTGCTCCAGTTTCTTCACCTTGGCGGTGTCAGTTTTTATGAGAGCCTCCAGGTCAGCCACCCTGACGCGATAAGGCACAATCTTGCTCTCTAGTTCGATCTTTTCTTGAGCCAGTTGCTGCACCTTATGGCGGAGTTCAGTGGCCTCCTTGTGCGCCATCCTGAGCTCGGTGCTCATTGCGTCTTCTACTCGGGAGTGTTCAATCTCCGCGAGTGTCAGATCGAAGGACAACTTCTCCACCTTAACCCTCATGGTGCTATTCTCAGTTCTAAGGTTGAAGAGGTCGTCCTGGAGCTTCCTAGTGGAGCTCTCCACAGCTCTGGTTATGATGGCGGGGATGTCTTCTGCTATTGTCTTCAGCTTGGCAGATAAAGGCTCCCACATCCTCGTGACCTCAAGAGGGAGGTTCGCTGCTTGTAGAGGCGCTGGGTGGGCCTGTTGTTGGTTTTCGTCGCCACCTTCTTTAGTTGGTTCTTCAGTAGGCGCTTCTGCTCGTGGTGGCGACGTCGGGGATTCGGTGATCAGAATCGGAGAGGTATGGGCAACCTCATCCCCGATTGGAGCAACATCTGCGGCTGAGGCATTTGAATGAGGACCCCCTCCAGCTGATACATATGGCGTGGAGGCGCTCGGGGGGTCCTCCATGAAATTTGGCTCGGGAGCCTCACCCGCAGGTGGCGCAGTTGCCAGTGGGATTGCTTGGACTGGTGAGGCAGGAGCTGGTGGAGATGGCAGAGTTGGAGGTGGAGCAGGTGTGGATGGAGGTGTTGAGGTTGGAAGAGGGGGTGGGGCAGGTGGTGAAGAAGGTGCCACCCTCTTCCTCTTCGTAACAAGGCCACTTTCGGTGACCTCGTCGTCCTCTTCCTCCTCCTCGTGGACTACTTGGGGAGCTTTCCTCTTGGGCCTTTTGAGGACAAGTTTTTTGCGTTGGGCGGCGGGTTGGACATCGGAGGGAGCTGGGCCCTTAGGTGGCGATCAACCCTGTGCGGCGACGATCTCCACCACCGAGTTTGGCACTGTTTAAGAGCCCGTTGCCAACCCGTGGGTTCGGGCGAGCGCCCTCAATTCAGCGAGTTTGCCCTGGCCCAACATATTATCTGCATAGAGCAAAAATGCATCAGTTAGTTCAGAGAGAAAATCAATGCATAAGGCAGTATGCAACAACAAAGCAGATAAAGAGTGCAGAAAAATAAAACCAAAGTCTTGCGCGTAACGCACAAGACGCCCAGAAACAGTTAACAGAAGCAGTATTAGAACAAGAGCTTAAACGTTCTAACCTATTCGAATTTCGAGTTGGTCCTCGAAGAATTCGAAGCAGATGAGCGTGGTGGTGAGGAAGGTGATGTTGGCATCTGCCACGCTCTTCCAAAAGAAGCAGAGATCTCTGTCCAAGGTGCCCATGCTATCAGGACTTCTGGATCTCCTGAAGCAGCTCTTGGACTCTTTGTTCACCTTGTTCACCCAGTACAAGGGGAAACCGTCGAGTAGGGAAGTGTCCTTGTCGTTGGGGCGCACTTAGACGAACTTTCCCTTCCAATCTTTATAGGATTGCTGGAAGATGGAGAGAATCGACCTCCCAGCAATCCCATTCAAGCTTACCCACAGGCGGTCTCCTGGGTGCTTGGCTTCAAAGAGAAACAGAAATACATCTACGGATGCTGGCAACCCCAGATGGTCGCACATCACTTGGAACGCTCGCACAAACGCCCAGCTGTTGGGATGGAGCTGGGCGGCGGCGATGTTGAGCTCGGTGAGGAGCTCCCTCTCGAAACGAGTAAAGGGAAACTTTAGTTTCACCTTCTTGAATAGCGTTGTGTAAACGAAGCAGAAGGGCCCGTCATTGCTCGCCTTATCGTCGGCGCAAACTGGCAGGCCAGGGGGGCAAGGCAGCACTACCATCTTCTCATCGTGCTCCTTGTGGAATGTTTGGTGAGGCTCACCCCCCTTAGTCAACCGCAAAACTGCCCCAGCAGTGTTCACAGAAGATGTTTCCCTCAAGAGGGTCGAGTTGGCCCAGGGATACAGATTTTTGAAGTCTGGTGGGGGAATGGAGGCTCCTCCGGTGACAGGTGGAGTAGCCTGGGCCGGGATGAGGCGGGAAGGTGCAGGCCTCTCAGCCTGGGATGACGAAGCACCGCGTGCTCGCGGTGGGTTGAGTGCTTGAGAAGAGGGGTTTCGCGATGAAGGAGGAGGATTCGGGGTGATCTTTGAGCGATTCATTATCGAAGCTGCAAAGGAAGAAGAAAAGGAAAAATGATCAGGGTTCGCAGAGGCTGACTCGATCGTGGGAGAAGGGTGAAAAACGAACGAACGTAGGTTCGTTGCAACGATTGACGAAGCCCTAAGTTACGAGAAAGGAGAAATGGAAAAACAACCCACAACGTATGCACCAGACAGTTACAGGATGATGCGAATCGGTTAAAATGCAGGAAAAACCAGGAGAAGAGGGAAAGGAGGTACCTTTTGATGATCAGGAAGACGATGAAGGATGCTGGTGATTCAGAATGTTGAAGAACGTTGAGAGCTTTTTTGCAGAAGAAAGTTAGAGCGTTTGAGAATACGAAGAAAAGTGATGGAACAGTGGAGCGAAAAATGGGTTTAAGGGTTTTTCGAAGCAGGTTTGGGAAGCGCAAACGGTAACTGAAGGTAACCGTTGATGAAGGCACGTGTCGAGCGATGGGTGAGGGGTTTGGTGGAGCGTCAGAGAAGCAGAAAGGACAACCGCTTGGAATTCTGCGTCAGTGCCACGTAGATCGGTGTTGACGTGACTCTTTCAGTCTTTTTGCTGGACAAGTCTTCGCTTAAGACTGGGGGGCTTGTGTACTGCCCTGGTAGTCGGAAGTGATGACGTGGCACCAAGCTACAGTGTAGGCGTGTTGACAAGGCGCCAGGTTTGCAGAAGGGAAGGAAGTCGGGGGTTCGTGTAATCGCCAGTTATTAAGTAGGCGTGCTCCGATCTCCAGCATACCAGGCGATCGCCCAGTTGAAGATGAAGTCGCCAGATTGTAAACTCAAGCGACCAAGTGATTGGAGATCGCCAGAGCAAGCACATCGCCGAAGATGAAGGTGATGCAGATTATGAAGGCGGCCGGCGAGACCACAGGGAAGGTGTACGAGAGCACCCTAACTCGCCAATTCCAGTAGAGATCGTGCTCCCAAGTTAGCTATGCACTGGGCAGTACCATGCATAAATAACTTAGCCAAAAAGAGAGTCAGAAGCAATGCCCAAGTCAAGGAGGCTCCAGATGATGGCACGTGTACGACTGGATGCGAGCCACGTGTCCAGGTCTGTAACTGCCAGGAGAGAGAAAGTGCCCAGGTATATACGAGTTCTCAACGAACTTTCTGAGGTACGCACGTTCAGATTATACTCTTTACGCTTGCGAGTTCTAGAGCTTATTGTGAGAGAGGACATTGCACGGTTCCTTGAGATTTCTTGAGTGTTCTTGCTCTTAGTATTTGGTGGTTCGGTCACTGACTTGGGCGTTGGAGTGCGATCGGCCGCAGCGGCGCCGTTCTGTTCTTTTGCAGGTTCTTGAAGTGGATCTCGAAGAAGGACGGAGGTTTGAAGCGGTGCACTCGTCGATCCTTTGACGAGGCAGTTTCCAGCGTTCTGGTCAACAGGCAGGATCAAGAAGAAGGCTCAAAAGCTCTCCAATGATCACTCAAAATTTGAGTAGAGTTTTCTTAGATTAATTCCAATCTGAATTTTACAAAGGAAGCACCTCTATTTATAGCCTAAGGTGCTGAAAAATAGGTGGAAAATTTCAAATAAACTTGATCCTGCCTGTTGACCGGAACGCTGGAAACTGCCTCGTCAAAGGATCGACGTGCGCACCGCTTCTCACCTCCGTTCCTCTTCGAGATCCACCTCAAGAACCTACAAAGAAACAGAGCGGCGCCGCTGCGGCCGATCGCACTCCAACGCTCAAGTCAATGGCCGAATCACCAAATACTAAGAGAACAAGAACCGTGCAAATCCTCTCTCACAGTCAGTTCTACAACTCGCAAGCGTAAAGAGTATAAACTGAACGTGCGTACCTCAGAAAGTTTGTTGAGAACTCTTATATACCTGGTTGTTTTCTCTCTCCTGGCAATTACATACCTGGACACGTGGCTCGCATCCAGTCGTACACGTGCCATCACCTGGAGCCTCCTTGACTTGGCGCTGCTTCTACTCTCATTTTGGCTAAGTTGCTTATGCATGGTACTGCCCAGTGCATAGCTAACTTGGGAGTGCGATCTCTACTGGAGTTGGCGAGTTAGGGTGTCCTCATACACCTTCCCTGTGGTCTCGCCGGCCGCCTTCATAATTTGCTTCTCCTTCATCTTCGGCGATGTGCTTTCTCCGGCGATCCCCAACTGCTTGGTCGCCTGAGTTCACATCTGGCGACTTCATATTTAACCCGGTGATCACCTATTCTGATATGCTGGAGATCGGAACACGCCAACTTAATAACTGGCGACTTCACGAGCCCCCTGACTTCCTTCCCTTCTGCCAGCCTGGCGCCTTGCCAACACGCCTATACTATAGCAGGATGCCACGTCATCACTCCCGACTACCAGGGCGGTACACAAGCCCCCCAGTCTTAAGCGAAGACTTGTCTAGCGAAAAGACTGAAAGAGTCACGTCAACACCGGTCTACGTGGCACTGACGCGGAATTCCAAACGGTTGTACCTTCTGCTTTTCTGACGCTCCACCAAACCCCTCACTCATCGCTCGACACGTGGCTTCATCAACGGCTCTCTTCAGCTGCCGTTTGCGCTTCCTAAACCCATTTCGAAAAAACCCTTTAAACCCATTTTCACTCAACACTGTTCCATCACTTTCCCTCGCATTGACGAACGCTCTAACTTTCTTCTGCGGAAAACTCTCAGCGCTCTCCAGCATTCTGAATCACCATCAACCTTCATCGTTTTCCTGATCATCAAAAGGTACCTACTTTCCTTCTTCTGCTGGTTTTCCTTGCATTTTAACCGATTCGCATCATCCTGTAACTGCCTGGTGCATACGCTGTGGGTTGCTTTTCCATTTCTCCTTTTGCGTAACTTAGGGCTTGGTCAATCGTCGCAACGAACCTACATTCGTTCGTTTTTCACCTTCCTTCTATGATCGAGTCAGCCTCTGTAACCCCTGATCATTTTCCTTTTCTTCTTCTCTTGCAGCTGCAACCATGACTCGCACAAAGATCACCCCAAATCCTCCTCCTTCATCAAGAAACCCCCCTTCACAAGCACACGATCCACCACGAGTTCGTGGTGCTTCATCTTCCCAGGCTGAGAGGCCTGCGTCTTCCCGTCCTGTCCTGGCCCAGGCGACTCCACCTATCGCCGGAGGAGCCCCCGTTCCCCTGCCAGACTTCAAAACCTTGTATCCCTGGGCCAACTCGACCCTTCTGAGGGAGACATCCTCTGTGAACACTGTGGGAGCAGTTTTGTGGCTGACTAAGGCGGATGAGCTTCATCAATCATTTCACAAGGAGCACGACGAGAAGATGATGGTGCTGCCTTGCCCCCCCGATCTGCCTGTTTGTGCCGATGACAAGGTGAGCGCCGACGGGCCCTTCTGCTTCGTCTACACTACCTTATTCAAGAAGGTAAAGCTCAAGTTCCCTTTCACCCGATTCGAGAGGGAACTCCTTACCGAGCTCAACATTGCCGCCGCCCAGCTTCACCCCAACAGCTGGGCATTTGTTTGAGCTTTTCAAGTGATGTGCGACCACCTGGGGTTGCCCGCATCCGTGGATGTATTCCTGTTTCTCTTCGAAGCCAAGCACCCAGGAGACCGCCTGTGGGTTAGCTTGAACGCGATTGCTGGGAGGTCCATCTTTGCTATCTTCCAGCAATCCTACAAGGACTGGAAGGGGAAGTTCGTCCAAGTGCGCGCTAATGACAAGGACGCCTCCCTTCTCGACGGCTTCCCCTTGTACTGGGTGGACAAGGGGAAGAAAGAGTCCAAGAGCTGTTTCAGGAGACCCAGAAGTCCTGATAGCATGGGCGCCTTGGACAGAGATCTCTGCTTCTTTTGGAAGAGCGTGGCAGATGCCAACATCACCTTCCTCACCACCACGCTCATCTGCTTCGAATTCTTCGAGGACCAACTCCCGACTACCAGGGCGGTACAAAACTCATTTGAAATTCCCACCAAAAACAAGTCACATGGGAGGTGTGACCTTTTTCTACTATGACACCTCTTAAAAACTACACCTACACCCCCCTACTAAGTCACATGGACAATATGACTCTCTCTAATACATTCACACCTATTTATTTAATAACCACACCTCCTAAAACTATACAAGAGTATTTCAAAGCTTGGCATTGCCCCTCATGGGATGGACTTGGGCTCTTTGGGCTTCGGGCTTCTTGGGCTTGGGCTTGGGCTTTGGGCTTGGGCCTCATCTTTATTTTATGTCTTCTTTTAATTTTGAGAAGACTAGAAGGAAGAACTTCAAATGTGAGGGTGGATGTCCTCTTCTTCCATTAATAGAAGCCTCCTTTATTTGATTCTCATCATACTCCTCGAGTTGGAGAGAATTCGTCCACGAATTCTGAATCCCTGCATATAACAAAGTCAGTTTAGTTTTACAATTAAAAGTGGAAGAAAAATGTAAACATGACTTAGCATTTGTAAATAATGGGATTTCAGAAAAGGAGGTTCTATAAATCGACCAAGTTGGAAAAATTTGTTTGGGAATGATGTGATGTTTTGGAAAAAGACCTCTTAAATGGTGACAACCATTAGGAGGTATGAACAAATTATCCCTAACAGTTTTTAACCAGGATGGTGGTGAAATAGGAACCTTGGGTAAGGAAAAAGATAAGGATGGAAAACACCTTGGAGGTGAAAGGATTAGATCCATGTCAACTTGGCCTTCTTTGTCTTTTTCTTTTTTACTTGTGGTAGGTGGGTGAGGTAGGTCTTGTTTTACCTTTTTTATCATTAAGATTTGCTTTTGTGGACAATGAAGAGCTATGTGCCCAAAACCTAAACATTTAAAACATTTGATATTTGAAGGTTGGGTAGGTGACTTAGGATTAGAAGGATTTGTAGTAGAAACTTTCTTTGGAAACATGGTTTGTTTGGAAAAATTGGAAGGACAATTTTGAGTAGACATTTTGTTGGCATCCTTCCTAGAAGAGTTGTAGAAATTATAATCATGAGTATTTTTTAAAGTTGTTTTCAAAAGATAGGATTCTACCTTGATGGCTTGGCGAAACACTTTCTTTAAAGAAGAGTACTCATTTAATTCTACAATTTCTCTAATATCTCTTCTCAAACCACGTACAAACCATTTTAGCTTTGACTCTTCATTAGCATGCATATTCATTTTAGTCAAAGTTGTTTCAAAATCTTTAATGTATTCTTCTACCATCATATGTCCTTGAGGAAGCCTTTGGAACTTCAACAAGTGTTCCTTCCTAGAAGGAGGAACAAACCTCGCGCGCATACACTCTTTCAAAGCATTCCAAGAAACCACGGGAGGTTTCTTGCGATATATAATGTCCATTACAATTTTATGCCACCATTCTTTGGCATAGCCCACAAAGGATGAAGAAACTATCCTAAGTTTATCGTCATCTTGGACCTTATACACATGAAAATAATGGTCAACCTTAGTCTCCCAATCTAAATACACATTAGGATCACTATCACCATTAAAACTAGGGACTTTTTTACAAGCAATGTTGAACACTTGGTGATATCTTTGGTCACGGTTATAGCTCTCTTCATGAGAATGATGGTGATGCCTCCTTCTTCTATGTTCTTCTTCACCAAGGACTGAAGGTTTGGAAGGAGAATGCTGCTTGTAAGATGCACCACTTGAATAGCCAGCCATTTTGCAAATGAAAAACAGCAAACACACAAAAACAGCAAACAAGTTAAGAAACAAGATTAGCAAAAACAGTGAGCTTGGCAATGAAATTGCCGAAGGGAATTGAGGCAGAAAATAGGTCACTCTCAAAGAAATAATGTCCTTGCACCAATCTGATCTTGAGGTCTTGGAATCCTCAAATGAAAGATGTCAAAGCAAGCACACCAATCTCAAAGGCAACCACCACAAAACCAATGAAACAATAAAGACAAACAAGAAAAGGTATAAGCAAAGAAAGGTAATTGCAAAAGGAATACTATATGTAAGACAAACTCAAAGATTAATGAATGAAAGACAAGCAAGAAAATAAAGAACTCAATGAGGAAAGAAGGCACACCAAAAGAGTCCTAGAGAAAAGTACTAGAGAAGATTTAAAAAACAAAAAAACAGAACTACAAGAAAAAGTGTTGTATGCAAACTGTGCTATGTTTACAGATTTAACTGGAATGATTGAAAGCGAACTGGAATGTGAAAAATTAACCACAGAAACTTCAATGTCTCAACTCAATAATGGCACTGGAACGAACTAAAAACAGTAAGCCAATTGAGAGAAATAAATTTTTCAAAATTGCTGCCCAATTACCGTCTTTTTTTCGGCAGTAATGTACACTTTTCGTATTTTATTTATCATTTTTTGTGTACTTGGAATTTTTTAGTTCTTCTTTTTGCTATGCTTTTGTAACACTTTGAAGAATGTAAATCCAAATTTTCACAAATTTCCAGTGAGCCAATTAATTGCAGTAAATTGAAAACAGTAGCACGTTTGTAAGAAAACAGAGGATCCTATTTAGGAATGAAAAAAAACAGTATGATGAACTAGCAAAGACATAATGGAAAATGATGTATTGGAACTTGTATAGGTCTAGAATACAAGTATGAACTCAATTCTAAAAAGAAAAGGCACAAAGGATCAACATCAATTCAGAAAATTATATGACACTAAAGCAAGAAACAATCAAAAACAATAAAAGTACTACTAGAAGTAATGACAATTATGGAATAACATGACTAAGACAAAACTTGACATGATTACAAAATTAAAAGACACATCATAAATTTTAACAACAAGTGAAAGGAAGCTTAAGGTAAACTTTAGGAAGGATAATGCCATTCCAAAAGAGCAACCATACTCATAAGAAGAATGAGTGCCATAAACCTTGTCACAAGCACTTGGTTTATGTTCCGTCCGGTTGACTGGGACGTCTTCGTGCGCGACCTCGACCGTCAGCTAGGGACTCCTTCCCACTGGTTACCTGTGGATTCCTGCAAAAAGAGGACAAAAGGGCGCCCTAGCGGCCGTTTGCACTCCGACGCTCAAGTCAGCCAGCAAGAAACACCAAAACTATGCACCTCCGTCGCTGAGCACCGCGTATGGCACTCTGAAGGTCTTAAAAATGGAAACTGTGTATTGTGTGTATATTCTCGCTCTGGCAAACAACCTTTATTCCAGTCCCTTGTGCGTAGCCTCACGACTTCGAGCAAGCAACTGGAGTGTATTCTGGGAAAATTTGCCAAAACTTCCAACCCTGTTTTCAACATTCTCAGCGCTATTTAAACTGCCCAAGCATTTAAAGCGCCTTAAAGCGCTTTTAATCACAAAACGTAACGCGCTCAATTAACGCGTCTAATTAGAAAACGCAACGCATTTAAGACGTTGAAACGCTTGGGAGCCTTTATAGTACCTGAAACGCTCGAAACAGAAACTGTATTGAATGACTTTAATTACCTGGTACTTGACTGAAGGGTGTTTCTATTCTGACCTCGCTGTCGCACACGTGGAGGGCCTCACAACGCCATGACCCCATCTGGGGACGTTTCTACGTGTGAGTCCTCCTGCTTGGGAGTGCTACTGCGCAAGGGGTGACTTTTTAGGTGCCAACTCATGCCCCAATCATCTAGTCACTCACTTTGAGAGCGTATCTGCCTTCCTCTCGTACCCTGCACCTGGCTACCCTGGGCGTGACCCTCCCCTTGAGTCGTATCTGTCCCAAAGGCGTCTCTGGGGCGGCAGGGGTACTTCACGAGTCGGGCTGCCCTACACTGGCACTGTCACTATGGCCTTGAAGCCACCTTTTCCTTCTCTTTATCATTATTCCCTGGTTATCAGGGGTCAGAGGCCTTCCCACGGCGTCGCCCCCTCCATGGTCTTTCCTACCCATGGGTGTCGGGGAGTGGCGCTGCGGTCACCTTGCTTTTGAGTCATTCCACCTTGGCGACACCCTGCTAGGCGACGCCTTATCTTGGCGACGCCCTTCTAGGCGACGCCTTATCTCGGCGATGCTTCCTCTTGGTGACGCCTGTCCCTGGCGTCACCCCCACCTGGGCGACGCCTTACGTTGACTTTGACCTCGACGCTGACTTTGACCTTGACTTCGTCAACGCCCGGGTACGGGACGGTACACAAGCCCCCCAGTCTTAAGCTGATGACTTGTCTTCAGCGAAAAGACTAAGGCCTCGCCCCCGCCATCTACGTGGCACCTGGTGATGTGTCATTCTTTCTGACGTGGCAACCTTGAAAACATTGACGTGACACTCTTTGAACCCTTGGGGTGTCCTTAATGGCTGATTGGACATCCTCTGAAACGGGAAAACAACACTTTTTGGGCCACGCTTAATCGCGTGCCACGTGGTTCATCCCGCGGTCATCCCTAAGAGCCTCTTGCGCTTCCCTTGAGCGGTCATCCCTAAGAGCCTCTTGCGCTTCCCTTGAGCGCCCAATCCCTTGACACGCGGCGCAATCAAACGGTCCCCAATTAACGCCCCTTGAGTTGCAAGTGTAACGTTTAAGTTACCCAAACCCCGCGCTTGAAACCACTGTTACATCCACTTTCTCTGCCTTTCCCCACTGTTCATCTTCTGCGAATTTCTTCTCTCGCGACCCTTGCTCTCTCGTGCTTCCGCTCTCCACATCCTTCGATCCCCAAAGGTACGATTTTTCCTCTCCTTCATGATTCCCTTTACTGCATGAACTGCCTGGGACTGTTTATGTTACTGCATTTTGTGGATGTCGTTCTTGTGCTTCTTCGTTCCTCCCGTTCCTCCTTTCTCTCGTGTGGGTAGGGTTCACCTAGGATTCCTCCATTTTTTCCCCTTTTCTCCTCCAAACCCATTTTCTCTGAACCCTTTCTTTTTCTCTTTTGCTCTTCAGCTCTTGCATCCATGGCAAAAACTAAGACCAGCGCGCCTCCTCCGCTCCCTAGGTCTTACTACAAAGATGAGTATGACTGGGCTCCCGATGACCTCCTCGACAAATGCTCCACCCTAAACTCCGTTGAAGACGTGGAGGCCCACAGGGGGGACCCCGCACTTTACAACTTCAATGCTTTCCATAAAACTCACGACTCCCACGTCTTGGTATGCCGGGTGAAACCCGGGGTACCCGTTTGCGGGGACTCAAGGGACACTGGAGGAAACCCCTTCTTCTTCCTTTACCAAATGGTACTCAAAAGGGTGGGGCTGCGTCTACCTCTCACTTCCTTCGAGAGGGAGCTGCTCACCGAGATCAACACCGCCCCCGCCCAGCTTCACCCCAACAGCTGGGCTTTCGTAAGGGGGTTTCAAATTCTTTGCGGATATCTGCGTGTCCCTCCTTCCGTGGACGTTTTTCTTCATTTTTTCGAGGTAAAGAAACAAGGGAAAAGCCTGTGGATGAGTTTCTCTGGCGTCACCGGGCGCATCATCCTCACGCTCTTCCAGAATTCATTCAAAGGGTGGAAAGGGAAGTTTTTCAAAATACGCGCAACCAAGCATGATCCTACCGCCCTGGACGGCTTTCCTTTATACTGGACTGACAAGCCCATAACAATGAAGGCCTTGGCCTTGGACCAGCTTGCTCCCGCCGATCGGGACGTGTGTAAAGCCTTGGCGGGGCTTGGGGTAGTCTTTGATACTGCCAAGCTCATCGCCAATGAGTTCAATGCCCACGGAATCTCCACCTACTTCGGTATCCGCTCCTGCTTGTTTATACTGCACGAACTGTCGTGGTTATACGAACTTGCTTGCTCCGCTTGAAACCCTATGGTTATCTGTATGCATTTAGCTATAAAAACTCCCATTCTGCTATATCTGAATTGATCTGTGCTCTGTTATTCTCGTTGCTGCAGGTTCAGTGATGACTTCGTCAAGGCGACTCGCCCTTGCCAAATTCCTGAAGAAGGCAAGGTCCGCCAAAGAGGGTGGAGACGCGGTTACCCCTGCCGTGCCAACCGTCGCTTCCCTGTCGACTCCTCCTCCGTCCGCCTCTCCTTCTCCCATTGCCGCGGTACCATTGGCCATGGCGTCGACCCCTACCCAGCACACCCCAACAAAGGGAAGAGGGTGCTGGTGGTAGATTCTGACAGTGAAGATTCGGGCGTCGCCTTGGTTTCCAGTAAGAGGAGGGCTACGGGCGTTCCTGTCTTGACAGTTGCGTCTCCCGGTGGTGGGAGCTCTCTCAGGGACGATCCACCAAGTGCCACATCACCTCCACCTCCACCTGCCCACGAGGAACGAGAGGAAATGATTGATTCAGTTCCCCCGCCCTCGCCATTACTGCTTCGTGACGCAGCTGAGGCTTCTGGCTCTAACCCTCCTGCATCAGCTCCAGCTTCGACTTCTCGAAAGCCCCGCATTCCTCGCCCCATCCATAGGGAGTTGACGCAGGGTTTCACTGAGGGGATGTCGCCGACTGATCCTCACAAGGGGGGAGGCATGCCTTACTATATGGGGGCATTCCTGGCGGTGGCTCTCAAGTGGCGCACCCAGGCTCGAAGCGCTATTAAGGGGAGGGAGGCTCTCCGCAAACTGAGACAAGAAGTGGGAGCGTTGAAAGAAGAGAAACAAAACTGGGTGCTCAAGGAGGAAGCTTCCCAATCCTTGCTAAAACTGGCCCACGAGAGCAGGGAGGGGGCTGAGGCGTACGCGCGCGAACTCGAACAGGCGCATGTCGATCAACTGGCCCAGCTCACCTCCTACCAAATCCAAAGCATTGGCCTTCAAGAGGCGGCTCTTGCCTCCGAAGTGCAGCGGAGAAAACTTGAAGAACTGGATGCTGCTTGGAGGCAGAAGCTAGGTGAGAGAGAGGACGCCTTGGCTGCGAAGGTCGAAACCTTGAGCCTTCTCCAAGCCGAGGCTAACAAGCTCCGCGTGGAGAAGGAATTTCTGGAGAAGCAGTTGATATCCAAGGACTCTAGGCTTGCGGAACTAGAAGGGGAGGTCCGAGAATTGACTGGGGAGATGGCGGGCGCGTTTGAAGAGGGCTTCCAAGAGGCTCTGACTCAGGCGTCTTGCGAGAACCCTGGCATCAATATTTCAAACTGCGACCCCACACACCATGTCGTCGACGGGAAGGTCGTGCCCATGGACTTGGATGACTGAATCGCTGTCTCTCACCCGCCACCTTTACCTTTCGAGCTTTATAGTTATTTTTGCCATTCTGTGATAAACTTGTAACTCCTATGCACTTTGTCGGAACTTTGGATTTTGCATGACTAATTCGTGCCTTTGCGTTATCCAATTCTGTTTGTGTGATTTTACCTTCCTTTCTCATTTCCACGTGTTCCGATTGCTTTGCCCCCCATCGCGTTCCTTTGTAGCTTGTTCCGCCTTCGTATCTATGAGGCCTCTGCTTCATGAAGGCGTCAGTGGCTTTGCCGTTATTGTAGCGCAAAAGTTGAGGCTTATTCCAGGCCCCAAACTTTCGGGATAAGGCCATACACCAATGCCCATGCCTACGGAGAGGCTTGCCTAACGGCGCCGTATCGTCCGTGGGGTGTCTCCAACTCCTAAGCGGCCTGTCCCCTGATTCTCGGTGCCTGGCGCCCACGCCTGAGGAGAGGTCTGCTACCGTAGCGCCGTATCGTCCTCAGGGTGTTTAAAAAAAACGCCAGTCGCTAGGGGCGCTCAAAGCCCTCCAGGGGTGGTTCCCTCCACGGTCTTTCCTCCCCATGGGTATCGGGGAACGACCCCGCCAGCAATTCCCTTAGCCTTTGGTGATCTCGCCTCCCTCCGCAGCCTTTCCTACCTGCGGGTATCGGGGAGGCGACGCCGCTAGTGATTAGCTTTGACTCCTTCGATTTCGTCTCCCTCCACAGTCTTACCTACCTGTGGGTATCGGGGAGGTGGAGCTGTTGATACTGGTATTGACGACGCCTTAAAACATTTCACAATGGTAATTCCTTCTACTTTGGCTACGCTTTCTCTTGGTAACGCCCTCTCCCTTGGCGACGCCACCTCTCTCGACGACGCCCTCTTGTATGAGCGATGCCCTTGATGTCTCGCCCGTGCCGCTTTTCGTATGGCTGATGGGACGTTTCCCCACTTGAATAGGTTCTGACACCTCCTGAGTGTCTGATCCACTCTCGGCGGCGTGTCGTACCCCTGAGCATTCTGTCGATACGACGTTTTCTGAGTGTTAACCAGTGGTGCCAGGACTATCCTTTCATTTTCTGCCACGTGGCTTAGTTGCATGGTTTACCCATTCGCGTCGTTTGGCGCTCTAACCGTAATATTTAATTCTTCAAAATCTTGAAACTGCCTTCATCATCTCTGTGCTTTCGCGATATTCTTACGCCATCTTCCTCCTCTTAAAGAGCCACTCCGGTGTCCTTTCTAACCAACGTATTACCCCGCCTTTCAGCGAACCATCTTCTTTCGACCCTCCAACTCTCTTTCCGACACTGTTTCGTCATGTCTTCTCACATTCCTTCCCCCAGGGTTAACCATAAAGATCTGTATCCCTGGGTTTCAAGCGAGCTTCTGGATGAGTGCTCGTGCCTTCTTTCCACCCTAGCCATCAGGAAACACAAAGGAGAGTCATGCTCTTATAACCACCGTGCCTTCGCGAGGAGGCATGATGATGACATCACCGTGCTCCCTTGCACCCTGGGGGAGCCGGTGTGTGGGGACGAACACGCCAACGACGGGATTCCTTTCTTTTACTTCTATCAGGTGGTGTTCCAGATCGTTGGTGTACGACTGCCCTTCTCCAGGTTCGAGAGGGAACTTCTGACGGAGATAAACGCGGCACCAGCCCAACTGTATCCCAACAGCTGGGCCTTTGTTAAGGCCTTTGACGTACTGTTCGGGTTCCTGGGGTGTGCGCCCTCGGTTGATATCTTTCTCCACTTTTTCGAGGTGAAACGTCAAAGGAACAACCTGTGGGTGACCCTCAGCAACGTTCCTGGTAGGGTTCTCTTGACTCCCTTCCAAAGCTCCTTCACGGGGTGGAAGGGTAGGTTTTTCAAGATCTGCTGTTCTGATATCGTACCTTCCGCCCTGGATGGGTTCCCGCTGTACTGGGTGAGTGAGGCACGAACCCTCAAGTCCAAACCCTTCAAGAAACTAAGCCCGAACGACCAGGTTGCGTGCCGGATTCTGGCTGAGGCGGGGGGCTTTGACTCCGCCACACTGATCAGTTTGGAGTTCAACGCCGGAATCCTCGAGAAGTACATATGTACGAGTGGCTATCTCCGAAACTTCTGCTTTTTACCTTCATTAGATTTCTACGTGCTCTAACTCATGGGGCCCTCACTGCTCTTGTTTCCCTTGGTGCAGGTTCAAAGATAAACCCCCAGCGGAGGTCACAGCTCACCCAGGCGTTGAGGGCCGAGACTGAAGCGTCGTCCTCCTCCCTGCCAAGGTCTGAAGGCCACTGAAGAGTGGTTCGTTTGTATTTTTTTCTTTTCTGTATGAGCACTGGGTCTGTAATGTCTGCTATATTCACCTTGCTCCCGTTCCTCTCGAGCATACATGTAAATTTGACTCCGCTGCGCCATGCTTGATTTCTTTAACGCTGTTTTACATTGCACACGCTTCATATACTGCGCATTTTCCTCTATCACCTCTCTTGGCGACGCGCTACGTTTTTGGCGACGCTTTCTTTCTTGGCGACGCCTTCTTTCTTGGCGACACCTTTTCTCCTGGCGACGCCTTCTTTCTTTGCGACGCCTTCTCTCTTGGCGACGCGTGTGCCTGGCGATGCCTGTCGCCACTTCGAAAAGGAAAAGATAAAGACTGAAACCAAGACAAAGGTTTTTCATCGAACTTCTTTTCCTTTTTATTTGGGTAACCTCGTTAAAAAACCCCCTAGAGGGAAAAAGAGTGTCCCCTTCAACTAAATTGTTACATGGCTGCTTACATAAGTCAACTAAAATAAAATTTTAAGTTGGCTGCATTCCAGCTGCGTGGGATGGGACCCCCCTCCAAGGTCTCTCGGTTGTACGAACCGTTGCCCTTAGCCTCGGTAATTCTGAAGGGTCCGGTCCACTTGGGAGACAGCTTATTCTCCAGCTCGTACGGATGAGCCTTCCTCATAACTAGGTCGCCAATCTGAAACTGCCGCGGCTTTACCTTAGAGCTGTATTATCGCTCTACTCTTCTCTTCACTTCTTCGGCCTTTATTCTGGCTTCCTCCCTGGCTTCGTCCAGTAGGTCTAGGTTCACCCGCCTTTCTTCGTTGGATTCTTCCGCCACGAAGTTTTGGAAACGTGGTGAGCTTTCGTGAATCTCAACTGGGATCATCGCGTCCGACCCATACACGATCCTCCATGGTGAAAGGCGTCTCCATGGTGGAAGATTGGGGCGTGGTGTGGTATGCCCACACGATCCTCGACACCTCCTCCGCCCACGCTCCTTTGGCCTTTTCTAGCCTTCTCTTTAGCCCTCTCAGCAAAACTCTGTTTGCTGACTCTACCTGCCCATTAGTCTAGGGGTGTTCAACTGATGCGAACACCTGCTTGATGCCTACCTCAGCACATAGGTTTCTCAACTGCTGACTGGAGAACTGGGTTCCGTTATCAGATATCAGCCGCCTAGGTACGCCGAAATGGCACACAATATTCTTCCACACAAAGTGTTGGACTTTGTGCGCAGTGATCTGGGCCACGGGCTCCGCCTCTATCCACTTGGTGAAGTACTCGATGGCGACGATCAAGTACTTCATCAGCCTTATCGCCAACGGAAACGGGCCTAGGATGTTGTTCCGTCCGGTTGACCGGGACGTCTTCGTGCACGACCTCAACCGTCAGCTAGGGACTCCTTCCCACTGGTTGCCTGTGGATTCCTGCAAAAAAGAGGACAAAAAGGCGCCCTAGCGGCCGTGTGCACTCCGACGCTCAAGTCAGCCAGCAAGAAACACCAAAAACTGTCCACCTACGTGTCTGAGCACCGCGTATGGTACTCTGAAGGTGGTAAAAGAACTGTGTATATGTGTGTGTTGTCTTCTTCAGGCAAAAATATTCCCCAGTCACTTGTACGTAACCTTGAAGCACGAGCAAGCAACTAGAGAGTTCTCTGGTAAATTTGCCGAAAGTTCCAACCCTTTTTCCAACATTCCCTGCGCTATTTAAACTACCCAAGCATTTAAAGCGTCTTAAAGCGCTTTTAATCACAAACGTAACGCACTCATTAAAGCGTTTAATTAGAAAACGTAGCGCATTTAAGACGTTGAAACGCTCGGAAGCCATTATAGTACCTGAATGTTCGAAAGGGAAACCGTATTGAATGACTTTTAATTACCTGGCACCTGACTAAAGGGTGTTTCTATTCTGGCATGGCTGTCGTACACGTGGAGGGCCTCACGACGCCATGACCCCATCTGGGGGCGCTTCTGCCCATCTGGAGACGTTTCTACGTGTGAGTCCTCCTGCTGGGAGTGCTACTGCGCTAGGGGTGACTTTTTGGGTGCCAACTCATGCCCCCAAGTATCTAGTCACTTACTTTGAGAGCGTATCTGCCTTCCTTTTGTACTCTGCACCCGGTTGCCCTGGGCGTGACTTTCCTCTTGAGTCGTATCTGCCCCACGGGCGTCTCTGGGGCGGCAGGAGCACTTCACGAGTCAGGCTGCCCTTCACTGGTACTATTACTATGGCCTTGAAGCCACCTTTTCCTTCTCTTTATCGCTGCCCCGTGCTATTGGGACCTGAGGCCTTCCCACGGCGTCGCTCCCTCCATGGTCTTTCCTACCCATGGGTATCGGGGAACCACACCGTGATTACCTTACTTTAGCACTGTTTGATCTGGCCACGCCCTGGTTGGGCGACGCCTTCACCTAGGCTACGCCTTGCCTTGGCGACGCTTCCCCTTGGCGCCTCTCCAACTAGGCGACGCCTCGCATTGACTTTGACTCCACCGCCGTTGACTTTGACTTTGACTTAGTCAACGCCCGGATACGGGACGGTACACAAGCCCCCCAGTCTTAAGCTGAAGACTTGTCTTCAGCGTAAAGACTAAAGCCTCGCCCACGCCGTCCACGTGCCCTCCTGATGACGTGTCATTCTCTGCTGACTCAACAATTCTTCGAATTATTGACGCGACATTTTCTGAACCAAGGGGTATTCTTAATGACTGATTGGACATTCCCCGAAATGAGGATGATAACACCTTTTTGGCTACCCTTGATCGCGCGCCACGTGGCCCATCGCGCGGCCATCCTCCAGGGACCTTTACGTTTCCCTTGGGCAATTGATCCTCTGACGCGTGGCACGATCCGACGGCCCTAGGTTAGCGCCTCTCGAGTTGCGAAATGTAACGTTTAAGTTACTCCAACCCCGCGCTCACCCTACT
The DNA here is from genome assembly GCF_051622355.1 of Phaseolus vulgaris. Taxonomy (NCBI): domain Eukaryota; kingdom Viridiplantae; phylum Streptophyta; class Magnoliopsida; order Fabales; family Fabaceae; genus Phaseolus; species Phaseolus vulgaris. The sequence goes on from NC_143507.1 coordinate 27,668,159, forward strand.
GTTACATTCATTCACTCTGCAACCCCGCACTGTTCATCGCCTCCAAAACCCCTTTTCTCTGCAATCGCGATTCCCTCCTTGCTGCGCTCGTCTACTGCCTCCATTCCAATAACAAAGGTACGATCACGAGTATTCACGACTCTTCCCTTTCGTCGCATTATAGGATTCATTGAACTGCCTGGGATTGTTGTTATTCTCGTTATTACTTCATTTCTCCGCTTCTTCTTCCTCCTCTGATTTTTCTCGCGTGGGTGACGCTTCCTGGGGTTCTTTCCCCTTCTTGCCATGGCTAAACTTGCTAAACCCTTTTTCTTCTCTTCTTTCTCCAGCTATCTATTTTCACCATGACGCGCGCGAACGCGGAGCCTGATTCTTCTCCCACGACCCCCAAGTCCAACTACAAAGCCTTCTACCCCTGGGCCCCCGACGAGCTCCTGAGTGAATGCACCAGCCTGACTTCCTTCCAGGTCCTGGAAGCTCACCGGGGGGATCCCCATTTGTACAACTTTAACGCCTTCTGCCGCACCCACGACGCCCACATATTCGTCCGTCCCGGCAGGCTTGGGGAACCTGTTTGTTTGGACGACAGACCTAGAAAGGGGAAACCCTTCTTCTTCATGTACCAGACCGTGTTCAAGCGCGTAGGAGTGCGTCTCCCATTCACTCCCTTCGAACGGGAGCTTCTCACTGAAATCAACACTGCCCCCGCCCAGCTTCATCCCAACAGCTGGGCATTCGTGCGGGGCTTTCAAATTCTTTGTGGATACCTGGGCATCCCCCCTTCTGTAGATATCTTCCTGCATTTCTTTGAGGTGAAGAAACAGGGGAAAAGCTTCTGGGTACGCTTTTCCGGGATCGCAGGCAGGATCCTCCTATCCCTCTTCCAGAATTCTTACAAGAACTGGAAAGGGAAATTCTTCAGGGTGTGCAGCGCCAAGCACGATCCCACAACTTTGGATGGCTTCCCCCTTTACTGGACGGAGCGCCCTAAATTGTTCAGGGCCAAGACCCTGGAAGAGCTATCTCCCGCCGATAGGGAGGTAAGCAAAGCCTTGGCTGGGTTGGGGATCGTTTTTGATACCTTGAAGCTGGTCGCTAGCGAGTACAATGCTCACGCCCTGACCACCTATTTTGGTAAGGGGCTCTCCCCTCATCCTTTTGTTATGAACAGCTTGCTATCGAACATTGGTTCCCCTGGACTCTTATACTCATTTTATAGTGTGCTATGTTGCTTGCATTTCACGCCTCCATGTGTGTTGTAATCTTGCCTAGTTACTTTGGTCTTAATTCTTGCTGTTTGGTCTATCTTGATGTAGGATCGGTGATGGGCGCTTCCAAGAGAATGATGCTGGCGAAGGCAATGAAGGAGGCACGGGCCGCCAAGGCGGGCGCCTCCTCCACCCTTGTTGCCGATCCGGTTCCCCCGCCGATTCTGTCGCCGCCTCCTCCGATCACCGTCGAGGCTATCTCGAGTTCACCTCCGTCATCTCCTTGCAGCCTTGCAGCACTTTAGACTCCTCGCTCTCCTCTACCCATCGCCGCTGTTCCCCTAGCCGCGGCCTCGTCTCCGGCTCCAACTCCCCTTGACAAAGGGAAACGGGTTTTGGAGGTTCTAACGGATGATGAGGACTCAGAAGGCGTGGCTCCCTTCAGAAGAAGAAAATCTGCGCGGGTTCCTCTTTCGGTAGAGGCGTCGCCCCAGGGAGGGAACCCCTTCATGGATAACCCCCCGAGTGCGACCTCACTCCCCCCCATGACACTCCACGAGGAAAGGGGGGAAGGCGCCGAATCTGCCCCGCCTCCGCCGCCGGCAGAAACCATTGCTTCCCCTGCTTCCGTCGCTGCCGCCCCTGACTTCATCGCCATCCCTCCTCCGATTATGCATCTAATGAGGGGCTTCAGCGGCGGGACTCTGCCAGAGGGTACAGACAGGAAGGAAGGCATGCCCTTCTACCTGGGGGCCTTCCTGGCGGTGGCCCTTGAATGGCGCGCCCAGGCCAGAAACGCGGTCTTGCAAGCTCAAACTCTCCAGGCCTTGGAAACAAAGGCAACTACCCTGGAAGAGGAAATGAGGACCCTGGGAAGCCAGAACGAAGCTTATCAAACTTCTCTGAAACAAATACAAGAGTCCAAAGCAGAAACTGAGAGGCAACTGGCAGAGGCATTGGAGCTCCAGGCTGGCTTCTACACTCGGGAAGTTGCTCTCCAAGTCCAGGTAACGGGTCTTCAGGAACTGGTCAAAACGGATGCAGAAACTCGAAAGGACCTAAAGGACCGTTGCTGTGAACAGGCTGCCAAGATGGAGCAGATGGAGGGGGAAATGGCCACGCAGGCCAAAGCTATGGACCTTCTCCGGGCTGACTACGACAAATTACAGGTCAAGGTCAGTCAACTTCGCGTTGAGAAGGAGGCTCTAGAGAAGCAGGTGGCCTCTGGGGATGCCGCCGTTGAGGAGCTGGAGAAGGAGAAAAAGTCCCTTATCCAGGAGATGGCGGGTACTTTCGAGGAGGGGTTCCAAGAGGCTCTGACCCAGGCGTCCTGTGAGAACCCTGGCATCAACATTTCAAACTGCGACCCCATGCACCATGTCGTCGACGGGAAGGTCGTGCCCATGGACGTGGACGACTGAACTGCTGCCTCTCAACCGCCACCTTCAGCTTCACGCTTAACCGCTTTATACTTTACCTTCGTTTTTGATTTTATCTGTTAAAACTTGTAATTTTCTGAACTACCCGCACTCTTGCTACTGATTTGGGGCGTTCGCATGATTCCCTTTATGTCCTTGCCATATACGATTCTGTTTGTGCGATCTGATTCTCATCTTTTACCTTCGCGCGCTTCGATCATTTTACCTGTGTTCTGCCCATGTCTCTCACTTCGTTGGGCGGCTTTGTATGACCGAAAAAAGGTCGTGTGCCAACCCTCACGCCCGTGGAGAGGCTCACCTAGTGACGCCGTATCGTCCACGAGGTGTTTCTAACACCGAAGCGGTTCTCTCCCTGATTCTTAGCCCCCGGCGCCCACGCCTAAGGAGAGGCCTGCTACAGCAGTGCCGTATCGTCCCCGGGTGTCTAAAACGTCGAGTGCTTTGGGGGGGGGGGGGGTTTGTTCCCTCTATTGTCTTTCCTCCCCATAGGTATCGGGGGACACCCTGCCAGTAATTCGCTGGCGTTTGGCGATCTTATCTCCCTCCACAGTCTTTCCTACCCGTGGGTATCGGGGAAACAACGCCAGCAACTAACTCTGCTTCCTTCACTTTCGTCTCCCTCCACTGTCTTTCCTACCTGTGGGTATCGGGGAAACAACGCCAGCAACTAACTCTGCTTCCTTTACTTTCGTCTCCCTCCACAGTCTTTCCTACCTGTGGGTATCGGGGAGGCGACGCCAGTTGGTATTTGGGTTGGCGACGCCCGTGACGTCTCACGCTGGCGTCGCCCTTCACGTCCTTCCGGGCGACGCCTAGGGCGTTACCTTTACTTCGACATTGACTTTGATTCTTGCCTTGGTCGATGCCTGATGGCAGCGAAGAGCTCAAGGCTTTGTCTGTGCCATCCACGTGGCGCTCCTTGTATAGGTGATGGGACGTTCCGTCATTCGACTTGATCCACGTGGCGCTGCTTGTATGGTTGATGGGGCATCTAGTCATTCCATTAAGTTCTGACTCCTGCTGTACCCCTGACTCACTTTCGACGGCGCATCATACCACTGGATATTCTGCTGATACGACGTTTTCTGATTTAAACCAGTGGTGCCAGCGTCATCCTTTCGTCTTCTGCCACGTGTATCAATCGTGCGGTGCATCCATTCGCGTCGTTTGGCGCTCTAACCGCTTTATTTAACTCTTCAAACTCTGGAACTATCTTCATCATTTTGTCACTCTTCATAACCTACTTGCGTTCTTTCTTCTTGCACCCTTCCTTCTTGCACCCTTTCTTCTCTGTCGAACGGTTGTTCTAACCTTCGCTCCCCTCGCTCAACTCTTGCATTTCTGGCAGTCCTGATCTTGTTAAAGAATTTCGTTTCACGCTGCTTCCTCCAGGGTCCGTCCCAAAGATTTGTACCCTTGGGCTTCGAATGAACTTCTTGACGAGTGTTCATGCTTACTCTCTACCAGGGCCATACGGGAGCACAAAGGGGAGTCATGTTCTTATGACCACCGGGCCTTCGCAAGGAGGCACGATGACGACATCGCTGTGCTCCCTTGCACTCTGGGGGAGCCAGTGTGTGGAGACGAACGGGCCAACGACGGGGTCCCTTTCTTTTACTTTTACTAGGTGGTGTTCAAGACCATCGGGGTGCGCCTACCCTTCTCCTGGTTCGAGAAGGAACTGCTGACGGATCAACGTTGCTCCGGCCCAGTTATACCCCAACAACTGGGCCTTTGTCAAAGCCTTCGACATTCTCTTCGGGTTACTGGGTTGTGCACCCTCGGTTGACCTCTTTCTTCACTTCTTTGAGGTGAAGAGGCAGAGACACAACCTCTGGGTAACTCTCAGTAATGTACCCGGGAGAGTTCTCTTCACACCCTTCCAGAGCTCGTTCACCGGGTGGAAAGGCCGGTTCTTCAAGATCTGTCGTACTGACCTTGTTCCCGACGCTCTGGATGGGTTTCCGCTGTACTGGGTGAGAGAGGAAAAGGCCCTCTAAGCCAAACCCCTCAAGAAGCTGGCTCCAAGTGGTCAAATAGCTTGTCGGATTCTTGCTGAGGCGGGAGGTTTTGACTCTGCTACGGTGATCAGCCTGGAGTTCAACGCTGGGACTCTTGAGAAGTACATATGTAAGAACCACTACCTTAGGAAACTCGGTCTTCGTTACTCTCTAACTGTGCCTGTCTTTCTTCATGGCGTCTCTAACACGTCTTTTCCCCTGGTGCAGGTTCGAAACTAAACCACGAAAAGAGGACACGACTTACTCGAGCGCTGCGGGCTGGAAAAGGGGCTTCGCCTTCCTCCAGTGATGACTCTGATGAGCGCTGAGAAATGGCTTGTTCGTGTTTTTGCATGATTTGTAGCGTTTGCTCCGTTTGTACTACTCCCATTGTATTGAACATTGCTTGTAACAACAACTTTTCAATATCACACTTGATTTTTTGCAACGCCACTTTACTTTGCATATGCTTCATGTACTGCGCGCTTTCCTTTCGTCTCGTTCTTCCAACGATGCATGTCTTCACTTGGGCGACGCCTGCTCAGGGCAACGCCCTTATCTAGGTGGCGCCTTCTTTCTGGGCGACGCCATGACCTAGGCGACGCCTTCTTTCTTGGCGACGCCATGGCCTAGGCGGCGTATCACATAATCTTCAAACAAGGAAAGATAAAGGTTGAAAACCAAGGCACTTCTTTTTCTCAAACTGGTTTTTCCTTTTATTAGGGTGACCTCATTAAAAAACCCCCGAGAGGGAAAAAGAGCGTCCCCTTCAACTAAATTGTTACATACTGCTTACATAAGTCAACTGAAATAAAATTTTAAGTTGGCTGCATTCCAACTGCGCGGGATGGGCCCTCCATCTAAAGTTTCCAGGTCGTACGAACCGTTGCCCTTAGCCTCAGTAACTCTGAAGGGCCCGGTCCACTTGGGAGACAGCTTATTCTCCAACTCGTATGGGTGAGCTTTCCTCATCACTAGGTCGCCAACCTGAAACTGTCGCGGCTTTACCTTAGAGCTATATTGCCGCTCTACTCTTCTCTTCGTCGCTTCAGCTTTTATTCTGGCTTCTTCCCTGGCTTCTTCTAGCAGATCCAGGTTTACCCGCCTCTCTTCATTGGACTCCTCCACCACAAAGTTTTGAAAACGTGGTGAGCTTTCATGTATTTCTACTGGAATCATCGCGTCCGACCCGTACACCAAACTGAAGGGCGTCTCCATAGTAGAGGATTGGGGCGTGGTGTGATATGCCCATACAATCCTTGGCACCTCTTCCGCCCACGCCCCTTTGGCTTTCTCTAACCTTCTTTTTAACCCCCTCAGCAGAACTCTGTTTGCCGACTCTACTTGTCCATTGGTCTGGGGGTGTTCAACCGACGCGAACACTTGTTTGATTCCTACTTCAGCACACAGATTTCTCAACTGCTGACTGGCAAACTGGGTCCCATTGTCAGATATCAGGCGCCTAGGTACGCCAAAGCGACACACAATGTTTCTCCACACGAAATGCTGTACCTTATGCGCAGTGATCTGTGCCACGGGCTCTGCCTCTATCCACTTAGTGAAGTATTCGATGGCGACGATCAGATACTTCATCTGCCTGATTGCCAGTGGGAAAGGGCCCAGGATGTCAATTCCCCATGTATGGAAAGGCCACGGGTTGTATATGGACCGCAACTCTTCTGGCGGCGCCTTGTGCCAATCGGCGTGCTTTTGGCATTGCCTACACCGCTGGGCGTGCCGTGCGCAATCCTCTTTCACTGTTGGCCAGAAGAAACCTGCACGTACTACCTTGGAGGCTAAGGATCTTCCCCCTACATGGCTTCCGCAGATGCCTTCGTGTAGCTCCGTCATTATCCTGGTGCACTCATCGCCACTGACGCATGTTAGGATAGGGTGAGTGAAGCCGTGCCTGAACAGCACCCCATCCACCAAATTATATCTTGCGGCATTTCTTTTGACTTTTTTACCCACTTCAGGGTCCACTGGGAGAGCCCCATCTGCCAGGTATCGCTTATAGGGCGTCATCCAGGTGTCTCCCTTGGACAAGACACATACCTGCATCTGCTCTTCCTCAGGCACACCCGCGAACATGCTGATGCGGGGCGCCCTCTGCGTATCTTGGGTCAAAGAGGAATGACTCCTCGGCCTTCCCCTTGATGTATAAATCTGGAGGACATCCACCCTGTTGTCTTCCACGAATCGACGCGGAGCTTTGAGAGTCTCCTGGATCACTGTCCTCTGTCTACCCCCCTTGCCTGAGCTGGCCAGCTTTGCGAGCAGGTCAGCTCTGGCATTCTGCTCCCTCAGGACGTGTATCAACTCAAGAGCGTTGAACGCCCCCCTCAACAACTGGACGTATTTTAGATACGCCGCCATCTATGGGTCCTTCGCCTGGAACTCACCCGACACCTGCCCCGTAATCAACTGAGAGTCGCTCTTCACCAGGAGGTTCTGTGCGCCCATCTCCTTGGCCAAGAGCATTCCTGCTATCAGGGCTTCATATTCTGCCTGATTGTTACTTGCCTTGAAGGCGAAACGCAAGGCCTGCTCGATCAGTATGCCTTCGGGTCCCTCCAAGACTATTCCTGCACCGCTCCCTTGTTGGTTTGAAGAGCCATCAACCGAGAGCAGCCACTGCGAACTCGCTTCCACCTCTTGCTCACCTCCGGGCGAAAGTTCTGCTACAAAATCCGCGTACACCTGCCCTTTAATGGATCCTCTAGGCTCGTACTGGATGTCGAATTCTGACAGTTCCACTGCCCAGCGTACCATTCTTCCTGCCACATCGGGTTTCTGCAGCACTTTCTGTATAGGGAGATTGGTCATCACCACCACTGTAAAACTGTGGAAGTAATGACGGAGGCTCCTAGCAGAGAACACTACCGCCAGCGCCGCCTTCTCTAGTGCTTGGTACCTCATCTCAGCCCCCTGTAAGGCCTTGCTTACGAAGTAGATGGGCTTCTGACTCTGGTCCTGCTCTTGGACCAACACAGAACTGATGGCCCGCTCCGTTACAGTAAAATACAACCGGAGGGGCACGCCCGTTACCGGCTTGCAGAGGACTGGTGGCGTCGCCAGGTACTCCTTCAGCTTAATGAAAGCCGCTTCGCATTCATCAGTCCATGCAAAGCGACTGTTTCTCTTGAGGCACTAGAAGTACGGGTGCCCCTTTTCTCCTCCGGCGGAAACAAACCTCGAGAGCGCCGCCATCCACCCTGTCAACTGTTGCACCTCCTTTACCGATGTCGGGCTCCGCATGGCGATAATAGCCGCACATTTGTCGGGGTTCGCCTCTATCCCCCTCTCAGTGAGCATAAAACCCAAGAACTTACCGGCCTCTACCCCGAAAACACACTTCTCGGGGTTCAACTTGAGGCGGTACTTGGATATTGTGTGGAACAACTCCTCCAGGTCTGCCATGTGCTGCACCCTATTTTGCGACGCCACCACCATGTCATCTACATAAGCGTACACATTCCTCCCAAGCATTGGCGCCAGGACCTTGTCCATTAGCCTCTGGTACGTGGCGCCCGCATTTTTCAGCCCGAAGGGCATCACCTTATAGCAGTAACTGCATGTCTCAGTCATGAATGCAGTCTTGCTCTCGTCTCTTGGGTGCATCTTGATTTGGTTGTACCCTGAAAAGGCGTCCAGGAAACTTAGCACCTTGCTGCCGGACGCACTGTCTACTAAGGCGTCGATGCTGGGCAGCGGATACGAGTCCTTTGGGCATGCCTTGTTCAGGTCCGTGAAGTCAACACACATCCTCCACTTTCCGTTCGCCTTTTTCACCAAGACGACGTTGGCGAGCCACTCAGGGTACTGAATCTCCCTGATGTGGCCAGCGCTCAGCAGCTTCTGCATTTCGTCTTTCACCACCTGTTGTCGTTCCTCATTGAACTTTCTCCTTCTCTGACGCACGGGGCGGACCGTGGCGTCCATGCTGAGGTGGTGACACAGGAAATCGGGGTCGATGCCTGGCATGTCCGAGGCGGACCATGCGAAGGCGTCCAGGTGGCGCGAAATCACTTCTGCCACCCCCTCCTGTTCTTCTGGGCTTAGCGAACTTCCTAACTTGAAAGTCTTGCCGCCAATCTCCCTTTCTACGGCGCTAGCCGCAGGCTGCTCCCTGCTATTATCTTCGACAGGCGCCGCCTCTTCCATGGGCGTCGCCTCTTCCACGGGCGCCGCGTCGTCAGGGCCTTCCTCCATAGGCGCATCTGCTTCGGGCATCGCCCTCTCCGCTATGACCTCTTCAGGCGTCAGCCCAGCGGGCGTCGCCTCAATCATCGTCGCGTCCACACTCGGCGGACGTTCATACACCATGAATACGCCTCTCTTCGTTTTCAGGCTGTTTTCATAGCATTTCCTCGCCTCCTCTTGGTCTGACCTGATGACTATCACCCGGCCACTGAGGTCCGGCAGCTTCATCTTCATGTGACGGGTGGAGGACACCGCGCTCAGACGGTTTAACGCCGGTCTGCCCAGCAAAATATTGTAGGCAGAATTAGCGTTCACGACGAGGTACCGGATGCTCTCGGTACGGGAGGCCTCTCCGTCTGTGAACGTAGTCCTCAACTCCAGGTACCCCCGGACTTCTACCTGGTTATCCCCGAACCCATACAAACATCCCGTATAGGGACTCAGCAGATCGGGGGACAACCGTAACTTATTAAAGGTCGACAGAAACATGACGTCTGCCGAGCTTCCTTGATCAACAAGCACTCTGTGGACCTTCCTTCCAGTTGTGACGACTGAGATGACAACGGGGTCGTTGTCATGGGGTACCACATCTCGAAGGTCTCTTCTTGTGAACACAATATCTGACTCCCAAGGCTCCCCCGAGAGCCTCTCTTCGATTGAATTCACCCCCCTCGCGTATTTCTTCCGCTGGGAGGCGGTGGGTCCTCCGCTGGAAAAACCTCCAGCAATGGTGTGGACCTCGCCAAGCAGAGGCATCTCGTGCGCTAGCTCATCTGCCGGCGGCGGCGGCAAGGTGGCAGTCGTTGTGGAATCTGCGACATAATCTTTCAAAAACCCAGTCCTCACCAGCTCATCTAGCTGGTAGCCCAACGACAGGCAATTATCAATTTGGTGCCCGAAAGCCTCGTGGAATTCGCACCAAGAGTCTTTACGGGGCCCTAACACCTTGTCGGTCTTCGCCGGTCGCCTCAGCCTCTCAGCTATGTTGGGCACGGCGATCAAATCCTTCAACTCAACCACGAAGTTGTACCTCACCGGTCTTGCTCTTTCTCTGGAGGGGCGTTCGCCTCCTGCTGGGCCCCGGGGCTGGGGCTTTCTGGCCTCGTAGGGGCGTCTCGCCTCTGGCTTCTTTCTCCCCGTCGTGGTCTCATTTACTCTGACGGGTTGAACTCGCGCCGGTCCCCTCGGGCGTGAGGGCACGGCGCTGGTGCGCTTCACACATACCTCCCCTTCCGAAGCAATATGCTCTACCGCCCTGCGCCGTAATTCAGCGAAAGTCCTAGGGCGATTGCGGATAATGGATTCTCCGAAGGGGCCAGGGCACACGCCTTTCACAAATGCGTACACGATCATAGGCTCCTCTGTTGTGCCAACCTTCACGACCTGGGCCCCGAAGTGATTGATATACTCCTTCAGGGTCTCCCCCTGATACTGCTTCACATCGAATAGGGCGTAGGAGACCGGCGGCGGGGCCTTGTTGGCTAAGTACTGTTCTCGGAACAATCGCGACAATTGGCGGAAAGATGTGATATGACCTTCTGGGAGGCTAATGAACTAGTCCACCTACGTGTCTGAGCACCGCGTATGGTACTCTGAAGGTGGTAAAAGAACTGTGTATATGTGTGTGTTGTCTCCTTCAGGCAAAAATATTCCCCAGTCACTTACGTAACCTTGAAGCACGAGCAAGCAACTAGAGAGTTCTCTGGTAAATTTGGCGAAAGTTCCAACCCTTTTTCCAACATTCCCTGCGCTATTTAAACTACCCAAGCATTTAAAGCGTCTTAAAGCGCTTTTAATCACAAACGTAACGCACTCATTAAAGCGTTTAATTAGAAAACGTAGCGCATTTAAGACGTTGAAACGCTCGGGAGCCATTATAGTACCTGAATGTTCGAAAGGGAAACCGTATTGAATGACTTTTAATTACCTGGCCCCTGACTAAAGGGTGTTTCTATTCTGGCATGGCTGTCGTACACGTGGAGGGCCTCACGACGCCATGACCCCATCTGGGGGCGCTTCTGCCCACCTGGAGACGTTTCTACGTGTGAGTCCTCCTGCTGGGAGTGCTACTGCGCTAGGGGTGACTTTTTGGGTGCCAACTCATGCCCCCAAGTATCTAGTCACTTACTTTGAGAGCGTATTTGCCTTCCTTTTGTACTCTGCACCCGGTTGCCCTGGGCGTGACTTTCTTCTTGAGTCGTATCTGCCCCACGGGCGTCTCTGGGGCAGCAGGAGCACTTCACGAGTCAGGCTGCCCTTCACTGGTACTATTACTATGGCCTTGAAGCCACCTTTTCCTTCTCTTTATCGCTGCCCCGTGCTATTGGGACCTGAGGCCTTCCCACGGCGTCGCTCCCTCCATGGTCTTTCCTACCCATGGGTATCGGGGAGCCACACCGTGATTACCTTACTTTAGCACTGTTTGATATGGCCACGCCCTGGTTGGGCGACGCCTTCACCTAGGCTACGCCTTGCCTTGGCGACGCTTCCCCTTGGCGCCTCTCCAACTAGGCGACGCCTCGCATTGACTTTGACTCCACTGCCGTTGACTTTGAATTTGACTTAGTCAACGCCCGGATACGGGACGGTACAGATGTCGATCTCCCAGGTATGGAAAGGCCATGGGCTGTATATGGATCGCAGCTCCTCTCGCGGCGCCTTGTGCTAGTCTGCGTGTTTTTGGCATTGCTTACAACGCTGGGTGTGTCGCACGCAATCTTCCTTTACTGTTGGCCAATAAAACCCTGCGCACACCACCTTAAAAGCTAAGGACCTTCCGCCTACATGGCTCCCACAAACGCCTTCGTGGAGCTCCGTCATTATTCTGGTACACTCGTCGTCGCTTACGCATGTTATGATAGGGTGAGTGAAACCGTGTCTGAACAGCACTCCGTCTATCAGGGTGTACCTTGCCGCATTTCTCTTAACCTTCTTACCTTCTTCAGGCTCCACTGGGAGAACCCCATCCGCCAGGTACCGCCTGTATGGCGTCATCCAGGTGTCTTCTTCGGCTAAAACATGTATCTGCGCTCGCCTCCCTCCTTTGGACGTGTCCGTGTATACACTATGTGAGGCGCCTTCAACGTATCCCGAGTCAAGGAACGATGACTCCTTGGCCTTCCTCTCGCGGCGCTTATGTGGAGGACATCCACCCTGTTATCCTCTATGAATTTCCTCGGAGCCTTAAGCGTCTCTTGGATTACAGTCCTCTGCCTGCCCCCCTTGCCTGAGCTGGCCAGCTTGGCGAGCAGGTCAGCTCTGGCATTCTGCTCCCTTGGGACATGTACCAGTTCAAGAGCACTGAAGGCTCCCCTTAGCGATTCGACGTACCTTAAATATGCTGCCATCTGCGGGTCTTTCGCCTGAAACTCACCCAACACTTGCCCTGTAACTAGTTGAGAGTCACTCTTCATTAAGAGGTTCCGCGCGCCCATCTCTTTGGCTAAAAGCATTCCTGCAATCAGGGCTTCATACTCAGCCTGATTATTACTGGCTTTGAAAGCGAAGCGCAGGGCCTGCTCGATCAGGACACCGTCTAGTCCTTCCAAGACTATTCCCGCACCACTTCCTTGCTGGTTGGAAGAGCTATCCACTGAGAGCGACCACTGCGAGCCTGCCTCCACCTCCTGTTCGCCTCCGGGCGAGAGTTCTGCAACGAAAACTGTGTATACCTGCCCTTTGAGGGATCCTCTGGGCTCATACTGGATGTCGAATTCTGAAAGCTCCACCGCCCAGCGCACCATCCTTCCAGCTACATCGGGCTTTTGCAGTACCTTCTGTATGGGGAGGTTCGTCATCACTGCCACCGTGAAGCTGTGGAAGTAATGACGAAGCCTCCTGGCGGAAAACACCACCGCCAGCGCTACCTTCTCCAATGCCTGGTACCTCATCTCCGCACCTTGTAGGGCGTTGCTTACGAAGTAGATAGGCCTTTGAATCTGGTCCTGTTCTTGGACTAACACAGAGCTGATAGCTCATTCCGTCACCGTGAAGTACAGCCGGAGGGGCACGCCTTCTACCGGTTTGCAGAGGACCGGTGGCGCCGCCAGGTATTCTTTTAGCTTGATGAAAGCCGCTTCGCATTCGTCCGTCCATGAGAAACGACTATTCCTCTTAAGGCACTGGAAATATGGGTGCCCCTTCTCTCCTCCGGCAGAAACGAACCTCGAGAGCGCCGCCATTCGCCCCGTCAGCTGCTATACTTCCTTTACTGACGTCGGGCTACGCATGGCGATGATCGCTGCGCATTTGTCGGGATTCGCCTCTATCCCCCTCTCCATGAGCATGAAACCTAGGAACCTCCCGGCCTCTACCCCAAAGACACACTTCTCGGGGTTTAGTTTGAGGCAGTACTTGGATATAGTGACGAATAATTCCTCTAGGTCTGCCACATGCTGTGCCTTATCCTTCGACGCCACTACCATATCATCCACGTAGGCGTATACGTTTCTTCCTAACATGGGTGCTAGGACCTTGTCCATCAGCCTTTGGTAGGTGGCGCCCGCATTCTTCAAGCCGAAAGGCATCACCTTGTAACAATAACTGCTGTTTTCCGTCATGAATGCGGTTTTGCTTTCGTCTCTCGGGTGCATTTTAATCTGGTTGTACCCCGAGAAAGCATCCAGGAAACTTAGCACCTTGCTGCCAGAGGCGCTATCTACCAACGCGTCAATGCTGGGCAGCAGGTACGAGTCCTTTGGGCACGCCTTGTTTAGGTCTGTGAAGTCCACGCACATCCTCCACTTCCCATTCGCCTTCTTTACCAGAACGACGTTGGCTAGCCACTCGGGGTATTGGATTTCCCTGATGTGGCCAGCCCTCAACAGCTTCTGCGTTTCTTCGCGTACCACCAGCTGCCTCTCTTCATTGAACTTTCTCCTCCTTTGGCGCACGGGGCGAACCGTGGCGTCCATGCTGAGGTGATGGCATAAGAAATCAGGGTCGATGTCAGGCATGTCCGAGGCAGACCACGCAAAGGCGTCCAAATGGCGTGAGATCACCTCTGCCACTGCCTCCTGCTCTTCTTGGCCCAGCAGACGCCCTAGTTTAAACGTCTTGCCGCCAATCTCCCTCTCCATGGTGTTAGCCGCCTGTTGCTCCCCGCTATTACCCTGAATGGGCGCCGCCTCTTCCACGGGCGCCGTATCGTCAGGTCTCTCCTCCATCAGTGTATCTACCTCGGGCGTCGCCCCCACGGGCGTGGCCTCAACAGGCGTTGACCCGGAGGGCGTTGCCTCTATCATCGTCGCATCGACACTTGGCGGACGTTCAAACACCATGTACACGCTCTTCTTCGATTTCAAGCTGTTTTCATAACACTTCCGCGCTTCCTCCTGATCCGACTTGATAACTATGACCTTGCCGCTGAGGTCTGGCAGCTTCATCTTCATATGACGTGTGGAGGATACCGCATTGAGCCTATTCAGCGCTGGTCTCCTCAACAAGATGTTGTAGGCGGAATGAGCGTTCACGACCAAGTATCGTATGCTTTCGGTGCGCGAGGCTTCCCCATCTGTGAATGTCGTCCGCAGTTCCAAGTAGCCTCGGACTTCCACTTGGTTGTCTGCGAACCCATATAGGCAGCCTGTGTAGGGCCTCAGAAGGTCAGGGGACAATCGCAGCTTGTTGAATGTCGACAAGAACATGACGTCTGCTGAACTTCCCTGATCGACCAGAACCCTATGCACCTTTCTTCCAGCTGTGACGACTGAGATGACAACGGGGTCGTTGTCGTGGGGTACCACATCTCGGAGATCCCCTCTCGTGAACACGAGGTCCGACTCCCATGGCTCACCCGAAATTCTCTCTTCAATTGAATTGACCCCCCTCGCGTATTTCTTCCGCTGGGAGGCGGTGGGTCCCCCGCCGGAAAAACCTCCAGCAATGGTGTCAACCTCGCCTAGAACTGGCATCTCGTGCGCTTGCTCCTCTGTTGGTGCCGGCAGGGCGGCGGTCGCGGCGGGTTCTGCGACGTAATCCTTCAGAAACCCGCTCCAGACCAGCTCATCAAGCTGATAACCCAACGAGAGGCAGTTGTCAATGTGATGACCGAAAGCCTCGTGGAACTCGCACCAGGAGTCTTTCCGTGGCCTTAACACCTTGTCAGTTTTCGCCGGTCGCCTCAACCTCTCAGCTATATTAGGCACGGCGATCAGGTCCTTCAGTTCCACCACAAAGTTGTACCTTGCCGGTCTCGCCCTCTCTCTGACTGGGCGATCCCCTCCTGCTGGACCCCTGGGCTGGGGTTTCCTGGTCTCATAGGGGTGTCTCCCCTCTGGCTTTTTCCTCCCCGTCGTGGTCTCATTGACCCTGACGGGTTGAGCCCGCGTTTGCGCTCTCGGGCACGAAGGTACCACGCTGGTGCGCTTCTCGCACACCTCTCCTTCAGAGGCGATATGTTCCACCGCCCTACACCGTATTTCAGCAAAAGTCCTTGGCCGATTGCGAATAATAGATTCGCAAAAAGGGCCAAGACATACGCCTTTCATGAAGGCATACACAATCATGGGCTCCTCCGTCGTGCCCACTTTCCCCTTGGTATTGCTTCACATAAACAGATCGTAAGATACCGGCGGCGGGGCCCTGTTCGCCAGGTATTGCTCTCTAAACAACTGGGACAGCTGTTGGAAAGAGGTGATATGGCCGCTAGGAAGGCTGATAAACCAATCCATGGTCATTCCTGTCAAAGTACTCATGAAGAGCTTGCACCTTGTGGCGTCAGAACCGCCCACTAACACCATTTGTGTGTGGAACGCCGTGAGATGCGCCTCAGGGTCCTCCATCCCAGTGAAAATCGCCTTAGGTCCTGCGAAGGTGTTGGGGATCGGCGCGTCCAGGATCTCCTGCGAGAAGGGAGTAGAGAACTCCCTTGGTGGGGTGAGATGCTCCACCTCTTCGTTCTCGCGCTGCACCTGAT
The DNA here is from genome assembly GCF_051622355.1 of Phaseolus vulgaris. NCBI lineage: Eukaryota > Viridiplantae > Streptophyta > Magnoliopsida > Fabales > Fabaceae > Phaseolus > Phaseolus vulgaris. The sequence goes on from NC_143507.1 coordinate 27,683,925, forward strand.
TGTTCCTCAGACTCCGACGCAACTCCTCATTCACGCGACGGAGCTCGTCGTTTCTCACATGCGAGGCGTCAAGATCCGCCTGCATGCGCTCTTGCTCTATCTTCGAATCCGCCATGTCATCCTGCAGCCCCCGCATTATCTTCAGGACCTGCTACATGGACATTTCTTCTCCCGCAGCGCGTGCGGTACCTCGTCTAGTGGTGGCCATTCTTCACTGTTTTCTCAAACGTGATCGTGACTTGATAGATCTTTTCGAACTTGCGATGGGACCAATGTTTTATATCGGCCCCACGGTGGGCGCCAAATGTTCCGTTCGGTTGACTGGGACATCTTCGTGCGCGACCTCGACCGTCAGCTAGGGACTCCTTCCCACTGGTTACCTATGGATTCCTGCAAAAAGAGGACAAAAGGGCGCCCTAGCGGCCGTTTGCACTCCGACGCTCAAGTCAACCAGCAAGAAACACCAAAACTATGCACCTCCGTCGCTGAGGACCGCCTATGGCACTCTGAAGGTCTTAAAAATGGAAACTGTGTATTGTGTGTATATTCTCGCTCTGGCAAACAACCTCTATTCCAGTCCCTTGTGCGTAGCCTCACGACTTCGAGCAAGCAACTGGAGTGTATTCTGGGAAAATTTGCCAAAACTTCTGTACCGTCCCGTATCCGGGGCGTTGACTAAGTCAAGGTCAACGTCAACGGCTGAGAGTCAAAGTCAACACAAGGCGTCACCTAGGTGTTGAGACGCCAAGTGCCAGCATCGCCGAGAGGAAGCGTCGCCAAGGCAAGGCGTCGCCCAGGTGAAGGCGTCGCCCAGCTAGGGCGTCGCCAGATCAAACAGTGTAAAAACAAGGCAATCACGGTGTGGTTCCCCGATACCCATGGGTAGGAAAGACCATGGAGGGAGCGACGTCGTGGGAAAGCCTCAGGTCCCGATATCTCGGGAAAGTGATAAAGAGAAGGAAAAGGTGGCTTCAAGGCCATAGTGATAGTACCAGTGAAGGGCAGCCTGACTCGTGAAGTACCCCTGCCGCCCCAGAGACGCCTTCGGGACAGATACGACCCAAGAGGAAGGTCACGCCCAGGGCAACCGGGTGCAGGGTGCGAGAGGAAGGCAGATACGCTCTCAAAGTAAGTGGCTAGATACTTGGGGGCATGAGTTGGCACCCAAAAAGCCACCCCTAGCGCAGTAGCACTCCCAAGCAGGAGGACTCACGCGTAGAAACGTCCCCAGATGGGCAGAAACGCCCCCAGATGGGGTCAGGGCGTCGTGAGGCCCTCCACGTGTACAACAGCCATGCCAGAATGGAAACACCCTTCAGTCAGGTTGATGGAGATCAAGCCCAAGAGAACATGGAGGCCACTCATCAAGCTCAAGAAGAGGTGGAGGCACAAATGGAGGATGCCCATGGAGGTCAAAGTCCACCTCAAAGGATTACAAGAAGCATGTTCAAAGCCTTGGGAGCAAGAGGACATTTATTTTCTCTTTTTGTAGTGTCTTTAGTTGAAGGTGCTTAGAGGGAAACCTTAGAAACCTCTTTTGTTATAGCATCTTTTAGGTTTTAAATAGGACCTTTAGGGGGGTGTATTAGTAGATAGGTGTAGGTGTAGTTTTTGGGAGGTGTCATAGTAGAAAAAGGTCACACCTCCCATGTGACTTGTTTTTGGTGGGAATTTCAAATGAGTTTATTTGAAATTTCCCACCTATTTTTCAGCACCTTAGGCTATAAATAGAGGTGCTTCCTTTGTAAAATTCAGATTTGAATTTTATCTAAAGAAACTATACTCAAAATTGGAGTGAGCATTTGGAGAGCTTTGAGCTTCTTCTCTAGTCTTATCTTGAAGGACCATGGTTTCCTCAAGTGGCGGCTTCCACACTCATCTAGGAGCATCCATTCTTCTAGTGGCGTGATCATCCAACCATTCCTCCATCTTCATGAGCATTCTCTTCTCCTTCCTTTCTTCTTCTTCAATTTGTTCTTATTGCCTTGAGTTTTGAGTTGTTTTTGTTTCGGTTCCTTTAATTTTCCAGCACCTATTTTCTGTTTAGTTTTTAAATTCTGTTCGGTTCTTTTGTTTTGAAGTTCAATTCTGTTCGGTTTGTTCTTTTCCTTCTCCTTTGTTGATTCAATTTGACAATATTTGGTTCATCCAAATGAGTTTGGGATTTGGTACTTGTTTTGGTGAGTTCTTGATCTTAGAACTATGATCCAACTTCTAAGAAAGTGCCTCTACATTTTCCAGCTCAAGGTGATTCCTCAAAGTGTCAAGAATCTTGTTCTATGTGGCTATTGGAATCACATCATGTGGTATCATGAGTCTTAGGTTCATTCTTGTTTAATTGTTGAGTTGTGTGCACTTTATTTCAAGAGCTCTTTAATTTTTCTTGCAATTTAAGTTTCTGTTTTAGAATTTTAATTGAGTATTCTTGCTGTTTTTCTTTTGCTCCAAGTGTTTGTGGAAAGGTTTATGGCACTCATAATTCTTATGAGTATGGTTGCTCTTTTGGAATGGCATTATCCTTCCTAGAGTTTACCTTAAGCTTCCTTCCACTTGTTACAATTTGTGTTGTGTCTTTTAATTTTTGAATCTTGTTAAGTTTTGTCTTAGTCATGTTATTCCATATATGTCATTACTTCTAGTAGTACTTTTATTGTTTTGATTGTTTCTTGCTTTGGTGTCATATATTTTTCTGAATTGATGTTGATCCTTTGAGCATTTTCTTTTTAGCATTGAGTTCATACTTGTATTCTAGACCTATACAAGTTCCAATACATCATTTTCTATTATGTCTTTGCTAGTTCATCATCCTGTTTTTTTATTCCTATTAGGATTCCTCTGTTTCTGAAAAAAGTGCTTACTGTTTTTCCTTATTGCAATTGATTTACGTACTGTAAAATTCTGAAATTCTGGATTTGAGATATTGAAAGTGTTAGAAAAGAATAGAAAAAAGAATCATTCAAAAATATGAAGTACACAAAAAATGATAAATAAAATAAAAAAAGTGTACATTCCTGCCGAAAAAAATACGGTAATCTGGCAGTGATTTTAAAAAATTTATTTCTCTCAATTGGCTTACTGTTTTTAATTGATTCCAGTGCCATTTTTGAGTTAACATCTTGAAGTTTCTGTGGTATAAATTTCATAATCCAGTTCGCTCTACAACGTTCCAGTTAAATCAGTGAATATCAAACACAGTTTGCATTAAAAAAAAATTTCCAGTAGCTAAATTTTTTTTGTTTTCTTCATCTACTCTAGTGCTTTTCCTTAGGTAATCTTTTGTGTGCCTACTTTTCTCATTGAGTTCTTTATTTTCTTGATTGTCTTTCATTCTTACTCTTTGAGTTTGTCTTACATATAGTATTCCTTTTGCAATTACCTTTCCTTGCTTATACCTTTTCTTGTTTGTCTTTATTGTTTCTTTGGTTTTGTGGTGGTTTGCTCTTAAGATTGGTGTGCTTGCTTTGACATATTTCATTTGAGGATTCCAAGGCCTCAAGATCAGATTGGTGCAAGAACATTATTTCTTTGAGAGTGATATCTTTTCAGCCTTAAATTCACTTCGGCAGTTTCAATTGGAAAGCTCACTGTTTTTGCTAATTTTTAACTTGTTTGCTGTTTTGTGTGTTTGCTGTTTTTTAATTACAAATGGCTGGATCTTCAAGTGATGCATCCTCCAAGCAGAATTCTCCTTCCAAAGCTTCAATTCTTGGTGAATTACATGAAGCTCAAAGAACAATTAGAAGGTTGGAAGAGAAATTGCAAAAGATGGAGGTCAAACAAACTAGACCATCTCCTTCTATCCATGATGGACATCATTCTCATAGACCATCTTCAAGAGCTTCTTCAAATGATGTTGGCCGTGAAGATGAGCATAGGAGAAGGAGACCTCCACCCCAAGTCCATGGACAAAGACATCATCACCAAGGGGAAAGAATTCACTACGGCAATGGCTTCTACCATGATGCAAAGTCCAAGCTTCCTTCGGTCAAACTACCTTGTTTTAATGGTTCTAGTGATCCAAATGTGTATTTAGATTGGGAGGCTAAGTGTGAACAAATTTTTGAGATCCATGAGATCCAAGATGAGCATAAGCTCAAGCTAGCCACCCTAGAGTTTAGTGATTATGCCATGAAATGGTGGCATGGGATTGTAAAGGACATTATCTATCACAAGGGTCCTCCCGTGGACTCTTGGAACTCTTTAAAGGATCATATGCGCGCTAGGTTTGTGCCCCCACATTTTAGGAAAGACCTCATGTTGAGACTCCAACGGTTTCAACAAGGCACGCTAAATGTGGATGAATATTATAAGGAGCTTGAGACGCTTGTGCTTAAAATTGAATTAGAAGAAAGTGAAGAAGCCATGGTTGCTAGGTTTGTGAGTGGTCTTAGGAAGGATATCCAAGACATTGTTGAGTTACAAGAGTATTCATCATTGGGCTCTTTAGTTCATCTTGCAATGAAGGTGGAAGCCCAACTTGCTAAGAAAAACTCTTTTAAAAATGCTTCCAATAATGGATACTACTCCAAGTCTTGGAGAAACAAAACTTCTTTTTCAAAACATCCTTCCAAAGATTCTTCTTTCAAACCCAAGGAATCTAAGCCATCAACATCTAGACCTAAGTCTCCCACTAGAACATCTAACACTAAATGCTTTAAATGTATGGGTTATGGTCATATTGCTGCAAATTGTCCTTCAAAACGAAGTATGTACATGCATGAGGGCATTGTAGTTAGTGAGCATGATTCGGATTCTTCAAAGCATTCATTGCATTCTCATGCATCTAGTGAGGAAGAGAGTGAATGTCCACTTGAAGGGGACTTGTTAGTTGTGAGAAGACTTCTTGGACAAGTTTCACAACCTTTTGATGAAAGTCAAAGGGAAAATATTTTCCATACAAGATGTCTTATTCAAAACAACATTTGTTCCTTGATAGTGGATGGGGGTAGTTGTGCAAATGTGGCTAGTACAAGAGTAGTAGATAAGCTTGGATTGCCTACTATCTCTCATACAAAGCCCTACAAATTACAATGGCTTAGTGAAGTAGGAGAAATAATTGTTAATAAACAAGTCCTCATCCATTTCTCCATTGGAAAATACAAAGATGAGGTATTATGTGATGTTGTGCCCATGGAAGCCACTCATGTTCTTTTGGGAAGGCCTTGGCAATTTGATAGAAAAGTTTTACATGATGGCTTTACCAACAAATTATCTTTTGAATTCCATGGTCACAAGGTTACTTTAAAATCTCTCTCTCCAAGAGAAGTCCATGAGGACCAAGTTATCATGAAGAAAAAGAGGGAGAGTGAAAAAGATAAAAAAGATAAAAAAGATAAGAGTTCTAAGCCTACACTCCTTGTGTCTAGGCGCGACATTGAAAGGGAAATAGTGGCTCATCATCCTCTTTTTTTAGCCATCCCTAGAACTCTTAGCATAGAAACACTTGTTGATAGTCCTCATTGCTTGGAAAATTTGGTAGAAGAGTTCAAAGATGTGTTTCAAGATCCTCCAAATGGCCTTCCACCTTTGAGAGGGATTGAGCACCAAATTGATTTGATACCGGGCTCTTCTTTACCAAATCGTCCCGCATATAGGACCAATCCAAGTGAAACCAAGGAAATTCGCCAACAAGTTGAGGCTTTGATTGAAAAAGGGTGGGTGCAAGATAGCATGAGTCCTTGTGCTATGCCTATCATCTTAGTGCCAAAAAAGGATGGCACATGGCGAATGTGTTCGGATTGTAGGGCCATAAATAACATAACCATTAAGTATAGGCATCCCATACCTAGATTAGATGATTTGTTGGATGAATTACATGGTTCAAAAATCTTTTCAAAGATTGATCTTAAAAGCGGCTACAATCAAATCCGTATCAAACCGGGTGATGAATGGAAGACGGCTTTTAAGACCAACTTTGGTTTATATGAGTGGTTAGTTATGCCTTTTGGTTTAACTAATGCACCAAGTACCTTCATGCGCCTCATGCATCATGTTCTTAGACCTTTCATTGGTAAGTTTGTTGTGGTTTACTTTGATGACATTCTCATTTATAGCTTATCTTTGAATGACCATAGGTTGCATGTTAGGCAAGTTTTGGAAACCCTTAGGAAGGAACATTTGTATGCTAACCTTGCTAAATGTATGTTTGCTCTTGATCATATAGAATTCCTAGGGTTTGTTGTGAGTTGTAAAGGGGTCCATGTGGACAAAACCAAGGTGGTGGCCATTCAAAAGTGGCCTACACCGAAATCTTTGAATGAGGTCCGAAGTTTTCATGGGCTTGCTTCTTTCTATAGAAGATTTGTCCCAAACTTTGGTACCATTGCCGCACCACTCAATGACATAGTGAAAAAGGATGTGGTCTCTCATTGGGGAGAAGCACAACAAAATGCTTTTGATACTTTGAAAGAAAAATTGACTAATGCTCCCATCTTGGCCCTTCCTAATTTCACTAAGACATTTGAGATTGAGTGTGATGCTTCAAGCATAGGTATTGGGGCTGTTCTCCTTCAAGAGGGCCACCCCATAGCCTATTTTAGTGAGAAATTGAAGGGAAGTCATCTCAACTATTCCACCTATGATAAGGAATTATATGCACTTGTTAGGGCTTTGTTTACTTGGCAACACTATCTTTTTCCCAAAGAGTTTGTGATACATAGTGATCATGAATCTCTTAAATATTTGAAAAGCCAAAACAAACTTAACAAGAGGCATGCTAAGTGGGTGGAATTCATTGAGCAATTTCCTTATGTGATCAAACACAAGCAAGGCAAAATAAATATTGTGGCGGATGCTCTTTCTAGAAGATACACCTTGCTAAATCTTTTAACCTCTCAATATCTTGGTTTTGATCACATTAAGGAACTTTATCATGATGACCTTGATTTTTCTCTCCTCTATCAAGAGTGTCTTAAGGGAGGACACAAAGATTTTTTTATTCAAGATGGCTTTCTTTTTAAAGGAAAACGTCTTTGTGTTCCCCAATGCTCTATTAGATTATCTCTTGTTAGAGAAGCTCATGAGGGGGGCTTAATGGGACATTTTGGGGTTGCTAAAACTTTGGCCTCATATGCATAAACATGTTCATAGTTTGTGTGATAAATGCATAGCTTGCCGCAAAGCTAAATCTAAAATGCATCCCCATGGTCTTTATACTCCTCTTCCTATCCCTTCAATGCCTTGGGTAGATATATCTATGGATTTCATCTTAGGCTTACCCAAGACATCAAAGGGAAAGGACTCCATTTTTGTGGTAGTGGATCGTTTTTCAAAAATGGCTCACTTTATTCCTTGCCACAAAGTGGATGATGCATGCCACATTGCAAACCTCTTCTTCCAAGAAGTGGTTCGCTTGCATGGGATTCCTAGGTCTATAGTGTCCGATAGAGATCCTAAGTTCTTGAGTCACTTTTGGAAGACCTTGTGGGGCAAGCTTGGAACTAAGCTTTTATTTTCTACCACTTGCCACCCACAAACCGATGGTCAAACCGAGGTGGTAAATAGAACTTTGGGACAACTATTGAGATGCTTTATTTCGGGGAATCCTAGAGTGTGGGAGAATTTACTACCCCATGTTGAGTTTGCATATAACCGAGTAGTAAATTCTACCACCTCCCATTCTCCTTTTGAGGTGGTCTATGGGTTTAATCCCCTAACACCTCTTGATCTTCTTCCTATTCCCCTTCTTGACGATGTCTTGTGCAAAGATGGGGATGAAAAGGCTTCTTTTGTGAAAACTTTGCATAAAGACATCAAGAAGAGAATTGAGAAGAAGGTTGGCAAGTATGCTGAACTTGCCAATAAGAGGAGAAAAGCATTGTTGTTTGATGAGGGCGATTGGGTTTGGCTTCACTTGAGGAAGGATCGTTTTCCTACTCAAAGGAAGTCCAAACTAATGCCTCGAGGGGATGGACCTTTCCAAGTCCTCAAGAGGATTAATGACAATGCTTATGAGTTAGATATGCCTGATACATTCTTAGGTAGTCATACTTTTAATGTCAGCGATCTAACTCCTTTTTCTGTAGGTCTCCAGAATTCGTGGTCGAATTCTCTCCAACTCGGGGAGTATGATGGAGATCAAGCCCAAGAGAACATGGAGGCCACTCATCAAGCTCAAGAAGAGGTGGAGGCACAAATGGAGGATGCCCATGGAGGTCAAAGTCCACCTCAAAGGATTACAAGAAGCATGTTCAAAGCCTTGGGAGCAAGAGGACATTTATTTTCTCTTTTTGTAGTGTCTTTAGTTGAAGGTGCTTAGAGGGAAACCTTAGAAACCTCTTTTGTTATAGCATCTTTTAGGTTTTAAATAGGACCTTTAGGGGGGTGTATTAGTAGATAGGTGTAGGTGTAGTTTTTGGGAGGTGTCATAGTAGAAAAAGGTCACACCTCCCATGTGACTTGTTTTTGGTGGGAATTTCAAATGAGTTTATTTGAAATTTCCCACCTATTTTTCAGCACCTTAGGCTATAAATAGAGGTGCTTCCTTTGTAAAATTCAGATTTGAATTTTATCTAAAGAAACTATACTCAAAATTGGAGTGAGCATTTGGAGAGCTTTGAGCTTCTTCTCTAGTCTTATCTTGAAGGACCATGGTTTCCTCAAGTGGCGGCTTCCACACTCATCTAGGAGCATCCATTCTTCTAGTGGCGTGATCATCCAACCATTCCTCCATCTTCATGAGCATTCTCTTCTCCTTCCTTTCTTCTTCTTCAATTTGTTCTTATTGCCTTGAGTTTTGAGTTGTTTTTGTTTCGGTTCCTTTAATTTTCCAGCACCTATTTTCTGTTTAGTTTTTAAATTCTGTTCGGTTCTTTTGTTTTGAAGTTCAATTCTGTTCGGTTTGTTCTTTTCCTTCTCCTTTGTTGATTCAATTTGACAATATTTGGTTCATCCAAATGAGTTTGGGATTTGGTACTTGTTTTGGTGAGTTCTTGATCTTAGAACTATGATCCAACTTCTAAGAAAGTGCCTCTACATTTTCCAGCTCAAGGTGATTCCTCAAAGTGTCAAGAATCTTGTTCTATGTGGCTATTGGAATCACATCACAGGTGCCAGGTAATTAAAAGTCATTCGATACAGTTTCCCTTTCGAGCATTCAGGTACTATAATGGCTCCCAAGCGTTTCAACGTCTTAAATGCGCTACGTTTTCTAATTAAAATGCTTTAATGAGTGCGTTACGTTTGTGATTAAAAGCGGTTTAAGGCGCTTTAAATGCTTGGGTAGTTTAAATAGCGCGGAGAATGTTGGAAAGAGGGTTGGAACTTTCGGCAAATTTACCAGAGAACTCTCTAGTTGCTTGCTCGTGCTTCAAGGTTACGCACAAGTGACTGGAGAATATTTTTGCCTGAAGGAGACAGCACACACACATATACACAGTTCTTTTACCACCTTCAGAGTTCCATACGCGGTGCTCAGACACGTAGGTGGACAGTTTTTGGTGTTTCTTGCTGGCTGACTTGAGCGTCGGAGTGCACACGGCCGCTAGGGCGCCCCTTTGTCCTCTTTTTTGCAGGAATCCACAGGCAACCAGTGGGAAGGAGTCCCTAGCTGACGGTTGAGGTCGCGCACGAAGACGTCCCGGTCAACCGGACGGTGCTCCGTCACGGTTTTGTCCTTAAAAGGCGCCTCGAAGGGTGAAGGGAGGAGGGAGTATATAAACAGCCCTTGACCTCGATTCATGAGCGATGTGGGACTGTATTGGCATACGGGAACAAGCCCCCCAGTCGAGGTCTAAGGGGAGTGGATCCCCCTAGTTGAGGGGCGAAGGAGCCTCTTCGGCCCCACGGTGGGCGCCAAATGTTCCGTCCGGTTGACCGGGACGTCTTCGTGCGCGACCTCAACCGTCAGCTAGGGACTCCTTCCCACTGATTACCTGTGGATTCCTGCAAAAAAGAGGACAAAGAGGCGCCCTAGCGGCCGTTTGCACTCCGACGCTCAAGTCAGCCAGCAAGAAACACCAAAACTGTTCACCTCCGTCTCTGAGCACCGTGTATGGCACTCTGAAGGTGGTAAAAAATAACTGTGTATTGTGTGTCTGTGTTCTCTCTCTCAGGCAAAGATATTCCCCAGTCCCTTGTTCGTAACCTTGAAGCACGAGCAAGCAACTTAGAGAGTTCTGGTAAATTTGCCAAAAGTTCGAACCCTCTTTCCAACATTCTCTGCGCTATTTAAACTACCCAAGCATTTAAGGCGCCTTAAAGCCCCTTTAATTACAAATGTAACGTACTCAATCAGCATATTTGATTAGAAAACGTAGCGCATTTAAGACGTTGAAACGCTTGGGAGCCATTATAACACCTGAATGCTCGAAAGGGAAACTGTATTGAATGACTTTTAATTACCTGGCACCTGACTAAAGGGTGTTTCTATTCTGGCATGGCTGTCGTACACGTGGAGGTCCTCACGACGCCGTGACCCCATCTGGGGGCGTTTCTGCCCATCTGGGGACGTTTCTACGCGTGAGTCCTCCTGCTCGGGAGTGCTACTGCGCTAGGGGTGACTTTTTGGGTGCCAACTCATGCCCCCAATCATCTAGTCACTTACTTTGAGAGCGTATCTGCCTTCCTCTCGTACCCTGCACCCGGCTACCCTGGGCGTGACCCTCCTCTTGAGTCGTATCTGTCCCAAAGGCGTCTCTGGGGCGGCAGGGGTACTTCACGAGTCAGGCTGCCCCACACTGGTGCTATCACTATGGCCTTGAAGCCACCTTTCTCTTCTCTTTATCACAACCCCAGATTATCGGGACCTGAGGCCTTCCCACGGCGTCGCTCCCTCCATGGTCTTTCCTACCCATGGGTATCGGGGAACCACACCGTGATTGCCTTGCTTTAGCACTGTTTGATCTGGCGACGCCCTGGTTGGGCGACGCCATCACCTAGGCGACGCCTTGTCCTGGCGACGCTTCCTCTTGGCGATGCTGGCACTTGGCGTCTCTCCACCTAGGCGACGCCTTGCGTTGACTTTGACTCTCCAGTCGTTGACTTTGACCTTGACTTAGTCAACTCCCGGATACGGGACGGTACAATTTCCATCTTTCTTGTAAATTTGTATTTACAATATTCGAACTTTATTTGTAATTTTTATATCTAACTTGATTTATTTAACTGTCATTCGACCCCTATCTTTACATTCTCATTCGCCTTTATCTTCTCTTGCACCTTTATCTGCTTCTGCTTTCTTTACTATATCATAGGTGTAACTGGTGTTTACCTCCGATGTATCTCCTCATCGCTTTGCCTTTAACTCTTTAGGTAGCACGTGACTTTCTCTTTTACTCTCCCTTTCTAAGTCGTGATGCATACCCTTCTCTCGATCTTTTCGCTTCAAACTTCACTTGGCCTTCGTATTTGCGAGGAATCTACCTCATGAAGGCTTCGCCTGCCTCGCCATCGCCCAAAGACACAGGAGGATTCCACTTCGTATCTCATCATCACTCGAAGGTGAAGGAGGACTTCTCTTGTCTTTACGGCTTTTGATAACTCGTGCTCTTCACTCTTATTCTTGTTACTCTTCGATTTTCCTTGGTCTTTTTAACTTGCAAGATTTTCAATTTGCTCTTCGCTTTCTTAGGTCCCAAGGCGCTTACTGCCAAAGGTATTGCTAGCTTTGTCACCACTTAGGATGAGAAAAGATCTCGTCTCTTCTATGGCCTCGACATCGCCCAAGGGCGAGGGAGGGCTTTATCTCTTCCTCTGTGGCCTCGACATCGCTCGAAGGCGATGAGGGCTTATCTTATCTGTACTAGGTGTCCACGCTCGAGGAGAGACCTGCTGGACGCGAGGTCGTATCGTCCTCAGCGTGTCTAAACACTTAGGACAAAGTCACGCTTTTGGTACCCACGCCCGTGGAGAGGCCTATTACAACAACGCCGTATCGTCCACGGGGTGTCTAAACACCAAGGCAACTTAGCCCTTATCTCTGCGCGCTTGATGCCCACGCCTGAGAAGAGGCTTGCCCGAGGGTAGTGCCGTTTCGTCCTTAGGGTGTCTGAAAACACCAAGGCGATCAGTGTTCTTGGTGCCCACGCCCAGGGAGAGGCGTGTTAGAAACATCATCGTATCGTCCCTGGTGTGTCTAAACACCAAGATGACCTGGGATGTTGGTAATTACGCCTAGGGAGAGGGTTTCCCGAAGGATAGCGCTTCTCCTTAACTGCGTGTATCTGCACCAAGTGACCTGGTTCTCTACTGCTCCAAAACTTCTTACTGTCTGATGCCCACACTCGAAGGAAACGCCCCCTGCCACTTCCTTGCGAGGTGTCTAAACATCAGACACCGGGGCTAGCTATTCCTACCTGAGGAGGGGGCGTCCCGAAGGAATCCCTTAACCCCTTCTCAGGGACTAGACTCCCAGATTTTAATTTATACTGATTGTACCTTTTGACTTGACGCCTGCGCATGAGCGTGTGCTCCCGTCACTTGCTTTAATTTTCACGCCCGCTCCCTTATCTGGCGACGCCTTCACCTGGCGACGCCTCATCTTGGCGACGCCTCATCTTGGCGACGCGTCATCCTTGCGACGCCTCATCTTGGCGACGCCTGCCTCAGGCGATGCCTTGAGTCTTTTTCTTTTGTTTCTTAATCTTTGCTCTTATACTGTGTGAGAGGGAAAAACTGAGACAGTTTTCTCAAACTTCTTTTTTACTTGGGTGACCTCATTAAAAAACCCCCGAGAGGGAAAAAGAGTGTCCCTTTTACAACTGTGTGTTTCATAACTTTTAACTAAAATAAAATTTTAAATTAGCTGCATTCCAGCTGCGTGGTATGGGGCCCCCTTCTAGAGTCTCTAATTTGTACGAACCATTTTCCTTGGCTTCGGTTATTCTGAAGGGTCCGGTCCACTTGGGAGACAACTTGTTCTCCAACTCGTAAGGATGAGCCTTTCGCATGACCAAGTCAGATACTTGGAACTGTTGCGGCTTTACCTTAGAGCTATACTGATGCTCCACTCTCCTCTTCACAACTTCAGCCTTTATCCTCGCTTATTCTCTGGCCTCGTCTAACAGGTCCAGATTAACCTTTCTTTCTTCGTTAGATTCTTCTGTCACAAAGCTTAGGAAGCGGGGTGAGGTCTCGTGAATCTCCACCGGGATCATGGCGTCTGACCCATATACCAAGCTGAACGACGTCTCCATAGTGGAAGATTGAGGCGTGGTGTGGTAAGCCCACACAATCCTTGGTACTTCTTCTGCCCACGCCCCTTTAGCTTTCTCAAGCCTTCGCTTCAATCCCCTAAGCAAAACTCTATTTGTTGATTCTACCTGCCCATTCGTCTGGGGGTGCTCGACTGATGCGAACACTTGCTTGATTCCTACCTTTGCACACAACTTCCCCAACTGTTGGCTCGCAAACTGAGTGCCATTATCTAAGATGAGACGTGTTCCGTCCGGTTGACCGGGACGTCTTCGTGCGCGACCTCAACCGTCAGCTAGGGACTCCTTCCCACTGGTTACCTGTGGATTCCTGCAAAAAAGAGGACAAAGAGGCGCCCTAGCGGCCGTTTGCACTCCGACGCTCAAGTCAGCCAGCAAGAAACACCAAAACTGATCACCGATCGCGCGTACTTCTTCCTCTGCGATGCGGTGCATCCACCACCTGAGAAGCCCCCTGCAATGGTGTGGATCTCCCCGTGGATAGGCATCTCGTGTTGCTGGGCTTCTCCACCTGCTGGCTGGGAACTCGACGCTCCCCCCGTCCTCCTGTCCAGCAGATAGTCATTTAGGAACCCGCTCTTAACCAGATCGTCGAGCTGATATCCCAAGGACAAACACGAGTCCAAAGTGTGGCCAAAACCTTGGTGAAACTCACACCAGGCATCCCGCTTTGACCCCAGCACCTTGTCGCCCACCTTCTCAGGCGCTTTCAACCTAGCAGATATGTTAGGAATGGCGATCAGATCCGCTAGTCCCATGACAAACTTGTGCTTAGGCGGGCGATTGTATTCCCGGCGTGCTGGTTGCTGGCGCCCCTGGCTCCTTCCCTTGTTCCTCCTATCGTAAGGATGGCGAGTCCTCTGGTCCTTCCTGGCCGCCGCCGCTGTTTCCAGCACCCTCTGCGGCTGGATCCTGATCTGAGCGCGTGGCCTGGCGGGAGCCACGCTTCCTCTCTTCTCGGCGACTTCACTCTCGTCGGCGATGTGAGCCACCGCAAGTCGCCTGACTTCGGCAAACGTCGCGGGGTGAGCCCTGATCAAGGCCTCGCAGAATGGTCCTGGCAGCACGCCCTTCTTGAAGGCATAGACCAGCATTTCTTCATCCTTGGCCAGCGATCTGACCATCTGCGCTCCAAAGCGATTCAGGTAATCTCTGAGGGACTCTCCCTGGTACTGCCTTATATCAAACAGATCATAAGACACCCTGGGCGGTGCCTTATTCACGATGTACTGCTCGACGAAAATCTTCGAGAACTGTTGAAAATTGGTTATGTGGCCGTTAGGCAGGCTCACAAACCACTCCATCGCCGTTCCCTGGAGCGTACTCACGAACATCTTGCAGTAGATGGCGTCTGACCCTCCCGACAGCATCATCTGCGTATGGAACGTGGTTAGATGAGCCTCTGGATCCTCCACGCCGGTAAAGACAGCCTTAACCGGAACCACGCTCGTGGGAATAGGCGTGTCAGTAATCGCCTGAACAAAAGGCATAGGCAAAACACGAGGTGGCGACGACGGCGCCACCTCTTCAGCAGAAGAACGCCCTTGCTGCTCCTAAAGAGCTTGACGCAGCTCCTCAGTCACCTTGCTGAGCTCCTCCTTCCTGGCGCGAGAGGCGACCAGGTCCTCATGCATTCTCGCCTGCTCTACGCGTGAGGCTTCCACAGTTGCCTGCAACGAACGCATCATCTCTGCCATCTGCGCCATGGTCATGGCAGCGGCGCCTTCGGCAGCAACGGGCGCAACTGGACTTGAACGATTGCTTCTCATTTTTCTCATGAAACTCAGCGAATCACAGAATGCAGCGAACGACACTTCAACCACGATCGATTCAGCGATCAATCGGAGAAAACCGTGCGAAACTGCGCAAGAAAACTCAAAAACATCGTAAACCTTCAAAGAAAACCACAACTTCACCAGAAACCACCGCTTCCCCACGGACAACCAAACGAGCGAAAGAACTCGAACTCCACCGAACAAATTACGCGTAAACAGCAGGAAACCTCACTCCACCGATCGAAAACCCAAACGAACGGTATAAAACGTGAATTCACCGAACGAAACTCAAGCAAACAGCGAGCGATGGTTGCACCAGCACACAACCACGCAGAAAACTTCGAAAACCTCCAAGAACTCACGCTGTGGATGGGAGCAAGTTTTACACGGCCCCACGGTGGGCGCTTGATGATCCTGCCTGTTGACCGGAACGCTGGAAACTGCCTCGTCAAAGGATCGACGTGCGCACCGCTTCACACCTCCGTTCCTCTTCGAGATCCGCCTCAAGAACCTGCAAAGAAACAGAGCGGCGCCGCTGCGGCCGATCGCATTCCAACGCCCAAGTCAGTGACCGAATCACCAAATACTAAGAGAACAAGAACCGTGCAAATCCTCTCTCACAGTCAGCTCTATAACTCGCAAGCGTAAAGAGTATAATCTGAACGTGCGTACCTCAGAAAGTTTGTTGAGAACTCTTATATACCTGGTTGTTTTCTCTCTCCTGGCAGTTACAGACCTGGACACGTGGCTCGCATCCAGTCGTACACGTGCCATCATCTGGAGCCTCCTTGACTTGGCGCTGCTTCTACTCTCATTTTGGCTAAGTTACTTATGCATGGTACTGCCCAGTGCATAGCTAACTTGGGAGTGCGATCTCTACTGGAATTGGCGAGTTAGGGTGTCCTCATACACCTTCCTTGTGGTCTCGCCGGCCGCCTTCATAATTTGTTTCTCCTTCATCTTCGGCGATGTGCTTTCTCTGGCGATCTCCAACCGCTTGGTCGCCTGAGTTCACATCTGGCGACTTCATCTTTAACCCGGTGATCGCCTATTCTGATATGCTGGAGATCGGAACACGCCAACTTAATAACTGGCGGCTTCACGAGCCCCCCGACTTCCTTCCCTTCTGCCAGCCTGGCGCCTTGCCAACACGCCTATACTGAAGCAGGATGCCACGTCATCACTCCCGACTACCAGGGCGGTACACAACTAAAGGTGGCTTTTTATAATGAGGAACAAGATCATTCGCCTTCACATTTAAAGTTTTTCTTGTTAATCTTTGCAAAAGATAAAGCTCAAGCCCAAGCCCAAGAAGGCCAAAGCCCACAAAAGCCCAAAGACCATCCCATGAAGGGCAAAGCCAAGTTTTAAATAAATATTGTTTAGAAAGGTGCTTAGAGGGAAACATTAGAAACCTCTATTGTTAAAGCATCTTTTAGTCTTTAGTTAAGAGTCTTAGGGGGGTGTGTTAGTAGATAGGTGTAGGAGTAGAATAAGAGGTGCCAAAGGATGCTTGTTTTAGGCGTCGGTTTTAGCTAGTTTTAGGAGGGAATTTTTGAAATGTTTAGCTTGCATTTTCAGCACCTTAGGCTATAAATAGAGGTGCTCTCTTTGTAAAATTCAGATTGGAATTAATCTAAGAAAACTCTACTCAAATTTTGAGTGACCTTTGGAGAGCTTTTGGAGCCTTCTTCTCTAGTCTTATCTTGATGGATCATTGGAGTCCTCAAGTGGCGGCATCACTCTCATCTAGGAGCATTCCACACTTCTAGTGGCGAGATCATCCAACATTCTTCCATCTTCATGAGCACTCTCTTCTCCTTCCTTTCTTCTTTTTCAATTGTTCATGTTGCCTTGTGTTCTTGAGTTGTTTTGGTTCGGTTTTTCTATTTTCCAGCACCTATGTTCTGTTTTTGTTTCTAATTTCTATTTTGATCGATTCATATGAATACTTGTTCAATTCTGTTCGGTCATTCCAGTTTTTACTCTCTTTGTTGATTCAATTCGACAATATTTGGTTCATCCAAATGAGTTTGGGATTTGGTACTAGTTTTTGGTGAGTTCTTGTCTTAGAACAATGATCCAACTCTAAGAAAAGTGCCTCTATAATGTCCAGCTCAAGGTGATTCCTAAGAATGTCAAGAATCATTCTCTATGTGGCTATTGGAATCACATCATGTGGTATCATGAGTTTAGGTGTGTTCTTGTTTAATTGTTGAGTTGTGTAGCACTTTATTTCAAGAGCTCTTTTAATTTCTTGCAATTTAAGTTTCTGTTTTAGAATTTTAATTGAGTATTCTTGCTGTTTTTCTTTTACACCAAGTGTTTGTGAAAAGGTTTATGGCACTCATTCTTCTTATGAGTATGGTTGCTCTTTTGGAATGGCATTATCCTTCCTAGAGTTTACCTTAAGCTTCCTTTCACTTGTTAAAATTTGTGATGTGTCTTTTAATTTTGTAATCATGTCAAGTTTTGTCTTAGTCATGTTATTCCATATATGTCATTACTTCTAGTAGTACTTTTATTGCTTTGATTGTTTCTTGCTTTGGTGTCATATAATTTTCTGAATTGATGTTGATCCTTTGTGCATTTTCTTTTTAGAATTGAGTTCATACTTGTATTCTAGACCTATACAAGTTCCAATACATCATTTTCTATTATGTCTTTGTTAGTTCATCATCCTGTTCTTTATTCCTATTAGGATTCCTCTGTTTCTGAAAAAAGTGCTTACTGTTTTTCCTTATTGCAATTGATTTACGTACTGGAAAATTCTGAAATTCTGGATTTGAGATATTCAAAGTGTTAGAAAAGAATAGAAAAAAGAATCATTCAAAAATTCGAAGTACACAAAAAATGATAAATAAAATAAAAAAGTGTACAATTCTGCCGAAAAGAATACGGTAATCTGGCAGCAAGTTTGAAAAATTTATTTCTCTCAATTGGCTTACTTTTTTTAATTGATTCCAGTGCCATTATTGATTTAACATCTTGAAGTTTCTGTGGTTTAAATTTCATAATCCAGTTCGCTCTACATCATTCCAGTTAAATCAGTGAATATCAAGCACAGTTTGCCTTTTAAAAAAAAAATTTCCAGTAGCTAATTTTTTGTTTTCTTCATCTACTCTAGAACTTTTCCGTAAGTATTCTTTTGTGTGCCTACTTTTCTCATTGAGTTCTTTATTTTCTTGATTGTCTTTCATTCTTACTCTTTGAGTTTGTCTTACATATAGTATTCCTTTTACAATTACCTTTCCTTGCTTATACCTTTTCTTGTTTGTCTTTATTATTTCTTTGGTTTTGTGGTGGTTTGCTCTTGAGATTGGTGTGCTTGCTTTGACATATTTCATTTGAGGATTCCAAGGCCTCAAGATCATATTGGTGCAAGGACATTATTTCTTTGAGAGTGACCTCTTTTTCTGCCTCAATTCACTTCGGCATTTTGCTTAAAACACTCACTGTTTTTGCTAATTTTGTTTCTTAACTTGTTTGCTGTTTTTGTGTGTTTGCTGTTTTTAATTACAAATGGCTGGATTTTCAAGTGATGCATCATACAAGCAGAATTCTCCTTCCAAAGCTTCAATCCTTGGTGAATTACATGAAGCACAAAGAACTATTAGACGCTTGGAAGAGAAAATGCAAAAGATGGAGGTCCGACAAGCTAGACCATCTCCTTCTATCCATGATGGGCATCATTCACATAGACCTTCAACAAGAGGTTCTTCCAATGACATAGGCCGTGAAGAGGACCATAGGAGAAGGAGAACTCCACCCCAATTCCTTGGACATAGACATCACAACCAAGGGGAGAGACCTCACTATGGCAATGGCTACTACCAAGATGCAAAGGCTAGGCTACCTTCGGTCAAGCTTCCTTGTTTCAATGGCTCAAGTGATCTTAATGTATATTTAGAT
Organism: Phaseolus vulgaris; assembly: GCF_051622355.1. NCBI lineage: Eukaryota > Viridiplantae > Streptophyta > Magnoliopsida > Fabales > Fabaceae > Phaseolus > Phaseolus vulgaris. The sequence goes on from NC_143507.1 coordinate 27,702,763, forward strand.
TGGGAGGCTAAGTGTGAACAAATATTTGAGATCCAAGATGAGCATAAGCTTAAGCTAGCCACTCTAGAGTTTAGTGATTATGCCATGAAATGGTGGCATGGAATTGTAAAGGACATTATCTATCACAAGGGTCCTCCCGTGGACTCTTGGAACTCTTTAAAGGATCAAATGCGCGCTAGATTTGTGCCCCCACATTTTAGGAAAGACCTCATGTTGAGACTCCAACGGTTTCAACAAGGCACGCTAAATGTGGATGAATATTATAAAGAGCTAGAAACGCTTGTGCTTAAAATTGAATTAGAGGAAAGTGAGGAAGCTATGATTGCTAGGTTTGTGAGTGGTCTTAGGAAGGATATTCAAGACATTGTTGAGTTACAAGAGTATTCATCATTGGGCTCTTTAGTTCATCTTGCAATGAAGGTGGAAGCCCAACTTGCTAAGAAAAACTCTTTCAAAAATGTTTCCAATGATGGATACTACTCCAAGTCTTGGAAAAACAAAAATTCTTTTTCTAAACATCCTTCCAAAGATTCTTCTTTCAAACCCAAGGATCCTACGCCATCTACTTCTAGGCCTAAATCCCCAATTAAATCGTCTAGTCAAAAGTGTTTTAAATGTTTGGGATATGGTCACATTGCTGCTAATTGCCCTTCTAAATGAAGTATGTACATGCATGAAGGCATTGTAGTTAGTGAGCATGATTCCAATTCACCTAGGCATTCTTCACCTTCTAGACCATCAAGTGAAAATGAGAGTGAAAGTCCTTGTGAAGGTGACTTATTGATGGTAAGACGTATGTTGGGCACAATTCCAAAATCTTTGAATGATACTCAAAGAGAAAATATTTTTCACACCCGATGTCTTATCAACAACAAGTTATGTTCCTTGATTATTGATGGGGGAAGTTGCACTAATGTGGCTAGTACAAGAGTTGTGGAGAAGTTAGCTTTACCCACTCTCTCTCATACCAAGCCCTACAAATTACAATGGCTTAGTGAAGTAGGTGAAATCATGGTGAATAAACAAGTCCTCGTTAACTTTGCTATAGGAAAGTATAAAGATGAGGTTTTATGTGATGTTGTGCCCATGGAAGCTTCTCATCTTCTTTTAGGAAGGCCTTGGCAATATGATAGACATGTTTTACATGATGGCCTATCCAATACAATGTCTTTTTCCTTCCTAGGGCGCAAGGTTATATTAAAACCCCTCTCTCCCAAAGAGGTTCATGAGGACCAAATAAAAATGAAAACTAAAAGAGAAAATGAGAAAGAAAAAGAAGTAAGTACTACACCGAGTCACACCATTTTCTCCTCTAAATCCATCATGTTGACTCGTGCTATACCTCAAATGGACCCTCCAAGGTCTTCTTCTTCTTTATCTTTTTCATTACCCAAGGTTCCTATTTCTACACCACCTTGGTTAAAATATGTTAGGGATGATTTTTTCATACCTCCTAATGGGTTTCACCATTTAAGAGGTCTTTTTCCCAAAAATATCATCATTCCCAAACACATTTTTCCAACTTGGTCGATTTGTAGGACCTCCTTTTCTGCAATCCCTTTGGTTCCATCTGCAAAGTCATGTATTCCTTTTTTTTACACTTTTGATTATAAAAGTAAACTGACTTTGTTATATGCAGGGATTCAGAATTCGTGGGCGAATTCTCTCCAACTCGGGGAGTATGATGAGAATCAACTAAAGGTGGCTTTTTATAATGAGGAACAAGATCATTCGCCTTCACATTTAAAGTTTTTCTTGCTAATCTTTGCAAAAGATAAAGCCCAAGCCCAAGCCCAAGAAGGCCAAAGCCCACAAAAGCCCAAAGACCATCCCATGAAGGGCAAAGCCAAGTTTTAAATAAATATTGTTTAGAAAGGTGCTTAGAGGGAAACATTAGAAACCTCTATTGTTAAAGCATCTTTTAGTCTTTAGTTAAGAGTCTTAGGGGGGGTGTGTTAGTAGATAGGTGTAGGAGTAGAATAGGAGGTGCCAAAGGATGCTTGTTTTAGGCGTCGGTTTTAGCTAGTTTTAGGAGGGAATTTTTGAAATGTTTAGCTTGCATTTTCAGCACCTTAGGCTATAAATAGAGGTGCTCTCTTTGTAAAATTCAGATTGGAATTAATCTAAGAAAACTCTACTCAAATTTTGAGTGACCTTTGGAGAGCTTTTGGAGCCTTCTTCTCTAGTCTTATCTTGATGGATCATTGGAGTCCTCAAGTGGCGGCATCACTCTCATCTAGGAGCATTCCACACTTCTAGTGGCGAGATCATCCAACATTCTTCCATCTTCATGAGCACTCTCTTCTCTTTCCTTTCTTCTTTTTCAATTGTTCATGTTGCCTTGTGTTCTTGAGTTGTTTTGGTTCGGTTTTTCTATTTTCCAGCATCTATGTTCTGTTTTTGTTTCTAATTTCTATTTTGATCGATTCATATGAATACTTGTTCAATTCTGTTCGGTCATTCCAGTTTTTACTCTCTTTGTTGATTCAATTTGACAATATTTGGTTCATCCAAATGAGTTTGGGATTTGGTACTAGTTTTTGGTGAGTTCTTGTCTTAGAACAATGATCCAACTCTAAGAAAAGTGCCTCTATAATGTCCAGCTCAAGGTTATTCCTAAGAATGTCAAGAATCATTCTCTATGTGGCTATTGGAATCACATCAGCAGGGGTACCTCACGAGTCAGGCTGCCCTCCACTAATGCTATCACTATGGCCTTGAAGCCACCTTTTCCTTCTATGTATTACTGTTCCCTGGTCATCCAGGGTTTGGGGCCTTCCCACGGCGTCGCTCCCTCCATGGTCTTTCCTACCCATGGGTATCGGGGAGCCGCACCGTGATTGCCTTGGCTTAGCACTGTTTGATCTGGCGACGCCCTGGTTGGGCGACGCCATCACCTAGGCGACGCCTTGTCCTGGCGACGCTTCCTCTTGGCGATGCTGGCATTTGGCGTCTCTCCACCTAGGCGACGCCTTGCGTTGACTTTGACTCTCCAGTCGTTGACTTTGACCTTGACTTAGTCAACGCTCGGATACGGGACGGTACACAAGCCCCCCAGTCTTAAGCCGAAGACTTGTCTAGTAGATCCAGGTTTACCCGCCTCTCTTCATTGGATTCCTCCGCCACAAAGTTTTGAAAACGTGGCGAGCTCTCATGTATTTCTACCGGAATCATCGCGTCCGACCCGTACACCAAATTGAAAGGCGTCTCCATAGTAGAGGATTGGGGCGTGGTGTGATATGCCCATACGATCCTTGGTACCTCTTCCGCCCACGCCCCTTTGGCTTTCTCTAACCTTCTTTTTAACCCCCTCAGCAGAACTCTGTTTGCCGACTCCACTTGTCCATTGGTCTGGGGGTGTTCAACCGATGCGAACACTTGTTTGATTCCTACTTCAGCACACAGATTTCTCAACTGCTGACTGGCAAACTGGGTCCCGTTATCAGATATCAGGCGCCTAGGTACGCCAAAACGGCACACAATATTCTTCCACACAAAATGCTGTACCTTGTGCGCAGTGATCTGTGCAACGGGCTCTGCCTCTATCCATTTGGTGAAGTATTCGATGGCAACGATCAAATACTTCATCTGCCTGATCGCTAGTGGGAAGGGGCCCAGGATGTCGATTCCCCATGTATGGAAAGGCCACGGGCTGTATATGGATCGCAACTGTTCTGGCGGCGCCTTGTGCCAGTTGGCGTGCTTTTGGCATTGCCTACACCGCTGGGCGTGCCGTGCGCAGTCCTCTTTCACTGTTGGCCTGAAGAAACCTGCGCGTATCACCTTGGAGGCTAAGGATCTTCCCCCTACGTGGCTCCCGCAGATGCCTTCGTGTAGCTCCGCCATTATCCTGGTGCACTCATCGCCACTGACGCATGTTAGGATAGGGTGAGTGAAACCGTGCCTGAACAGCACCCCATCCACCAAAGTATATCTTGCGGCATTTCTTTTGACTTTTTTACCCTCTTCAGGGTCCACTGGGAGAGCCCCATTCGCCAGGTATCGCTTATAGGGCGTCATCCAGGTGTCTCCCTTGGACAAAACGCATACCTGCATCTGCTCTTCCTCAGGCACACCCGCGTACATGCTGATGCGGGGCGCCCTCTGCGTATCTTGGGTCAAAGAGCAATGACTCCTCGGCCTTCCCCTTGATGTATAAATCTGGAGGACATCCACCCTGTTGTCTTCCACGAATCTACCCGGAGCTTTGAGAATCTCCTGGATCACTGTCCTCTGTCTACCCCCCTTGCCTGAGCTGGCCAGCTTTGCGAGCAGGTCAGCTATGGCATTCTGCTCCCTCGGGACATGTATCAGCTCAAGAGCGTTGAAGGCTCCCTTCAACAACTGGACGTATTTCAGATACGCCGCCATCTGTGGGTCCTTCGCCTGGAACTCACCCGACACCTGCCCCGTAATCAGCTGGGAGTCACTCTTCACCAGGAGGTTCTGTGAGCCCATCTCCTTGGCCAGGAGCATTCCTGCTATCAGGGCTTCATATTCTGCCTGATTATTACTTGCCTTGAAGGCGAAGCGCAGGGCCTGCTCGATCAGTATGCCGTCGGGTCCCTCCAAGACTATTCCCGCACCGCTCCCTTGTTGGTTGGAAGAGCCATCAACCGAGAGCACCCACTGCGAACTCACCTCCACCTCTTGCTCACCTCCGGGCGACAGTTCCGCTATAAAATCTGCGTACACCTGCCCTTTGATGGATCCTCTAGGCTCATATTGGATGTCGAATTCTGACAGTTCCACCGCCCAGCGCACCATTCTTCCCGCCACATCAGGCTTCTGCAGCACTTTCTGTATAGGGAGGTTGGTCATCACCACCACCGTAAAGCTGTGGAAGTAATGACGGAGCCTCCTGGCAGAAAATACTACCGCTAGCGCCGCCTTCTCTAGCGCTTGGTACCTCGTCTCAGCTCCCTGTAACGCCTTGCTTACGAAATAGATGGGCTTCTGACTCTGGTCCTGCTCCTGGACTAACACAGAACTGATGGCCCGCTCTGTTACAGTAAAATATAACCGGAGGGGCACGCCCGTTACCGGCTTGCAGAGGACCGGTGGCGTCGCCAGGTACTCCTTCAGCTTAATGAAAGCCGCTTCGCATTCCTCAGTCCATGCAAAGCGACTGTTTCTCTTGTGGCACTGGAAATATGGGTGCCCCTTCTCTCCTCTGGCGGAAACAAACCTCGAGAGCGCCGCCATCCGCCCTGTCAGCTGTTGCACCTCCTTTACTGACGTCGGGCTCCGCATGGCGATAATCGCCGCGCATTTGTCGGGGTTCGCCTCTATCCCCCTCTTTGTGAGCATAAAACCCAAGAACTTACCGGCCTCTACCCCGAAAACACACTTCTTCGGGTTTAACTTGAGGCGGTACTTGGATATTGTGACGAACAACTCCTCCAGATCCGTCATATGCTGCGCCCTATCCTGCGACGCCACCACCATGTCGTCAACGTAGGCGTACACATTCCTCCCGAGCATGGGCGCCAGGACCTTGTCCATTAGCCTCTGGTACGTGGCGCCCGCGTTTTTCAGCCTAAAGGGCATCACCTTATAGAAGTAACTGCAAGTCTCAGTCATGAATGCAGTTTTGTTCTCATCTCTGGGGTGCATCTTGATCTGGTTGTACCCTGAAAAGGCGTCCAGGAAACTCAGCACCTTGCTGCCAGACGCACTGTCTACCAAGGCGTCGATGCTGGGCAGCGGGTATGAGTCCTTTGGGCATGCCTTGTTCAGGTCCGTGAAGTCAACACACATCCTCCACTTTCCGTTCGCCTTTTTCACCAAGACGACGTTGGCAAGCCACTCAGGGTATTGAATCTCCCTGATGTGGCCAGCACTCAACAGCTTCTGCGTTTCGTCTTTCACCACCTGCTGTCGTTCCTCGTTGAACTTTCTCCTTCTCTGACGCACGGGACGGACCGTGGCGTCCATGCTGAGGTGGTGACACAGGAAATCAGGATCGATGCCTGGCATATCCGAGGCAGACCATGCGAAGGCATCCAGGTGGCGTGAAATCACTTCTGCCACCCCTTCCTGTCCTTATGGGCTCAGCGAACTTCCTAACTTGAAAGTCTTGCCGCCAATCTCCCTTTCTACGGCGTTAGCCGCGGGCTGTTCCCTGCTATCATCTTCGACGGGCGCCGCCTCTTCCACGGGCGTCGCGTCGTCAGGGCCTTCCTCCATAGGCGCATCTGCTTCGGGCATCGCCCTCTCCGCTATGGCCTCTTTAGGCGTCAACCCAGCGGGCGTCGCCTCAATCATCGTCGTGTCCGCGCTCGACGAACGTTCATACACCATGAACACGCCTCTCTTCGTTTTCAGGCTGTTCTCATAGCATTTCCTTGCCTCCTCCTGGTCTGACCTGATGACTATCACCTGGCCATTGAGGTCCGGCAGCTTCATCTTCATGTGGCGTGTGGAGGACACCGCGTTCAGACGGTTTAACGCCGGTCTGCCCAGCAAAATATTGTAGGCAGAATTGGCGTTCACGACCAGGTACCGGATGCTTTCGGTACGGGAGGCCTCTCCGTCTGTGAACGTAGTCCTCAACTCCAGGTACCCCGGACTTCCACCTGGTTATCCCCGAACCCATACAGGCACCCCGTATAGGGACTCAACAGATCGGGGGACAGCCGTAACTTATTAAAGGTCGACAGAAACATGACGTCTGCCGAACTTCCTTGGTCGACAAGCACTCTGTGCACCTTCCTTCCGGTTGTGACGACTGAGATGACAACGGGGTCGTTGTCGTGGGGTACCACATCTCGGAGGTCTCTTCTCGTGAACATGAGATCCGACTCCCATGGCTCCCCCGAGAGCCTCTCTTCGATTGAATTTACCCCCCTCGCGTATTTCTTCCGCTGGAAGGCGGTGGGTCCCCCGCCCGGAAAAACCTCCAGCAATGGTGTGGACCTCACCAAGCACAGGCATCTCGTGTGCTGGTTCTTCCGCCGGCGGCGGCAAGGTGGCGGTCGTTGTGGGCTCTGCGACATAGTCCTTCAAAAACCCAGTCCTCACTAGCTCATCTAGCTGGTAGCCCAACGACAGGCAATTATCAATGTGGTGCCCGAAAGCCTCGTGGAATTCGCACCAAGAGTCTTTACGAGGCCCTAACACCTTGTCGGTCTTCGCCGGTCGGCTCAGCCTCTCAGCTATGTTAGGCACGGCGATCAAATCCTTCAACTCAACCACGAAGTTGTACCTCGCCGGTCTCGCTCTTTCTCTGGCCGGGCGATCGCCTCCTGCTGGACCCCGGGGTGGGGGCTTTCTGGCCTCGTAGGGGCGTCTCGCCTCTAGCTTCTTTCTTCCCGTCGTGGTCTCATTGACCCTGACGGGTTGAGCTCGCACCGGTCCCCTCGGGCGTGAGGGCACGACGCTGGTGCGCTTCACACACACCTACCCTTCAAAAGCAATATGTTCTACCGCCCTACGCCGTAGTTCAGCGAAAGTCCTAGGGCGGTTGCGGATGATGGATTCTCCAAAAGGACCGGGCCATACGCCCTTCACGAATGCGTACACGATCATAGGCTCCTCTGTCGTACCAACCTTCACGACCTGGGCCCCGAAGCGATTGATATACTCCTTCAGGGTCTCCCCTTGATACTGCTTCACATCAAACAGATCGTAAGAGACCGGCGGCGGGGCCTTGTTTGCTAAGTATTGTTCCCTGAACAATCGTGACAATTGGCGGAAAGATGTGATATGACCATCTGGAAGGCTGATGAACCAGTCCATAGCCATCCCGGTCAGGGTGCTCATAAAGAGCTTGCACTTGGCAGCGTCAGAACCGCCTACCAGGACCATCTGTGTGTGAAATGCAGCAAGGTGCGTCTCTGGGTCCTCCATCCCGGTGAAGATCACCTTGGGCCCCGCGAACGTGTTCGGGATCACTGCATCTAGGATCTCCTGCGAGAAAGGGGTGGAAAACTCCCTTGGTGGGGAATGGTTCTCCATCTCGTCATGTCCAGGCCGCCTCCGATCATTTCTCAGGCCCTGGCGCAACTCCTCATTTACACGGTGGAGCTCTTCATTTCGCTCATGCGAGGCATCGAGATCTGCCTGCATGCGTTCCTGTTCCATTTTCGACTCCGCCATGTCCTGCTGCAGCCCCCTCATTATCTCCAGGACCTGTTGCATGGATAGTTCTGCTAGGGCTGCGCGTGCTGTACTTCGTCTGGTGGGGGCCATTGTCACTCCAACCTCCTCCAACGTTACTGCGACTTAGTAGATTTCCTCGAACTTGTAATGGGACTGATGTTTTATATCGGCCCCACGGTGGGCGCCAAATGTTCCGTCCGGTTGACCGGGACGTCTTCGTGCGCGACCTCAACCGTCAGCTAGGGACTCCTTCCCACTGGTTACCTGTGGATTCCTGCAAAAAAGAGGACAAAGAGGCGCCCTAGCGGCCGTTTGCACTCCGACGCTCAAGTCAGCCAGCAAGAAACACCAAAACTGTTTACCTCCGTCTCTGAGCACCGTGTATGGCACTCTGAAGGTGGTAAAAAATAACTGTGTATTGTGTGTCTGTGTTCTCTCTATCAGGCAAAGATATTCCCCAGTCCCTTGTTCGTAACCTTGAAGCACGAGCAAGCAACTTAGAGAGTTCTGGTAAATTTGCCAAAAGTTCGAACCCTGTTTCCAACATTCTCCGCGCTATGTAAACTACCCAAGCATTTAAAGCGCCTTTAATTACAAACGTAGCGCACTCAATCAGCGTATTTAATTGGAAAACGTAGCGCATTTAAGACGTTGAAACGCTTAGGAGCCATTATAACACCTGAATGCTCGAAAGGGAAACTGTATTGAATGACTTTAATTACCTGGCACCTGACTAAAGGGTGTTTCTATTCTGGCATGGCTGTCGTACACGTGGAGGTCCTCACGACGCCGTGACCCCATCTGGGGCGTTTCTGCCCATCTGGGGACGTTTCTACGCGTGAGTCCTCCTGCTCGGGAGTGCTACTGCGCTAGGGGTGACTTTTTGGGTGCCAACTCATGCCCCCAATCATCTAGTCACTTACTTTGAGAGCGTATCTGCCTTCCTCTCGTACCCTGCACCCGGCTGCCCTGGGCGTGACCTTCCTCTCGAGTCGTATCTGTCCCCAAGGCGTCTCTGGGGCGGCAGGGGTACCTCACGAGTCAGGCTGCCCTCCACTGATGCTATCACTATGGCCTTGAAGCCATCTTTTCCTTCTCTGTATTACTGTTCCCTGGTCATCCAGGGTTTGGGGCCTTCCCACGGCGTCGCTCCCTCCATGGTCTTTCCTACCCATGGGTATCGGGGAGCCGCACCGTGATTGCCTTGGCTTAGCACTGTTTGATCTGGCGACGCCCTGGTTGGGCGACGCCATCACCTAGGCGACGCCTTGTCCTGGCGACGCTTCCTCTTGGCGATGCTGGCACTTGGCGTCTCTCCACCTAGGCGACGCCTTGCGTTGACTTTGACTCTCCAGTCGTTGACTTTGACCTTGACTTAGTCAACGCCCGGATACGGGACGGTACAAGACGCCTTGGCACCCCGAAACGGCACATAATGTTCTTCCAAACAAAGTGTTGTACTTGGTGCGCAGTGATCTATGCCACTGGTTCTGCCTCTATCCACTTCGTAAAGTACTCGATGGCGACTATCAAATACTTCATCTGCCTTATCGCCAAAGGGAAAGGCCCCAGAATATCGATTCCCCATGTGTGGAAGGGCCACGGGCTGTAAATGGATCTCAGCTCTTCTGGAGGCACCTTATGCCAATCAGCATGCATCTGACACTGCTTGCATAGCTGGGCGTATCTTACACAATCCTCCCTCACCGAAGGCCAATAAAACCCTGCGCGAATCACCTTGGAAGCTAATGATCTTCCCCCCACGTGGCTTCCGCAAATCCCCTCGTGAAGCTCTGACATGATCCTCGTACACTCGTCGCCACTCACACATGTCAGAATTGGATGCGTGAACCCATGCCTAAATAGCACCCAATCAACGAGAGTGTACCTTGCAAAGTTCTTCTTTATCCTCTTTCCTTCTCTAGGCTCTACTAGGAGAATTCCATCTGCAATGTATCGCCTATAAGGCGTCATCCACGTGTCGCCTTCCTCCAAGGCACATACTTCTCTCCTTCGGGCGAGGGCGCATAGGTGCTGATGCGGGGTGTCCTCGCCGTATCTTGAATCAAAGAGCGATGGCTCCTTGGCTTTCCTCTTGTTGTGCTAATGTGAAGAACGCCCACCCTGTTGTCTGCCACAAACTTTCGCGGTGTTTTGAGTGTTTCTTGGATGATTGTCCTCTGCCTTCCCCCCTTGCCTGAGCTGACCAGCTTGGCGAGTAGGTCGACTCTGGCATTTTGCTCTCTAGGGACATGCACCAGCTAAAACGTAGCGAAGGCTCCTTTCAACACTTCGACGTACCTCAAGTACGCAGCCATCTGTGGATCCTTTGCCTGGTACTCCCCTGTTACTTGCCCTGTGACCAATTGTGAATCACTCTTCGCCAAGAGGCTTTGCGCGCCCATCTCCTTGGCCAAGAGCATTCCAGCAATCAGTGCCTCATACTCAGCTTGGTTATTGCTTGCTTTGAAGGCGAAGCGTAGGGCTTGCTCGATCAACACCCCATTAGGCCCCTCAAAAACTACTCCAGCACCACTTCCCTGTTGGTTGGAGGATCCATCCATTGAGAGCATCCACTGTGATCCTAACTACACTTCCTGGGGGGCGTTTCCTGGTGAGAGCTCTACGACAAAATCTGCATAGACTTGCCCCTTGATGGATCCCCTGGGTTTGTAATGGATGTCAAACTCCGACAGCTCCACTGCCCAGCGAACCATCCTTCTGGCGACGTTCGGCTTCTGTAGTACCTTCTGGATGGGGAGGTCCGTCATCACCACTACTATAAAGCTATGAATGTAGTGACAAAGCCTTTTAGTTGAGAATACTACCGTCAGCGTCACCTTTTCCAACGACTGGTGTCTTGCTCGGGGCCTTGCAAGGCCTTGCTTACGAAGTAGATGGGCCTCTGTACCTGGTCTTGCTCTTGGACCAGCATAGAGCTGATGGCCCACTCTGTTACTGCAAAGTACAATCGAAGAGGGACGCTTGCCCGTGGCTTGCAAAGCACCAGTGGCATTGCCAAGTACTCCTTCAACTTGAGGAATGCTGCTTCGCACTCATCTGTCCATGCAAAACGGCTATTCCTTTTAAGGCACTGAAAGTAGGGGTGGCCCTTCTCACCTGCAGCAGATACGAACCTTGACAGAGCTGCCATCCGCCCAGTCAGCTGCTGCACCTCTTTCACTGAAGTGGGCTCCTCATGGCAATGATAGCTGCGCACTAATCAGGGTTCGCCTCTATTCCCCTCTCAGTGAGCATAAATCCTAAGAGCTTCCCCGCCTGGACGCCAAAAAAGCATTTTTCCGGGTTTAACTTGAGGCGGTACTTGGCTATGGTGGCTGATCCGATCGGTCATCGGTATTCGATGACGTCAGCATCAGAGAACCACGTGGACCACTCGCAGGGTGACACGTGGACCAGGTGGCAGAGAGGTCAGGGGGACGATCGCCAAGAAAGGTGATCGGTGGTCAGTAACCAAGTGACCACCAACAGATCAGGCGGCAGAGAGGTCGGGGGACGGAGTATCTAGAATGGTGATCGGTGGTCAGTAGCCAAGTGGCCACCAACAGACCAGTTCTCAGACTAACGCCTGTAGGCAGAACGCGAGAAACAGATAAACACTGATCAGTCATCGGGGTATTGTCATCGGGGTCTCGTGTTACACGCAGTTAAACTGGGAATGAGGTTCCCAGCGAGAGCGTTACGCATGGATCTCGCATAAGCACACCTCAGGGAATCATGCACGAGAGTGGCCTGAGGGAACTAGTAAACGAGTCAGTGGTTGGTGATTCCCTCAACCCATTACGTGCATGGCATCGTGAAGGGTAAGCTGTATACGCATAGAGCAACGTTTGGTGAGTGTGCCTAGACCAGCCAGAAAAGCATAACAGAATCCTGCTATGCCCAGAAGCAGGGAAAGAGAGATAAAAGAGAGAATCAGGGTGAGAGTGAAGGGGATATAGAGAAAAACAGAGAGCAAGAGTTTCACACACACTACTAGTTTTCCCATTTGGTGGTTCTGTGGACTAACTTGATCGTCGGAGTGCAAACGACCGCTAGAGGCGTCGTCTGTGTGTTTTGCAGGTCACGCTTGGAGAAGCAAGAGAAGGTTCTGAGGGTGACTCTGCATAAGACGCAGTCGCGTAGACAGGGCAGAGAGTGCTACGAAGCGATTCCTCCGCGTTCGAGTTGCCGGCAGGATCATTTGGCGCCCACCATGGGGCGCGAGTGAATCGTTGTCCCATATATACCACAGTTTTAAAGATTTACCAGAGTTTTTATCAGTTTCCTTGATAGAGAAGGATGCCTAGAAACAGACAACCATCGCTTGCGCCATCCGCTGACGAAGGAGCTGTGACAATGGCGCAGGTCCTGGAAATGGTGCGCACGCTGCAGGATAACGCCGCAGCGTCAAAGGTCGAACAAGAGAGGATGCAGACGGAGTTAGCTGCGTCGCAAAGCAGGAACGACGAGCTGAATCGCGTCAATGAGGAGTTGAGAAGGACGCTGCAAGCGCAGAGGGAACACGTGGTTGACGAAAGGGTGTCTAGGATGCCCTCACCTCCAAGAGCGTTCCCCATGCCATTCTCCCCTGAGATCATGGGAACCATGGTGCCTCCCAACCTGGTGGGGGTCAAGGCATCGTTCAAGGGGGTAGAAGACCCGGAGGCGCACCTGACGGCGTTCCACACCCAGATGATGTTGTCTGGGGGTTCAGACGCTGTCTACTGCAAAATGTTTATGAGTACGCTCAGCGGAATCGCCATGGAGTGGTTCGTAAGCCTACCAGAAGGACACATCACGTCTTTCTCTCAGTTCTCGAAGCTCTTCACTGAGCAATACATCGTCAACAAGGCACCTGCAGTGGTGTCCTACGATCTGTTCGACGTGCGCCAATACCAGGGGGAGTCGCTGAAGGACTACCTCAACCGCTTTGGGGCACAAGTAGTTAGATTGCCCAGCAAAGATGAAGATATGCTGGTGCACGCGTTTAAGAAGGGAGTGCTGCCTGGCCCCTTCAGCGAATCTCTCATCAGGAGCCATCCCAGCACCTTTGCAGAGATCCGACGACGTGCGGTGGCACACATAGTGGCAGAAACAGAGGTTTCTGAGAAGAGAGGAAGTGCTGCACCACCAAGACCGCGTGGAGGGCAAGGAAAGCCACAGCAAGCAAGGGTGCATGAGGCCAAGGAGGAGAAGAAGGTGTGGGAAAAACCTCGTCCCTATGCACCAGGCAAAGACCAGAGCAGGGGGCGTGCAAGGGAGAATAACGCACCCCCGAGATACAACTTCATGGTGGGATTGGCGGATCTCATCGCCCTTCCTGCTGTAGCAGCAAGACTACGAGTACCAGAGAAGACAGATAAGGTACTTGGAAGGAAGAAGAATGAATGGTGTGAGTTTCATCAGGCCTTTGGCCATACACTTCATTCCTGTTTAGCGCTGGGACACCAACTGGCAGAGTTGGTGAAGTCTGGTTTTCTAGCAGATTACCTGCGTGAGCCGCAGGGTGATCGCGCGTCAGGATCCCAGACCGGAGAACAGCAGCATGAAGTCCCTGTGCATGGGGAAGTGCAGACGATCGCGGGAGGTTTCTCTGGTGGGGGATGCACAGCTTCACAAAGGAGATACGCTCGATCAGTAATGGCGGTAGATGCGGTAAATGAGAGTCATTACCCCGAAGTGGACATCATCTTCAGGAAAGCTGATCTACGGGACGTTGTCCCACACGACAACGACCCTGTGGTCATTTCTCTCATCACTGCGGGAAGGCGAGTGCACCGAGTACTCGTAGATCAAGGAAGTTCGGCAGACGTCATGTTCTGGCCAACATTCAACAAGTTACAGTTATCCCCTGACCAGCTAAGACCGTATACTGGTTGTCTCTACGGTTTTGCAGGGGATCAGGTAGAAGTGCGGGGATACATCGAGCTGAGGACAACGTTCACTGACGGAACGACAGCCCGCACTGAAAAGATAAAGTACCTGGTGGTGAATGCCCCTTCTGCGTACAACGTTTTGTTGGGTAGGCCAACACTCAATAGGTTGGGCGCAATACCATCAACGAGGCACATGAAGTTGAAGCTGCCGTCGATGGAGGGAACCGTGATAACCATCAGGTCAGATCAGGCTGAGGCAAGACGCTGTTATGAGAACAGCTTGAAGCAAAAGAGAAGTGTGTGCCACGTCACCACAAAACCACCACCAGGCGTGCGCGAAGAGCGATTGCTGGTTAGGGAGACACAGGGCGCTCAGAGGATGGAGGATGCTGCGGTGGGGGGCTCCCAGGTAGCCCAAGTCGAAGAAGAAGAGGAAGGCGCGATCACTCCTCGCGAGTCAGGGATCGCGAGGGCGGTCATCGCCAGCGAGAGAAGGCCCCACCCAGCTGAGGGATGGGTCGAAGTGGACGTCGGGGGAAGAAAGTTCAAGTTAGGGGGATCCCTCGCTGAAGAAGAGTGAATGCTGATCATGGGTGTGATTGAGAAGCACATGAATGCCTTTGCATGGTCAGCATCCGACATGCCAGGAATCGACCCCGATTTCCTCTGCCATCGTCTGTCGATGGACCCCATGGTTCGACCTGTGCGTCAGAGGCGAAGGAAGTTCAACGAGGAGAAGAGGAAGGTGATCCACGACGAAGCGCAGAAGCTCCTTGCCGCAGGGCATATCAGAGAAATCCAGTACCCCGAGTGGCTAGCGAATGTGGTACTGGTTCAGAAGGCAAGCGGCGAGTGGAGAATGTGCGTGGACTTCACTGACCTCAACAAGGCGTGTCCCAAGGATTCTTACCCCTTACCCAGTATAGACGCTCTAGTCGATAGCGCATCGGGGGGAAAGCTACTCAGCTTCTTGGACGCTTTCTCGGGGTATAACCAGATCAGGATGCACCCAATGGATGAATGCAAGACTGCGTTTATGACGGAACGGACTTGCTATTGCTACAAGGTCATGCCATTCGGGTTAAAGAATGCGGGGGCTACCTACCAGCGGCTCATAGATAGGGTGCTCTCGCCCATGCTGGGAAGGAACGTGCACGCCTATGTAGATGACATGGTGGTTACGTCCCAAGAGAAGAAGCATCATGCAGCTGATCTGGAAGAGCTATTCACCACCATTGCCAAGTACAGGCTGAAGCTCAACCCTGAGAAATGCATTTTCGGTGTGGAGGCTGGGAAGTTCTTGGGTTTCCACTTGACAGAGCGGGGAATCGAAGCTAACCCGGAGAAGTGTGCGGCGATCGTGGCAATGAGGAGCCCAACGACGGTGAAGGAGGTGCAGCAGCTCACCGGTCGCTTGGCAGCTCTGTCCCGATTTATGTCCGCTGGAGGGGAGAAAGGTCACCCATACTTCCAGTGTCTCAAACGCAACAGCAGATTTCTCTGGACACAGGAGTGCGAGGAGGCTTTCATCAAGTTAAAGGGGTACCTGGCGAGCCCACCAGTCTTGCGAAAGCCCCAGGTAGGCATCCCTCTTCGTCTATATTTTGCTGTTACGGAGAGAGCAGTCAGCTCAGTCCTGGTGCAAGAGCAGGACCAGGCCCAGAGGCCTGTTTACTTCGTGAGTAAAGTGCTGCAAGGCCCTGAAACAAGATACCAAGCCCTCGAGAAGGCTGCTCTGGCGGTGGTGTTTTCAGCCAAAAGACTCAGGCATTATTTCCACAGCTTCACAGTGGTGGTGATGACTGATCTGCCTATCCAGAACGTATTGAAGAAACCTGATGTAGCAGGCAGGATGGTCAAATGGGCATTAGAATTGTCAGAATTTGATATTCAGTACGAGCCCCGAGGACCGATGAAGGGGCAGGTGTTCGCGGACTTTGTAGTTGAGCTATCATCAATCGCGACACCTGCAGAAGGGCTAGGTTTCCGATGGGTGTTATCGGTGGATGGCTCCTCTAATAAGCAGGGAAGCGGCGCTGGAGTCATCCTGGAAGGACCAAATGGGGTACTGATCGAGCAGTCTGTCCGCTTTGCCTTCAAAGCTAGCAACAATCAGGCGGAGTATGAGGCCCTGATCGCAGGAATGTTGCTAGCAAGAGAAATGGGAGCAAGAAATCTGCTGGCCAAGAGCGATTCGTTACTGGTCACCGGGCAGGTTACGGGGGAGTTCCAAGCAAAGGATCCCCAGATGGCAGCCTACCTGGAGTATGTGCAGCTCCTGAAGACGTCCTTCACCAAGTTTGAGTTAGTGCACGTGCCAAGAGAGCAAAATGCCCGAGCAGACCTGCTTGCCAAGCTGGCTAGCTCAGGCAAGGGGGGGAAGCAGAGGACTGTCATTCAGGAGACCCTGAAGGTGCCGCGCGCGTTCGTATCAGACAACCAGGTGCTTCATGTATACAAGTCAATGGAGCGTCTAACGATCGGTCATCGGTCGTTGACCCAAGAAACGCTAAAAGCACCGAGGGTGAGATCGCGACCCTCAAAGACCGATGAGTTGATGGAGGTCCATGCGGAGAAGGAACCCGACACCTGGATGACGCCATACCAGCTATACTTAGAAGATGGTGTACTCCCGCTCGATCTGGCAGAGGCAAAAAGAATAAAGAGGGGTTCAAGTAAGTTCACTCTTATAGATGGAAGCCTATTTAGATTTGGATTTTCTCACCCTGTGCAGATCTGTGTACACGGCGAGCAATGCATCAGACTCATGTCTGAGCTGCACGAGGGGGTGTGCGGAAGCCACGTAGGTGGTCGAGCTTTGGCAAGTAGAGTACTCCGCGCGGGGTACTACTGGCCAAAGCTGAAGGAAGATTGCATAAGGTTTGCTCAGCGATGCAAACAGTGTCAACTGCATGCAGACTGGCACAAGGCACCCCCTGAGGAGTTGAGGTCCATCCATAGCCCGTGGCCATTCCATACATGGGGGATTGACATCCTGGGACCCTTTCCCCTGGCGACAAGGCAAATGAAGTTCCTCGTCGTGGCCATCGAGTATTTCACCAAGTGGGTGGAGGTAGAGCCAGTCGCACACATCACCGCGCAGAAAGTCGAACACTTCGTCTGGAAAAACATTGTCTGCCGCTTCGGGATACCCAAGAGGCTGGTTTCCGACAATGGCACCCAGTTCACAAGTCATCAGCTGAGGAAGATGTGTGAAGAGTTAAAGATACAACAGGTCTTCGCTTCAGTGGAGCACCCACAAACCAATGGGCAGGTGGAGTCAGCAAATCGAGTGCTGCTCAGGGGGCTGAAGCGAAGACTAGACAAGGCCAAAGGAGGCTGGGCAGAGGAGGTCCCCAGAATTGTATGGTCTTATCACACCACCCCACAGTCCAGCACCCATGAGACACCTTTCAGCCTTGTCTATGGGACAGACGCCATGATTCCTGTGGAGATACAGGAGAGCTCCCCCAGATTCCTGAACTTCGTTGTTGAAGAGTCCAACGAAGAGCGTAAGGTAAATCTGGATCTGCTAGACGAAGTGCGAGAAGAGGCCAGAGTCAGTGCTGAAGCTGTGAAGAGAAGAGTAGAGCGGAGGCACAACTCTAAAGTGAGGCCCAGGCGATTCCAGGAAGGTGATCTGGTGATGAGAAAGGCGCATCAGAATGACATGCAGAACAAGTTATCCCCAAAGTGGACAGGCCCGTACAGAGTGGTGGAGACATTGGAGAACGGAGCCTATCGCCTAGAGACTTTGGAAGGAGGAGCAATCCCCAGAACGTGGAACGCCACCCATTTAAAATTTTATTTCAGTTAAAGTTGTACAGTAATGGCGTTCTCGCGCTAAAAGACACATGCTTTGTATGTGGTGGAAACAGTTGAACAGACAAGGGGGCACTCTTTTCCCTAAGGAGGGTTTTTAACGAGGCCACCCAATTAAAGAAAAATTTCCAGCATATCAAGTGTGCTCAAGTATTAAAGTTAAAATCCTCCTTGCCCCAGGTGCAAGTGCAGGTGATTGGTTAGGCCCTACTTGCCCTAGGTGCAAGTACTGGCACCGATCTAAGTCTTCCTCACCCCAGGTGTGAGCACAAGCAGTTAAAGGTTTGAAAAGCCAGGGGTGCTAGTAAGACCAAGGGAGGGAAAGGAAAGGTTTTGACAAAACGTCCTTACCCACTTGGCATACACCAATATTGGCCCAGTAAGACTCTTAGTCTGAAACCCTTCTCACCCCAGGAGTGAGGCAGGGAATGAGCGACGCAACCCGCCAAAGGGTGATGACCTTGGGGAAAGTAAGAGGGGTTAGCGAGAAACACTTTTCTCTCCCCAAGACGAGGCATCACCTTGAGCGATCGATGTCAAAGTCCTTTATGCACTTAGCGCTTGAGCAACAGAGAAAGCTAAGTAATGACTAAAGAACGATCACTGATGAGTCGTCAGTAATTGGCTAGTGGTGCAAAGCAGCGCACGAGGACTGTTAAACACCAAGCTGAGGGAATAGCCAGTCGTGATCAAGTAGAAGCGAAAGAATAAGAGAAGCAGATCGCGCTAAGCCTAAGCTGGTTAACACTCAGTCGTGCGCAAAGTGAAAGACGAAGCTCAAGATCGCGCTAAGCCTAAGCTGGTTAACACTTAGTCGTGTGCGAAAGGAAAGGTAAAGCCCAAGATCGCGCTGAACCTAAGCTAGCTAGTCGCGCACATAAAGATAAGTGAAGTTCAAAGAAAATGCAAAAGAAGAAACTTACGCAAGAAAGAAGCATTGAGATATTACATTCATAGCCAAGTCTTATACAATTCCAAAGTGCAAAGAAAAACTGTGCAGAAGCTAAATTTACAGAGAAAAGAAGGGTTTAAGGGGCAGGGGGGATGAGCTTTCCATCCACCACTTCATGGTAGATGCTGAACTGCGAGAGGTCCAGGTCTGGGAGAACGCATTTGATTTGCTCGAGTGCTAGCTCGAATCCGTCTGTAAGGGCATCAGCACCCACGTTCATCAAATCAGCCTTCTCCACCTCCAGTTCTTGCTTTGAAGCCTCCGCAGCATCTCTCTCAGTGGTGACGGCAGCAAGGGAGGAGGCAGCTTCAGACAGTTTGCCCACCACCTCCTCAAGTCTTTTCTCCCCAGCAGCAGCTGCTTCTTTGGCGGACTCGAGCTCCCCCAATAGCTGAGTGTTCTTTTGGCGCAGGGAGGAAGTCTCGGCCTTAAGCTCCACCACCTCGCAGTCCAAAGAGCTCACCATCTGCCCCATCAAGATCTCCGTCTTGATGGTCTCTTGGACCTGCGCTAGGTATTCCCTCCTAGCCTTCTCCACCATGCCTCGCATCAGTTCAACGGACCCTTGAGCGGCTTCGAAGTCACTTCGCAGTGACTCCTTGTCGTGCTCAAGCTCCTTCACCCTCTTCTCCAGGGCTATTTGTTTACGATGCTGGGTGGAGAATTCTAGAGAGAGCACCACCTGCCTTGCCAGGTGCATGTCAACCTCATCACCATTCCACTCGACGAGCTCCCGGTTACTTATGAGCTGTCGAACTAGGGTGATGACCCTGCTGAAATTCTCGTGGGTGGCCCCAGAAGCGCTTGGGCGCGAGCTAGACCCACCACATTCAGCAGTGGCGGTAGGGATTGGCAGCAGTGGTGGTGGTGCACCCCCAGTTTGGGCAGAAGCACCCCCAGCAGGATGAGCGGATGGACCAGGTGATTGGCCTGCTGGGGGGGAAGATGGCAGCTTGGTAGTTGGAGGCAACTGCTGGCCTGGAGAAGGAAGGTTGTTGGGCTCTGAGGCAGTTTGAGCGCAGGGAGGAGGGGAAGACCCTTCCTCTACTTCCACCACCTCAATCTCTCCAGGCTGGAGAGATGAGGCCCCCTCAATTGCTGCTCTTTTCCTCTGGCGGTGTACAAGAGGAGAGCTTGAGCTCTCCTCTTCAGTTGAAGCAGCAGCAGCAGTTGAAGTGGAAGCCTTCACCAGCCTTTTCCTTTTCTTCCCTTGCTCGGGGCCTCCAGCTGGCGCAACCGAGAGTGGAGGGGCTGCGATGGGCTCAGTTGTAGAAGAAGAGGAGCCAGTGCCCTTGGCTCCCCTACGTTTGGCAAGCTCCAGTAAAGCTAGCTTCCTGTCTTTCCCCGACATGGAGTCTGCATAGATGGAAAAAGGAAGAGTTAGATGACCAAGGTATGCAAGTAAGTTAAAAAAAAAAAACACATAAAAGCATGCATGGAAAGATGCAGTTATCCTAAGAGGGAAATGAAGAGCTACCTATATACTTCTTTAAGGCCACCACATCGAACTCGTCTTTGATGAGACGAGCAGAATTGTACTTGGCCCCCAGGAGCAGCCCGCACAGCTCGCGCTCATAAGGGGCCATAGCTTCGAGGTCCCTGGATTTCTTGAACTCAACTCCAGGAACCCAGTAGAGGGGGTACCCCTCGAGCAGACTTGGACTTTGAGGGGTAGCAGATATCATGTAGAATCTGCCCTTCCAATCTTTGAAGGATTGCTGGTACAGGCCCAGGAGCACCCGTCCAGCAACCCCGTTCAGGCTGACCCAGGACCTGTCCCCAGGGTTCTTCGCTTCGAAGAAATAGAGGAACACGTCCACGGAGGCGTTGTGCCCGAAATAGTTGCAGAGGATTTGAAACGCCCGGATGAAGGCCCAGGCATTTGGATGGAGTTGGCAGGGCGCGACGTTTAACTCCATCATCAGCTCTTTTTCGAAGAAAGTGAAAGGGAGGCGCAGCTTTAGCCTCTTGAAAATGGCGGAGTAGATGAAGACGAAGGGCACCCCATTGGTGGCCCTGTCATCCACGCAGATAGGCATTCCTCGAGGAGGAATGCGGACCTGGATGTTGAAGTCATTCTCCCTGTCGATGGAGCAGGAAGGCTCGTCGGGGTTGCGACTTAGCAGGGACGTGAGATGACCCTTGGGCAGCAGGGTGGAGGTTTCAGCGAGCAATGCCAGGGGAGCCCATTCGTAGACCCTGGCATTGTCGTGGTAGGAGGTAGCCACAGGCGGTGGCGGAGCTGGCGCACTCGCGGAAGGCTGTGCACCAGAAGAAGAGGCAATGATGCGCGCAGTTTGTTTCAAGCGAGCCATCGTGAGATAGCTGCAAATGGAGGAAAAACGAAAAGGTCAGAATGAATGGGAGAAGAAGGAATGATGAATGTTTCGGTGAAAACAGAAAAGGGAAAGGAGAAGGAGATGCCCAGATGAAAAGAAGAAGAAGAAGAAGCAGAAGCCAGGGTAAAAGCATGAAAAAACCCTAGCGCGGGTTCGAGAGAGGGAAATAGAGAAGATGAATGCATGATAACTAGAATGATAAATGCAATCGGTAAAGATGACCGAAAAGGGGCCAGGAAGAAGAAAAACCATACCTTTGGATGATCGCAAGAGATTGGGAAGCAGAGAATTTGAAGAAAGATGGGTACGCAGAGGAGAAGTTCGCAGAGAGTCTGGGAGTCGAATGAAGAAGATGAAGGAACAGTGAAAGGGCGCGCCAATTTGAATAAGAGAAGCGCTAGCGACGCACAACGCTGGCCGTTGATGGGGCCACGTGTCGCGAGATTAAGAGAGGGAGTCCAAACGTTAAAGAAGCAGCACGTGAGGTGGCACGTGAGGCGGCCCCACTTGCCACGTGGACTGAGGGCACGACCACTTAGTCTCTTCGCTGAGAACGAGTTCTCGACTCGAGACTGGGGGGCTTGTGATCCGATCGGTCATCGGTAGTCGATGACGTCAGCATCAGAGAACCACGTGGACCACTCGCAGGGTGACACGTGGACCAGGTGGCAGAGAGGTCAGGGGGACGATCGCCAAGAAAGGTGATCGGTGGTCAGTAACCAAGTGACCACCAACAGATCAGGCGGCAGAGAGGTCGGGGGACGGAGTATCTAGAATGGTGATCGGTGGTCAGTAGCCAAGTGGCCACCAACAGACCAGTTCTCAGACTAACACCTGAAGGCAGAACGCGAGAAACAGATAAACACTGATCAGTCATCGGGGTATTGTCATCGAGGTCTCGTGTTACACGTAGTTAAACTGGGAATGAGGTTCCCAGCGAGAGCGTTACGCATGGATCTCGCATGAGCACACCTCAGGGAATCATGCACGAGAGTGGCCTGAGGGAACTAGTAAACGAGTCAGTGGTTGGTGATTCCCTCAACCCATTACGTGCATGGCATCGTGAAGGGTAAGCTGTATACGCATAGATCAGGCGGCAGAGAGGTCGGGGGACGGAGTATCTAGAATGGTGATCGGTGGTCAGTAGCCAAGTGGCCACCAACAGACCAGTTCTCAGACTAACACCTGAAGGCAGAACGCGAGAAACAGATAAACACTGATCAGTCATCGGGGTATTGTCATCGAGGTCTCGTGTTACACGTAGTTAAACTGGGAATGAGGTTCCCAGCGAGAGCGTTACGCATGGATCTCGCATGAGCACACCTCAGGGAATCATGCACGAGAGTGGCCTGAGGGAACTAGTAAACGAGTCAGTGGTTGGTGATTCCCTCAACCCATTACGTGCATGGCATCGTGAAGGGTAAGCTGTATACGCATAGAGCAACGTTTGGTGAGTGTGCCTAGACCAGCCACACCCAACGTTCTCCCAAGAGTATGCGATCTGCCCAGATAAGAGAAACATCCTAAGTTACTCCGCAAGGGCGTAACTTAGGCACACAAAGAGAAGCGCTAGAGCCCTTCCAGTAAGTGACACGTGTGTGGTTAGATGTGAGTTGCAGGCCTCCACGTTTCATCATCTGAGAGGGGTGCGGTCCAGACAAAAGAGCACTCCGTACCACTAAAGGTACAGACAGGCGCAGCCAAGCGCAGACATGCACAGACTCTCACACTCCCCACTGCTGATTCTGAAGGTACGCTTTCTCTGAAAAGCATAACAGGGTTCTGACACATGCCAGAAAAGCATAACAGAATCCTGCTATGCCCAAAAGCAGGGAAAGAGAGATAAAAGAGAGAATCAGGGTGAGAGTGAAGGGGATATAGAGAAAAACAGAGAGCAAGAGTTTCACACACACTACTAGTTTTCCCATTTGGTGGTTCTGTGGACTAACTTGATCGTCGGAGTGCAAACGGCCGCTAGAGGCGCCGTCTGTGTGTTTTGCAGGTCACGCTTGGAGAAGCAAGAGAAGGTTCTGAGGGTGACTCTGCATAAGACGCAGTCGCGTAGACAGGGCAGAGAGTGCTACGAAGCGATTCCTCCGCGTTCGAGTTGCCGGCAGGATCAGTGGCGAACAGCTCCTCCAAGTCACGGGAGTGTCACCCTCTTTCCTGAGAGGTCACCACCATGTCATCAACATAGGCATGCACGTTTCTTCCCAGCATGGGTGCAAGGACCTTGTCCATGAGCCTCTGGTAGGTGGCGCTTGCGTTCTTCAGCCCAAACGACATCACCTTGTAACAATAATTGCACGTCTCCGTCATAAGCGTCGTTTTGCTCTCATCCCTTGGATGCATTTTTATCTGATTGTACCCTGAAAATGCATCTAAGAAACTCAGCATCTTGCACCCTGAGGCGCTATCCACCAATGCGTCGATGCTAGGTAAGGGGTACGAATCTTTAGGACACTCCTTGTTTAGGTCCGTGAAGTCTATGCACATTCTCCACTTCCCATTCGCCTTCTTCACCAAGATGACGTTGGCCAGCCACTCAGGGTATTGTATCTCCTTGATGTGTCCAACACTTATCAATTTCTGCGTTTCTTCCTTCACGACGAGGCACCTCTTTTCGTTGAACTTCCTCCTCCTCTGTCGTACAGGGCGAACCTTGGCATCCATGGTGAGGTGGTGGCACAAAAAATCTGGGTCGATGCCTGGCATGTCTGCGGCGGTCCATGTGAATGCATCTAAGTGGCATGAGATCACTGCTGCCACTTCGTCTTGTTCTTCCTGGCTCAACAAACGTCCCAACTTGAACACCTTACCACCTATCCGCCTTTCTACCACATTGTCCACTGGTTGGGGTCGCCTATCTCGCACGCTCTCTACACGAGACTCATTTCTGCGATCTTCTTCTATGGGCGTCGCCCTATCGGGTGCTTCAGGCGTTGCCTCCTCTGACGCCTCTTCCATGGGCGAGGCCTCCTTGTGTGCTTCTTCTAAAGGCGCATCTTCTTTGGGTGTCACCTCCGCGTGTAAGGCCTCAGCAGGTGTCGACTCCGCGAGCGTGGCCTTTTCCAAGGCTCTACTTCCATTGGCGTATCCGAAACGGGCGACCGTTCAAGTACCATGAACACGCCGCGGAGCACCGTGAATGGATGCTCTAAAGGTGGTAAATGACTGAGTAACTGATTTCACCCTAATTGCCTGTGCGTACAGTGGGTTCGCGAGCAAGCAACTAGAGTGTGTGTGTGTAACTGAGTCTAGATCTCTGTCTCAAACATCTAAAGCCTCTTTTAAACATGTACCGTCCCGTATCCGGGCATTGACAAAGTCAAGGTCAAAGTCAACGTCGGGGGTCAAAGTCAGCATAAGGCGTCGCCTAGGTGAAGAGACGCCAAGTGCCAGCGTCGCCAAGAGGAAGCGTCGCCAAGGTAAGGCGTCGCCTAGGTGAAGGCATCGCCCAGTTAAGGCGTCGCCCAACTAGGGCGTCGCCCAGGTCAAGTTCCACAAAGGCAAGGCAATCACAGTGTGGCTCCCCGATACCCATGGGTAGGAAAGACCATGGAGGGAGCGACGCCGTGGGAAGGCCTCAAATCCCGACGATCCGGGGTAGTAATAAAGAGAAGAGAAAGGTGGCTTCAAGGCCATAGTAACGACGCCAGTGTAGAGCAACCTGACTCGTGAAGTGCCCTTGCCGCCCCAGAGACGCCCTTGGGATAGATACGACTCATGAGGAGGGTCACACCTAGGGTAGACAGGTGCGGGGTACGAGAGGAAGGTAGATACGCTCTCGTAGTGAGTGACTAGATGTTGGGGGCATGAGTTGGCACCCAAAGGGTCACCCCTAGCGTAGACGCACTCCCAGGTAGGAGGACTCACACGAGGAGATACCCTCAGATGGGGTCACGGCGCTGTGAGGCCCTCCACGTGTACAACAGCCAGGTCAGATTAGAAACGCCATTTTGTCAGGTACAAGGTAATTAAGGTTATTTAATACTGATCCTGCTTGTTGACCAGGACGCAAGAACCTTGCCTCGTCAAGTCTGGATCGACTCTGCGTCGTGTTAGCTTCGGTCCTTCGCCTTGATTCACCTCAAGAACCTGCAAAAGACAGAACGGCGCCGCTGCGGTCGATCACGCTCCGACGCCCAAGTCAGCGACTGAACCACCAAAATACTAAGAGAAAACTAAGAACAGGAACCGTGCAAAATTCTCTCTCAGCGTACTCAAGTTCTTGCAAGCGTAAAAGAAGTAATCTAAAACGCGCGTACCTCAGAAGTTCGTTAGAATCTCTTATATACCTGTGCACTTTCTCTCTCCTGACAGTTACACATTTGGACACGTGGCTCGCATCCAGCTGTACACGTGTCACCATCTGGAGCATCCTTGACTTGGGCGCCACTTCTTACTCTTCAGGCTTTTGGCTAAGTTACTTATGCATGAAACAACTCAGCTCATAGCTGCCTTGGAGCGTGATCTCTTCTGCGTGGCGAGTACGGGTGCCTTCAGACACACCTTCCCTGTGGTCTCGCCGGCCGCCTTCATGATCTACTTCACTTGCTTCATCGTGCATGTTCAGGTAAGCTGTTCCCCGACCTCAACCTCTGGCTAGCTAGGGAATGACCACCTGACGACTTCATCCTCTGCTTCGAAAGCCTGGAATAAGCCTCCCTGATCCTTTGGCGATGTCCTCCTTTCGGCGATCTCTGATAACTTGGTCGTCTGGGTTCGCATCCGGCGACTTCATCACAAACCTGGTGACCGCCGGTTTAGGTATGCTAGAGATCGGAGCACGCCAACTTAATAACTGGCGACTACACGAGCCCCCCCGACTTCCTTCCCTTCTGCTAGCCATCACCCCTGCTTAACACGCCTACATAATAGCTTGCTGCCACGTCATCACTTCCGACTACCTGGGCGGTACATAAGGCCCCTAGTCTTAAGCGAAGACTTGTCCAGCGAAAAGACTAAGTGGTCACATGACTGCCGATCTACGTGGCGCTGGTGCAGAATTCCAAACGTTCGTACCTTCTGCTTTTCTGACGCTCCACCAAACACCTTTCCAATCGCTCGACACGTGGCTTCATCAACGGTTACCTTTAGCTGTCGTTTGCGCTTCCAAAATCGTTTGAAAAACCCTTAAACCCTTTTCATTTTTACTGTTTCATCATCTTTCTGCCTTCTCGAAACGCTCTGAGTCTTCTCTGCAAACCCACGACGCTCTTCGACTCTCTCAATCCCCAACTCCCTTCAACGCTTATCTGATCATCGAAAGGTACCTCTTTTACTTCCTCTGTTGATATTTGCTGCATTTTAACCGATTCGCATCATCCATTATCTGCCTGGTGCATACGTTGTGGATTGTTTCTTCTTCTTCTCCCTTTTCGTAACTTAGGGCTTCGTCTTTCATTGCTTTCATCACAACGAACTTTCGTTCGTTCGTTTTTCATCCTTCGTCCACAATCGAGTCGACCTCTACAACCTTCGCTCATCTTTCTTTTCCTTTTTCCTTTGCAGTTCCCGCGATGGCTCGTACAAAGACCACCGCGAATCCTCCTCCTTCGTCAAGAAACCCTCCATCCCAAGCGCATAACCTACCGCGAGCATCTGGTGCTCCCTCTTCCCAGGCTGAGAGGCCTGCAACCTCTCGTCCCAACCTTGCTCAGGCAACTCCACCAGTCGCCGGAGGAGCCTCCATTCCTACTCCAGACTACAAGAAACTCTACCCATGGGCCAACTCAACTTTGCTGAAGGAGACTTCTTCAGTAAATTCTGCTCTGGCGGTGCTTCGGTTGAAGAAAGGGGACGAACCCAACCTCTCGTTCCACAAGGAGCACGACGACAAACTGATGGTGTTGCCTTGCCCTCCTGACGTGCCGATCTGCGCGGATGACAAGGGGAACAACGGCGAGTTGTTCTGCTTCGTGTACACTACCCTCTTCAAGAAGGTGAAACTCAAGCTTCCCTTCACCCGTTTTGAACGGGAACTATTAACTGAGCTCAACATCGCCGCCGCCCAGCTCCATCCCAACAGCTGGGCATTCGTGCGGGCGTTCCAAATTATGTGCGCGCATTTGGGACTACCGGCCTCGGTAGACGTTTTCCTTTTCCTGTTCGAGGCCAAGAACCCTGGAGATCGCCCCTGGGTGAGCCTAAACGGAATTGCTGGGAGATCGATCCTTTCTATCTTCCAGCAGTCTTACAAGGATTGGAAGGGAAAGTTCGTCCAGGTGCGTCAAAATGATCAAGACCCTTCGCTGCTCAACGGCTTTCCCTTGTACTGGTAAACAAGGGAAATAAGGACTCCAAGGAAAGCTTCAGAAGGCCAAGAAGTCCTGACAACATGGGCGAGTTGGACAAGGACCTCTGCCTTTTCTGGAAGAGCGTGGCAACCGCCAACATCACCTTTCCCACCTCTGCAATAATCTCCTTCGAGTTCCTCGAGGGCCAACTCGAAGCTCACATAGGTTAGCACTTACCTCGACCTTTAGGTTTCGTCTTGTGCTGCATCTCTCTTATCTATTATTGGGCGTCCTGTTTGTTGCGCGCTAGACTTGGTTTTTATTTCCTGCACCATTTGTTTGTCTCATTTGCACACGTACTCATACATTTCACCTTTACCTTTGTGCTTACTTGTATATTTTTGCACTGTGCAGATCTCATGCTGGGAAAAGGCAAATTGGCTGAATTGAGGGTGCTCGCCCGAACCCACAAACTGGCCTCGGGTTCTCAAACTGTGCCTAACTCGGTGGTGGAGATCGCCGCTGCTCAGGGCAGATCACCCCCTCAAGGCCCAGCTCCTCCAGAAGCACTGTCCGCCCCCCAACGAAAGAAGCTCGTCTTAAAGAAACCAAAGAGGAAAACTCCTCAAGTGATTCAAGAAGACGAGGATGAGGATGATGAGGCAACTGAGGACGGCCTCATTACCAAAAGGAGAAGGGTGGCACCTTCTTCACCACCTGCTCCACCTGCTCTCCCAACACCAACACCGCCTTCTCCCCCAGCTCCAACACCGCCAGTCCAAGCAGTACCCTTGGCAGCAGCACTTCCTGCGGTTGAGGCCAACGAGCCCAACTTCATGGAGAACCCTCCGAGCGCCTCCACTCCATTCGTATCTGCTGGAGAGGGTCCTCCTTCAACCACCTCAATCGCTGAAGCTGCACCAGGTGGGGATGAAGGCGCTCATAACTCGCCAATAATCATTACCGAGTCCCCCACATCACCACCACGCCAGGAAGCCCAACCTCATCAACCAATTCAAGAGGGTGGTGGTGAGAGTCAGCACCAGGCTCCTCCAGCACCTCCACCAACAGCGGCTGCAAGCCTTCCCCTCGCGGTCAAAGGAATCTGGGGGCCCTTCACGGCTAAGCTCAAAATGATGGCAGAGGACCTCCCCTCTATCATAACCAAAGCTGTGGAGAGCTCCAACAAAAAACTTCAGGATGATATCTCCACGCTCGAAGAGGAGAATCGCCTGATAAGAATCGAGGCGGAGAAGCTGTCTTGCAACCTCATGATGACGGAGATCGACCACTCAAGGGTGGAGGATGCCATGAGTGCCGAGCTGAGGGTCGCACGCAAGGAGACCTCCGATCTACGCCAGAAACTGCACCTCCTAGCTCAAGAGAAGATCGAGCTGGAGAGTAAGCTGGTTCCCTACCGTCTCAAGGTGGCTGACTTGGAAGCATAAATAAAAGCGGATGCAGCCAAGGTAGAAAACCTTGAGAAAAGGTCGGTTGATCGGGAGGTTCTCCTAGGAAAGGTCGAAAAGGAGAGAGATGACGCCGTGGCTGAGCTCGTCGAAGCCAGAGAGGAGAATGCAAAGATCGCTGCAGAGCTGGCCCAGGCGCGGGAGGAAAGCAAGAAGGTTGCTGAAGACCTCGCTCAGACTCGTAGGGAAACTGAAGAACTGAAGAAGCGAGCTGACGAGTTGAAGCAGCAAACCGAGGGGCTCAAGCAAAAAAATGAAGAGCTTGAGCTGAGCTCCGCCCAGGTCCTCACCGCTGGGTTCGACGCCGCCCTGGAGCAAGTTGCCTGCCAGTACCCCGAGCTCGACCTCTCCATGGTGTCTATATGTAACGAAGTGGTGGATGGGAAGATCGTTCCTTCTGAAGATTAGCTGTTTCCCTCCATCACTCATTGGCCTATCTTCTTTGCACAAACTTTGTAATAACTTTCCTTTTTTTCTTATGTATTTCGAACTGATACCACCTTATTATAAATTATTCTGCTTCTTCATATGGTTTCTCTGTTTGCTTTGCCTCTTCTTGTAAAAACCGCTTAAACGAATTTAACTTAGCAATTCTGCGGGCGCAACTGTTTACTTACTGCTTCGAACTCGATCAAGCTATCAACTTTCGAACGATAACATTTTAACTACTTGTGAACTTTAAGGCAATGAACTTCAGCGCGAAACTACTTACTAAACAGCGAGTTTCAGTCCAACTGATAGTTTAAGACATAGTTCACCTGATCTACTCCATCAAAACGGGCCCTTACTCTTGCCATCGCCTGAATCTCCTCTGATCGCCATCGGGTCCCGGCGATGTAAGCCTCCTTTTGCCTTCATAACTTGGCTATTGTTCCCTCATCTGGGGGTAGAGGCGCCTTTCGGATCCTTCTCTACCTCCCTGAGTTTCAGAACAATAAGCCGGATAGCTAGGCGTTTTCTTCGAACCTACCTTAGCTATCCTTTCAACTTCTTCCACCCTCCACACCGTACCTGAACTCGTTCGAGACGAGGAGGATTTTATCTTGCCTGAACTCGCTCGAGACAAGAAGGTCTTTATCTTACCTGAACTCGCTCGACGGCGAGAAGGTCTTTATCTTGCCTGAACTCGCTCGACGGCGAGAAGGACTTTATCTGGCCTAAACTCGCTCGACGACGAGAAGGACTTTATCTCGCCTGAACTCGCTCGACGGCGAGAAGGACTTTATCTCGCCTGAACTCGCTCGACGACGAGAAGGACTTTATCTCGCCTGAACTCGCTCGACGGCGATAAGGACTTTATCTGATGCCTCTACTTTGCCCAGGGACTACATCTCCTCTTCCCTGGAAGCAGTGAGGACTTTTAACTTGCTCTCGCCTGCACTCGCACAAAGTCGAGGAGGACTTTAACTGGTGCCTCAACTTGCCCGGGGCGTACATCTCCTCCCCCGTGGATGCACTGAGGACTTTATCTCTTTCTCGCCTGCACTCGCTCGACGGCGAGGAGGTCTTTATCTCTTTGTCGCCTCAGGACGCGCGAGGGCGTTGAGGTCTTTTCAACGTTGTTGGTGCCTCCGATCGCCGAAAGACGATGAGGACTTTTAACTTTAACTGATGCCGCCAATCGCCGAAAAGCGATGGGGTCTTTAAACTTTAACTGATGCCGTCAATCGTCGAAAAGCGATGGGGACTTTAAACTTTAACTGATGCCGCCAATCGCCGAAAAGCGATGGGGACTTAAAACTTTTAGAAAGCATGCAACATAACTTCAAACTCGCCTTAAATCACATACGAGTGACAAGGTCTTTTTTCAAAACTTTCGTAACAACAACAAGCATGCAATCTAAAACACTTTAAACTTTGAAAAACTCTTCTTTATTGGGTAGCCTCATTAAAAACCCTCCTTAGGGAAAAAAGAGTGCCCCCTTCAAACTGTTTTAACAGAAAGCTTGCAAAACTCTTTGTGTTTGTTTTTACTTACAAAGCTTTTAACTGTAATATAACTTGAGGTGCGTGGCGTTCCAAGTGCGAGGAATCGCCCCTCCTTCCAATGTTTCTAAGCGGTAGGCGCCGTTCCCGAGCACCTCGGTTATCCTGAACGGTCCCGTCCACTTAGGCGACAAGTTGTTCTCCATCTCGTACTGGTGGGCCTTCCTCATCACTAGGTCGCCTTCTTTAAACTGCCTTGGCATCACCTTTGAGTTATACCTTCGTTCAATCCTTCTTTTCACTGCCTCAACCTTTACTCTCGCCTCTTCCCTGACCTCATCCAGCAAATCCAGATTCAGCCTTCTTTCCTCATTCGAGTCTTCCGCTACAAAGTTCTGGAATCTCAGCGAGCTCTCCTGGATTTCCACTGGAATCATTGCGTCGCATCCATAGACCAAGCTAAACGGGGTCTCATGGGTTCCTGACTGCTCGGTGGTGTGGTACGCCAAAACTATACGGGGTACCTCCTCAGCCCACGATCCCTTGGCTTTCTCTAGTCTTCTCTTCAAGCCACATAGCAATACCCGATTGGCGGACTCTACTTGGCCATTTGTCTGAGGGTGCTCGACGGATGCAAATACTTGTTGAATTCCCACCCCTTCGCACAGCTTTTTCAACAGGTGACTTGCAAACTGAGTCCCGTTGTCCGACACCAGGCGCTTAGGCACACCAAACCGGCATACGATGTTCTTCCATACAAAGCTTTCGATCTTGTGTGCGGTGATCTGGGCCACTGGTTCTGCTTCGATCCACTTGGTGAAATATTCAATTGCCACCACCAAGTACTTCATCTGCCTGATCGCCAATGGGAAAGGTCCCAGAATGTCGATCCCCCACGTATGAAACGGCCAAGGGCTGTAAATCGACTTCAACTCCTCGGGAGGCGCTTTGTGCCAATCGGCGTGCTGCTGACATTGCTTGCAACACTGTGCATACTTCTTGCAGTCCTCCCTCATTGTTGGCCAGTAGTAACCTGCACGGAGGGTTCTTGCGGCCAAAGCTCGACCCCCGACGTGACTTCCGCATATCCCTTCATGGCCCCCGCGTTCTTCAGCCCAAAGGGCATCACCTTGTAGCAGTAGCACGATCTCTCGGTCATGAAGGCGGTCTTCTCTTCATCCATGGGATGCATCATTATCTGATTGTACCCCGAGAAGGCGTCTAGGAAGCTCAGCAACTTGCACCCTGCAGCACTGTCGACCAGGGCGTCTATGCTTGGCAAAGGATACGAATCCTTTGGGCAAGCCTTGTTCAGATCAGTGAAATCGACGCACATGCGCCACTTCCCATTGCTTTTCTTCACCAGCACGACATTGGCCAGCCACTCAGGGTACTGGACTTCCCTGATATGGCCTGCAGCGAGGAGCTTCTGTGTTTCATCCCTGATCACCTGCCTTCTCTCCTCGTTGAACTTCCTTTTTCTCTGTCGCACTGGTCTGACCTGGTTGTCCATTGCTAGATGGTGGCAGAAGAAGTCGGGGTCGATTCCCGGCATGTCTGAAGCAGACCATGCAAAAGCATCCGGATGCCGCTTTATCACCTTGGCGATCTGGTCTTGGAGCTCAGCCTCCAAGGATCTTCCCAACTTGAAGATCTTTCCCCCGATCTCCCTTTCGAGCCATTCCTTGACGGTTTTGGGTCTAGCTTCCCTGGCGATCACCGCCCTGGCGATTCCCAGCTCCCTCGCTTCCTCTGGGCGGTTCCTCGCCTCTTCTTCCCGCTCGGCGTTCTCTCCCTCAGCCTCAGCATCCATCATGGCGACGTCGCCCCCGGCGGCCACCTCCATCGCTGCACCCACAACTCGCCACTCTGTTGGCTTGGGCTTCACACCGGGAGGCGGCGTCGTCGTGATGTAACTGACTGACCTCTTATTCTTGAGGCTATTCTCATAGCATTTCTTCACCTCCTTCTGGTCAGATTTGATGGTGATCACCACCCCTTCCATCGATGGCAACTTCACCTTCATGTGCCTGGTTGAAGGCACAGCTCCTATTCTGTTGAGCGTTGGTCTTCCCAACAGAATGTTGTATGCTGAGGGAGCATTCACGACGAGGTACTTGATTTTCTCCGTCCTCGAGCCCGCCTCATCCGTGAATGTAGTTCTTAACTCTATATACCCCCTGACCTCCACCTGATCGCCAGCAAAACCATACAAGCACCCTCCATAGGGCCTCAGCTGGTCAAGGGGCAACTGCAGCTGTGTGAAAGTCGGCCAGAACATTACATCTGTCGAGCTTCCTTGGTCCACCAGAACCCTGTGGACCTTCCTTCCCGCCGTAACAAGCGAGATGACTATTGGATCGTTGTCATGAGGCACAACGTCCCTGAGATCTTCCCTTGTGAACGTGATGTCCACATCTGGCGAGTGGTCCTCGAACATGTCCACTGTCATCATAGACCTCGCATACTTCTTCCTCTGCGACACGGTGCATCCACCACCCGAGAAACCTTCCGCGATGGTGTGGATCTCTCCGTGAGTGGGCATTTCGTGCTGCTGAGCCTCACCACCCGCCGGCTGGGAGCTCGACGCGCCCCCCGTCCTTCTGTCCAGCAGGTAATCATTTAGGAATCCGCTCTTGACCAGGTCGTCGAGCTGGTATCCTAATGCCAAGCATGAGTCCACGGTGTGGCCAAAACCCTGGTGGAATTCGCACCAGGCGTCTGGCTTTGGTCCCAACACCTTGTCGCCCACCTTCTCGGGTGCCTTGAGCCTGACTGCTATGTTGGGGATGGCGATCAGGTCCGCCAGCCCCATGACAAACTTATGCTTTGGCGAGCGATTGTACTCCCTGGGGCACCCTGGGCCCCTGCCCTTGTTTTTCCTTGGATCATAAGGATGGCGGGTCCTTTGATCCCTCTTGGCCGCCGCTGTCTCCAGCACCCTCTGTGGCTGGATCCTGGTTTGGGCACGTGGCCTAGCGGGGGCCACGCTCCCTCTCTTCTCGGCGACCTCACTTTCATCGGCGATGTGGGCCACCGCAAGTCGCCTAACCTCAGCAAACGTGGCGGGGTGAGCCCTGATCAGCGCCTCGCAGAAAGGTCCCGGCAGTACGCCCTTTTTGAAGGCGTAGACCAACATCTCTTCGTCCTTGGCCGGCGAGCGGACCATCTGCGCCCCAAAACGATTCAAGTAGTCCCTGAGGGACTCTCCCTGGTACTGCCTTATGTCGAACAGATCATAAGACACCCTAGGCGGCGCCTTGTTCACTATGTACTGCTCGACGAAAAGCTTCGAAAACTGCTGGAAATTGGTTATGTGACCGGTAGGCAGGCTCACAAACCATTCCAGTGCTGTTCCCTGGAGCGTGCTCACAAACATCTTGCAATACACAGCATCCGAGCCTCCTAACAGCATCATCTGCGTGTGGAACGTGGTGAGATGTGCCTCAGGATCCTCCACGCCGGTGAAAATAGCCTTCACGGGTACCAGACTCGCAGGGATAGGCGTGTCTGTGATCGCCTGAGCAAATGGCATGGGGAAGACGTGAGGCGGCGTGGACGGTGCGACCTCTTCAGCGAGTGGGCGCCCTCTCTGCTCCTGAAGAGCTTGGCGCAATTCCTCAGTCACTTTGCTGAGCTCTTCATTCCTGGCCTGAGAGGCAACCAGGTCCTCATGCATCCTTGCCTGCTCTATGCGCGAGGCTTCCACATTCGCCTGCAGCGCACGCATGATCTCCACCATCTGCGCCATAGTCATGGCGCCTTCAGCAGCAACTGGCGCAACTGGACTTGAACGGTTGCTTCTCATCTTTCTCATGAAAACTTAGCAGATCACAACGAGCGACGAACAAAACCTCCTTTAGCAACGATCGATCCAGCAATCAATCGATCAGAACTTCGCAAACTCCAGAGAACTTCAAGAACGCAACCTCAACAACAAAAACCTTCGCAGAAACTTGCACCTTCACCACAAACCACCGCTTCTCCACCAAAACCTCTGATTCACCGATCAAAAATCCGAACAAACGTCGAAGCTTCGATTTCACCGATTAAAACTCGCGTAAACAGCGAAAAACCTCACCTCACCGAACAAGAACTTACACAAACGGGGAAAAACCTCAACTCTCCGAACAAAACCTCGAACGAACGGTGAAAAACACGAATCTACCGAACAAAGCTTGAATGAACGGCGGAAAATGGTTGCACCAGCACACAACCACACAGAAACTGCAGAAACTCCAAGAACTCACGTTGTGGATGGGAATAGGTTTTACACGGCCCCACGGTGGGCGCCTGATGATCCTGCCTGTTGACCAAGACGCAAGAACCTTGCCTCGTCAAGTCTGTATCGACTCTGCGCCGTGTTAGCTTCGGTCCTTCGCCTTGATTCACCTCAAGAACCTGCAAAAGACAGAACGGCGCCGCTGCGGCCGATCACGCTCCGACGCCCAAGTCAGCGACTGAACCACCAAAATACTAAGAGAAAACTAAGAACAGGAACCGTGCAAAATTCTCTCTCAGCGTACTCAAGTTCTTGCAAGCGTAAAAGAAGTAATCTTATATACCTGTGCACTTTCTCTCTCCTGACAGTTACACATCTGGACACGTGGCTCGCATCCAGCTGTACACGTGTCACCATCTGGAGCATCCTTGACTTGGGCGCCACTTCTTACTCTTCAGGCTTTTGGCTAAGTTACTTATGCATGAAACAACTCAGCGCATAGCTGCCTTGGAGCGTGATCTCTTCTGCGTGGCGAGTACGGGTGCCTTCATACACACCTTCCCTGTGGTCTCGCCGGCCGCCTTCATGATCTACTTCACTTGCTTCATCGTGCATGTTCAGGTAAGCTGTTCCCCGACCTCAACCTCTGGCTAGCTAGGGAATGACCACCTGACGACTTCATCCTCTGCTTCGAAAGCCTGGAATAAGCCTCCCTGATCCTTTGGCGATGTCCTCCTTTCGGCGATCTCTGATCACTTGGTCGTCTGGGTTCGCATCCGGCGACTTCATCACAAACCTGGTGACTGCCGGTTTAGGTATGCTAGAGATCGGAGCACGCCAACTTAATAACTGGCGACTACACGAGCCCCCCGACTTCCTTCCCTTCTGCCAGCCATGAGCCCTGCTTAACACGCTTACATAATAGCTTGCTGCCACGTCATCACTTCCGACTACCTGGGCAGTACAATTACAGTTTCTGTTTCGAGCGTTTAAGGTACTATAAATGCTCTCAATCAGTTTAAACGTCTTAAATACGCTACGTTTTATAATTAAATGCGCTTTAAGGCGCTTTGAATGCGGGAATAGCTTAAATAGCGCCTTGAATGTTGGAAATGGGGTTCGAACTTTTGGCTAATTTTCCAGATACACTCTAGTTGCTTGCTCGAGCCTTGAGGTTACGCGCAAGGGACTAGGGAAGGATTTTGGCCAGAACGAGAAAATATACACTAGACACAGTTCCTTTTTACCACCTTCAGAGTGCCGTACACGGTGCTCCGATACGGAGGTGTAGAGTTTTTGGTGTTTCTTGCTGGCTGACTTGAGCGTCGGAGTGCAAACGGCCGCTAGGGCGCCCTTTTGTCCTTCTTTGCAGGAATCCACAGGATAACCATTGGGAAGGAGTCCCTAGCTGACGGTTAAGGTCGCGCACGAAGACGTCCCAGGTCAACCGGACAGAGCAAAACGTCTAAAGCATTTAAAGCGTCTTAAAGCGCATTTAAAGCGTCTTAAAGAGCATTTAAGGCGTTTAAAAACGTTCAACGCGTTTAAAACGTTCAAAGAATTTAAAGCGCTTAAAGTGCTTTAAAGCGTTTGAAACGCAAACTGAATAAAAACGTACCTTAGCACTTATATACCTTGATGTTTCAATGCTTACTGCCACGTGTTCCTCTGACTTGATCGCTATTCTACGTGGAGGGCCTTATAGCGTCGTAACCCAACTTAGGGATATTCCATCGTGTAAGTCCTCCTTCCTCGAAGTGCATCTGGCGCAAGTGGTGACTTTCTGGGTGCCAACTCATGCGCCCCAACCTCTAGTTACTTCCCCTGGGAGTGTATCTACCTTCCTCTCGTACCACGTACATGGTTCGCCCCTGGGCGTGCCCCTCTCATGGGTCGTATCTGTCCCAGGGGTCTCCTAGAGGTGGCGTGAGTACTTCACAAATCAGGTTACTCCTCACTGGTACTGGGAATATGGCCTTGAAGCCACCTTTCTCTTCTCTTTATTACTATTCTGAGGTACTGAGGCCCCACGTGGTGTCGCCCCCTCCACGGTCTTTCCTATCCGTGGGTATCGGAGGGTGACACCGTCGACGTCTTAACCTGGCGACGCCTTAACCTAGCGACGCCTACATCTGGCGACGCTTTAACCTGGCGACGCATACACCTGGTGACGCCTTAAGCGGTCAACCTGTTGACTTTCTTCCCTGGGCTCCCTGGATGGTTCCCACCATATGTTTGACTTTGACTTTGACTTTGGTCAACGCCCGGGGACGGGACGGTACAGGACTCAAGCCCCTTTTATAACTACTCTTGTGACAACTTTCTCTCATGAGAATCTTATCTCTACTGAAAGCACAATATATTATCAAAAAAACCACCTACTAACAGGGCACCACTTCAGGTGCTCACAGCAGGAAAATATTTTGTTTTACATGGGCACCCTTATTGACAATGCTTCCCTTACTTAACAACTTTATCTTTTCAACCAACCACTGTATGCATGTATTTACGTATCTTAACAACCACACACACTTATCTATTAGGTTAAAAAAATATTCTGTTAATAACCTTATTTTAATATATAATAAAAATATTATTCTCAACAACTATTAATGTACCGTCCCGTATCCGGGCGTTGACTAAGTCAAGGTCAAAGTCAACACCAGGAGTCAAGGTCAACACAAGGCGTTGCCTAGGTGAAGAGACGCCAAATGCCAGCGTCGCCAAGA
The DNA here is from genome assembly GCF_051622355.1 of Phaseolus vulgaris. Lineage (NCBI taxonomy): Eukaryota > Viridiplantae > Streptophyta > Magnoliopsida > Fabales > Fabaceae > Phaseolus > Phaseolus vulgaris. Next base: position 27,740,443 of record NC_143507.1, read on the forward strand.
AGAAGCGTCGCCAAGGCAAGGCGTCGCCTAGGTGAAGGCGTCGCCCAACCAGGGCGTCGCCAGATCAAATATTACTAAGGCAAGGCAATCACAGTGTAGTTCCCCGATATCCATGGGTAGGAAATACCATGGAGGAAGCGACGCCGTGGGAAGGCCTCAGGTCCCGATGATCCGGGAGAGTGATAAAGAGAAGAGAAAGGTGGCTTCAAGGCCATAGTAACAACACCAGTGTAGGGCAGCCTGACTCGTGAAGTACCCGTGCCGCCCCAGAGACGCCTTTGGGATAGATACGACTCAAGAGGAAGGTCACGCCCAGGGTAGCCGGGTGCAGGGTACGAGAGGAAGGCAGATACGCTCTCAAAGTGAGTGACTAGATGATTGGGGGCATGAGTTGGCACCCAAAAAGTCACCACTTGCGCAGTAGCACTCCCAGGCAGGAGGACTCACACGTAGAAACGTCCCCAGATGGGCAGAAACGCCCCCAGATGGGGTCATGGCGTCGTGAGGCCCTCCACGCGTACGACAGCCAGGTCAGAATAGAAACACCCTTTAGTCAGGTACCAGGTAATTAAAGTCATTCGATACAGTTTCTGTTTCGAGCGTTTCACGTACTATAAAGGCTCCCAAGCGTTTCAACGTCTTAAATGCGCTACGTTTTCTAATTAGACGCCTTAATTAAGTGCGTTACATTTTATATTAAAAGCGCTTTAAGGCGCTTTAAATGCTTGGGTAGTTTAAATAGTGTTGGGAATGTTGGGAACGGGGTTCGAAGTTTTGGCAAATTTTCCCAGAATACAGTCTAGTTGCTTGCTCGAAGTCGTGAGGCTACGCACAAGGGACTGGAAAAGAGGTTGTTTGCCAGAGCAAGAATATACACACAATACACAGTTCTTTTTACCACCTTCAGAGTGCCATACGCGGTGCTCAGATACGGAGGAGCACAGTTTTGGTGTTTCTTGCTGGCTGACTTGAGCGTCGAAGTGCAAACGGCCGCTAGGGCGCCCTTTTGTCCTCTTTTTGCAGGAATCCACAGGTAACCAGTGGGAAGGAGTCCCTAGCCGACGGTTGAGGGGTCGCGCACAAAGACGTCACAGGTCAACCGTACGGAACATTTGGACCCCATCGTTGGCCCGTTCATCTCCGCATACTGGCCCTGGTGATCATAGGAGCATGAATCCCCTTTGTGTTCCCTTATGGCCCTGGTGGAGAGTAAGCATGAGCATTCGTTAAGGAGCTCCCTGGGAGGAGTAGCACAAGACGACATTCTTGAACAGACTCAGGGAGGTTTGAAGTTTTGGCAAAGGTAAAACGCCGGTGGGAACAGACACTGGAAGAACTCTTCGCGAGAGGAGAAAGGGTGCAGTTAGGTTACGAAAGGCGCAGAAATGATGAGTGCAGTTTCAAAGTCTTGGAGAATTAAATATAGCGGTTAGAGCGCCAAACGACGCACATGGAGGTATTGCTGTTAGAGCGCTAAACGACGCGAATGGGTGCACCGCACGATCGAGCCACGTGGCAGAAAATGGAAGGATGGCCCTGGCACCCCTGGTTAAACTCAGAACACGTCGTATCGACAGAATGCCCAGTGGTACGATGCGCCGTCGAAAGTGGGTCAGGGGCACAGTAGGAGTCAGGACCAAGTCGAATGACTGAACGTCCCATCAGCCATACAAGAAACGCCACGTGGATCAAGTCGAATGACTGAACGTCCCATCAGCCATACAAGAAGCGCCACGTGGATGGCACGACCAAAACCTTGAGCTCTTCGCTGTCCTCAGGCGTCGACCAAGGCCAAGGTTAAAGTCAATGTCAAGGTAAAGATGATGCCCAAGGCGACGCCAGCCTGAGACGCCCAAGGCGTCGCCTGGAAGGACCCAAAGGGCGACGCCAGCGTGAGACGTCGCGGGCGTCGCCAACCAAAATATCAGCAGGGCCGCCTCCCCGATACCCACAGGTAGGAAAGACTGTGGAGGGAGACGAAATTGAAGAGGGCAAAGTTAGTTACTGGCGTCGCCTCCCCGATACCCACAGGTAGGAAAGACTGTGGAGGGAGACGAGACTGCCAAACGCCAGCGAATCACTAGCAGGGTGTTCCCCGATACCTATGGGAAGGAAAGACCATGGAGGGAACAACCCCCCCAGAGCACTCGGCGTTTTAGACACCCGGGGACGATACGGCGCTGCTGTAGCAGGCATCTCCTTAGGCGTGGGCGCCGGGCGTTAAGGATCAAGGAAAGGACCGTTTTGGTGTTAGAGACACCCCGTGGACGATACGGCTCCACTAGGTGAGCCTCTCCATGGGCGTGGGCATTGACGCGTGACCTTTCCCGGGCATACAAGGCCGCCCAACGAAGTGAAAGAAACGGGTATAATGCAGGCAAAGCAACCGAAGCACGCGAAGGCAAAGAATGAGAATAAGATCACACAGGCAGAATTCTATGTCGCGAGGGCACGAAAGTAATCATACAAAATCCCAGAGTTGTAGCAAGAGTGCAGACGATTCAAAGAATTACAAGTTTATCAAAGAAGGTTAAAACAAGTATAAAGGAATGGGCTGATGATCGAGGGTGGCGGCTCAATCGTCCATCTCCAGAGGCACGACCTTTCCATCAACAATGTGGTGAGTGGAATCGCAGTTGGAAATGTCAATCCCCGAGTTCATGCAGACTGCTTGGGCCAGAGCTTCCTGGAATCCCTCATCGAAAGTGCCCGCCATGTCCTGGATGAGGGCCTTTTTGTCCTTCTCCTCCATGGTGGCGTCCCCAGAAGCTACCTGCTTCTCCAAAGTCTCCTTTTCCACACGAAGCCGACTGACCTCGACCTGTAGTTTGTCGTAGTCAGCCTGGAGAAGGCCCACAGCTTTGGCCTGGGTAGCCATATCCCCCTCCATCCGCTCCATCTCGTCAGCCTGCTCATAGCAACGGTCCTTCAAGTCCTTTTGAACTTCTGCGTCAGCTTCAACTAAGTCTTGAAGGCCCGTTAACTGAACTTGGAGGGTGACTTCCCGAGTGTAAAAGTCAGCCTGGACCCCATTGCCTCTGCCAGTTGCTTTTCAGCCTTTTCCTTGGCCTCTTGAGCCTGCTTTAGAGTGCCTTGGTAGGCCTTGTTTTGGCATTCCAGGGTTTTCTTTTCCTCCTCCAGGGCAGTTACCCTTGTTTCCAAGGCCTGGAGGGTTTGAGCTTGCAGGACAGCATTTATGGCCTGGGCGCGCCATTCAAGGGCCACCGCCAAGAAGGCCCCCAAGTAGAAAGGCATGCCCTCCTTCCTGTCGGTGCCCTCTGGCATAGTTCCACCACTGAAGCCCCTCATCAGATGCATGATTGGAGGAGGGATGGCGATGAGATCGGGGGCGGCAGCGACGGGAGGAGGGGAAGCAGAGACTTCTTTCGGTGGCGGAGGCGGGGCAGATTCGGCACCTTCGCCCCCTTCCTCTTGCACTGTTGTGGGGGGAAGTGAGGTCGCGCTCGGAGGGTTATCCATGAAGGAGTCCCCTCCTTGGGGCGACGCCTCTGGCAGAAGGGGAACCCGCGCAGACTTCCTCCTCTTGAAGGGTGCCACACCTTCCGAGTCCTCATCATCCGATAAAATCTCCAAGACCCGTTTCCCTTTGTCAAGGGGGGTTGGAGCCGGCGACGAGGCCACGGCTAGAGGAACGGCGGCGATGGGCAGAGGAGAGCCGGGAGTCTGAAGCGCTTCGGGGGCTATGTGGAGATGACGGAGATGAGCCTAGGGGGGCTTCGGTGGTGATCAGTGGTGGTGGTGGCAGAGTTGGTGGGGGGATCGGATCAGCAGCAGGGGCGGAGGAGGCGCCCGCCTTGGCAGCACGAGCCTCCTTCATCGCTTTCGCCAACATCATCCTTTTGGAGGCGTCCATCACCGATCCTACATCCAAATAGACCAAGCAGCAGAAATCAAGGCCAAAGCAACTATACAAAATTACAAAGCGCATAGATGCGTGAGATGCAAGTAACATGGCACCATGGAAAACAGGGGGAAGAGGCTGTGGGAACAAACATCCGGTAGCAAGGTGTTCACAGCAAAAAGGATGAGGGGAGAGTCTCCTTACCAAAGTATGTGGTCAGGGCGTGAGCATTGTATTCGCTAGCAACAAGCTTCAATGTATCAAAAACGATCCCCAGCCCAGCCAAGGCCTTGCTTACCTCCCTGTCAGTAGGAGATAGCTCTTCCAGGGCTTTGGCCCTAAGCAGCTTAGGGCGCTCCGTCCAATAAAGGGGGAAGCCGTCCAAGGCCGTGGGGTCGTGCTTGGCGCTGCACACTCTAAAGAATTTCCCTTTCCAGTTTTTGTAAGAGTTTTGGAAGAGGGAGAGGAGGATCCTGCCCGCGATCCTGGAAAAGCTTACCCAGAAGCTTTTCCCCTGCTTCTTCACTTCGAAGAAATGCAGGAAAACGTCTACGGAGGGAAGGATGCCCAGATGCCCGCAGAGAATTTGAAAACCCCTTACAAATGCCCAGCTGTTGGGGTGGAGCTGGGCGGGGGCGGTATTAATTTCGGTGAGGAGTTCCCTTTCAAAGGGGGTGAATGGGAGACGCACCCCTACGCGTTTAAACACCGTCTGGTACATAAAGAAGAAAGGGTTCCCCTTTCTAGGTCTGTCGTCCACGCAGACAGGTTCCCCAGGCCTGCCGGGACGGACGGATATGCGAGCGTTGTGAGTGCGGCAGAAAGCGTTAAAGTTATACAAGTGGGGATCCCCACGATGAGCCTCCAGGTCCTGGAAGGTAGTCAGGCTGGTACACTCGTTCAAGAGCTCGTCGAGGGCCCATGGGTAGTAGGCTTTGTAGTTGGACTTGGGGGTCTTGGGGAAGGAATCAGACTCCGCGTTCGTGCGCGTCATGCTGTGAATAAATAGCTGGAGAAAGAAGAGAGGAAAAAGGTTTTAACAAGTGTAGCCATGACCGGAAGGGGAGTGAACCCCAGGAAACACCACCCACGCGAGAAAACCCAGAAAGAAGGAGAAGGGAACAGAGAAGGAAGGAGAAGCGGAAGAACGCAGTAATGCATAAATGTCAACAGTCCCAGGCAGTTCAATAAATCATGCAATGCGACGAAAGGGAAAAGTCGTGGATACGCGAAAATCATACCTTTGCTGTCAAAGTGAAGGCGGAAGAAGAGCACAGGAGGGAGAGAGCAGAAATTGCAGAGAAAGGGGTTGAAGGCGATGAACAGTGCAGAGACGCAGAGGGAATGAATGTAACAGTGGGGTGAGCGCGGGGTTTGGGGGTAACTTGAACGCTACATTTGCAACCCAAGAGGCGCTAACTAGGAGCCGTGAGATCGTGCCACGTGTCAAAGGATCAATCGCCCAGGGGAAACGCAAGGGTCTATAGAGGCTGGCCGTACGATGGGCCATGTGGCGCGCGATCAAGGGTAGCCCCAAAAGGTGTTATTTTCCCCGTTTCAGAGGATGTCCAATCAGTCATTAAGAGCGCTCCTATGGTTCAGAGAGTGTCACGTCAATAATTCGAGAATTGTTGAGTCAGCAGGGAGTGACACGTCATCAGGGTGGCACGTGGACAGCGTGGGCGAGGCCTTAGTCTTTGCGTTGAAGACAAGTCTTCGGCTTAAGACTGGGGAGCTTGTGTACCGTCCCGTATCCGGGCGTTGACTAAGTCAAGGTCAAAGTCAACACCAGGAGTCAAGGTCAAAACAAGGCGTTGCCTAGGTGAAGAGACGCCAAGTGCCTTCGTCGCCAAGAAGAAGCGTCGCCAAGGCAAGGGGTCGCCTAGGTGAAGGCGTCGCCCAACCAGGGCGTCGCCAGATCAAATATTACTAAGGCAAGGCAATCACAGTGTAGTTCCCCGATATCCATGGGTAGGAAAGACCATGGAGGGAGCGACGCCGTGGGAAGGCCTCAGGTCCCGATGATCCGGGAGAGTGATAAAGAGAAGAGAAATGTGGCTTCAAGGCCATAGTAACAACACCAGTGTAGGGCAGCCTGACTCGTGAAGTACCCCTGCCGCCCCAGAGACGCCTTTGGGACAGATACGACTCAAGAGGAAGGTCACGCCCAGGGTAGCCGGGTGCAGGGTACGAGAGGAAGGCAGATACGCTCTCAAAGTGAGTGACTAGATGATTGGGGGCATGAGTTGGCACCCAAAAAGTCACCACTTGCGCAGTAGCACTCCCAGGCAGGAGGACTCACATGTAGAAACGTCCCCAGATGGGCAGAAACGCCCCCAGATGGGGTCATGGCGTCCTGAGGCCCTCCACGCGTACGACAGCCAGGTCAGAATAGAAACACCCTATAGTCAGGTACCAGGTAATTAAAGTCATTCAATACAGTTTCTGTTTCGAGCGTTTCAGGTACTATAAAGGCTCCCAAGCGTTTCAACGTCTTAAATGCGCTACGCTTTCTAATTAGACGCCTTAATTAAGTGCGTTACGTTTTATATTAAAAGCGCTTTAAATGCTTGGGTAGTTTAAATAGTGCTGGGAATGTTGGGAACGGGGTTCGAAGTTTTGGCAAATTTTCCCAGAATACAGTCTAGTTGCTTGCTCGAAGTCGTGAGGCTACGCACAAGGGACTGGAAAAGAGGTTGTTTGCCGACGGTTGAGGTCGCGCAGAAAGACGTCACAGGTCAACCGGACGGAACAATTAATTAATATGTAACTAACATGTATTAATTAATATATAACTAACTTGCATATTATCACAAGAGATAAAATATTTCTTTATCTTCAGAATAATATGATAATAAATTTAATCAATAACAATTATATCTTTCATCTTCAGAATAATATGATAACAGATAAAATATCTCTTTATCTTTTATCTTAACTACCTTTTCTGGGATGACCAACATTTGGGTCGACCTCACAACCCACTTCTTGGGCCCAAATACCTGGACCAAGGTCCCGAGCACTGCTGTCCAGTACACAAACCCTCTTGGCTCGAGCCGAGCTTGACTAGGTGAAGATGATTACGAGAATATTGTATTGGCCAGATCTCGGACATCGGCTTTGGAGAGGTTGACATCAGACGGTGACATCGGACCTCGGTGGTCCGACGCATCAATGGGCCACGTAAGCTGGGCCACAAAAATAATATGAGTTAACACCCAGATATCAGAAGGACCTAAGTCACGAGAGGGTTCATGCATGTGGAGTGTATAGCATGTTCAATTCTAGCACAAGTAAGTATTCCTTAGAGGCGCTAAAGCCCGTTAGGGTTAGGGTTTCCAAGGATAGACTGCATGCATGGCACATGAATACTTAGGGCACCCATAGAACAGATGGCCCCGCAGCGCTGGTACATGAGTTGGTACCCTGACAGCCATACTGTTAAAGATTTTGCAGTCCAAAAGAGGCAAGTCTTGTGTCGCGGTTGCGCTAAGCTTGTGCAACGCGTCACATGATGCCTCACCAGTAACCCTAATTCCACTAAAGGAAAGATCCTCGTGGGACAGGGAGTTAACCTAGATACAACCTATATAAAGGGTGGTAAGAACCCTAGACAGGTACGCTGTTTCTAAGACTGAAACTTCTTTACATACTTTACTGTTTCTTAGCCCAGTACTAACTTGATCGTCAGAATGCAATCAACTGGTAGGGCCCCCTCTGTTTCAACAGAGCCATTCTCAACCACCCAAGGAGAGAGCAGAAACCACCAAGAAATAGGAGGAGCCACCATATGCCTTTGAAGTCAACGGCGGCTGAGCCAACCGGCGGGAACATTTGGCGCCCACCGTGGGGCCCGATAAAACTAGGTCCCATTCACAATCGTGTTGAGAGTTATATAGAAATATGAGGAATATGAGGCAAGGTGCATCTGCACTAGAAGGAGGAGACAACGTCTCTGATCCTGCCGAAAACTCGAACGTGGAGGAATCGCTTTGTAGCACTCTCTGACCCGTCTACGCGACTGTGTTCTCTGCGAAATCACCCTCAGAACCTTCTCTTGGATCTCCAAACGTGACCTGCAAAACACACAGACGGCGCCTCTAGCGGCCGTTTGCACTCCGACGATCAAGTTAGACCACAGAACCACCAAATGAGAAAAACTAGTAGTGTGTGTGAAAAACTCTTGCTCTCTTTTTTCTCGTATCTCTCTCTCAATCTCCCCCTGATTCTCTTTTATGTCTCTCTCTGTATTTGGGCCTAACAGAATTCTGTTATGCTTTCTGGCATGTGTCAGAACCTGTTATGCTTTTCTGAGACAATGTACCTCCAAAATCAGTAGAGTGTGGGTGCGAGAGTCTGTGCGTGTCTGCGCGTCTCTGCGCTTGGCTGCGCCTGTCTGTACCCTTAGTGGTACGGAGTGCACCTTTATCTGGACCGCACCCCTCTCAGATGATGACACGTGGAGGCATGCAACTCACATCTAACCACACACGTGTCACTTACTGGAAGGGCTCTAGCGCTTCTCCTTGTGCCCCTATGTTATTCCCTTACAGAGTAACTTAGGATATTTCTCCCATCTGGGTAAGTCGCATACTCTCAGGAGAACGCCGCGTGTGGCTGGTCTAGGCACACTCACCAAGCGTTGCCCTCTGCATAACGGCTTACCCTTCACGGTATCGCACACGTAATGGGTTGAGGGAATCACCAATCACTGACTGGTTTACTAGTTCCCTCAGGCCACTCTCGTGCATGATTTCCTGAGATGTGCTCATGCGAGGTCCATGCGTAACGCTCTCGCTGGGAACCTCAGTCCCAGTTTAACTGCGTTTAACACGAGACCCCGATGACTGATCAGTGCTCTATTGCTTCTCGCGTTCTGCCCCCAGGCGTTCGTATGGGAACTGGTCTGTTGGTGGCCACTCGGTTACTGACCACCGATCACCGTACTGGGTGATCTGTCCCCTGACCTATCTGCCGCCTGATCTGTCGGTGGTCCCTTGGTCACGGACCCCCCGATCACCGCTCTTGGCGATCGTCTCCCTGATCTCTCTGTCACCTGGTCCACGTGTCACCCTGCGAGTGGTCCACGTGGTCCTCTACTGCTGACGTCATCGACCACCGATGACCGATCGGATCAGTCTCCATGCAACAACTCATGGAGACCATTTGCGCTCTCCTGTAAGTGGTGGCGGCTTTACAGAGGAAGAGGTCACAAAGAAACGTGGAAGCATCAGCCCAGTCCGACCTCGGGGAACTGGTCAACCTCAGCCCGTGAGGGTGCATGAGCATGATAGAGAAGAAAGCCCTGGGGTAGCAGTCGCCATACGAAGCAAGGAAACCTCAAACCAGGGCACGTGCGAAGGAGAACATCTATACCAGAAACACTTTTCGGATTGACCTTAAAGAGCAGATTTCCATCCCTAATGTGGCAGACATGCTGAAGTCTCCACCGAAGACTGACAAAAGGCTAAGGCCCAGCAAAGACACTTGGTACGAGTTCCACCACGCCTTTGGTCACAACCTGTGCAAATGTTTGGTGTTGGGATTCCAGTTAGATGAACTGGTGAGGAATGGTTTATTGAAGGAATACCCACAAGAACCGTAGGGGGCTCCGACGTCAGCAGACCCAGCAGGAGATCAGGGGCACGAGGTGCTCATCCACAGAGAGATCAACACAATCTCTGGCGGATTCTCAGAAAGAGGTTGCATCGCCTCCCAACGCAGGAAATATGCTAGAGGGGTGATGGCAGTAGAGGCCCAGGAGTCAGACCAGACCCCCGAGCCCAACCTCGTCTTCACCAAGGCTGACTTGCAGGATGTGATCCCACATGACAATGACCCAGTGGTGATCTCAATAGTAATAGTAGGAAGAAAGGTACACCGCGTCCTTGTCGACCAGGGAAGCTCGGCCGACGTGATGTTCTGGTCGACCTTCAACAAACTGCAGCTGTCTCTTGACCTGTTGAGGCCTTACGATGGCTGTCCGTATGGTTTCGCGGGATACCAGGTAGAAGTGCAGGGACACGTAGAGTTTAGGACAACCTTCACTGACGAGAGGACTTCCCGCACTGCTAACATCAGGTATCTTGTTGTTAATGCTCCCTCAGCCTATAACATACTTTTGGGCAGGCCCGCTCTGAACAGAATTGGAGCAGTAGTCTCTTCGAGGCACATGAAGATGAAGTTGCCTTCCCTTGAAGGAACAGTAATCACCATGAAGTCTGATCAGAAGGAGGCCAAGAGGTGCTACGAGAAAAACCTCAAAACAAAGAGAGGATTGTACGCCGTCACCACCCAACCTCCAGGGAAGAAGGGGTCACCCATGTCTAGATCGCCCGAGAAAGACGACCTGAGCCTGAAGAAGAAGTACTGGAGAGGGAGATCGGGGGCAAGAAGTTCAAGCTTGGCAAGTGCTTGGGCTAAGAAGCGCAGGACCAGATTGTCGAGGTCATAGCACGACACCTGGATGCCTTCGTATGGTCTGCCTCAGAGAAGAGGCAAGAACTCAAAAACCAGTAGTTCAATTTGCTGCAGAACTGCACCAGCACCTTCACCAAGATCAAAGGTTTCCTAGAACAAGCACACTTGAAAATCTCTTTGGAAAACCTTTCAAAAATCTTTCAAACCTTCTTCTCGCATGGAAATTGTTTGATCTCTGTCAAAAACGTAATTGCTCAGCTCACTCTCATGTGAGATAGACTTTTCTTTATATAGAAAACAGTTTCTAACTTCTTTTCAAAAAAACAGTTAAAAAACAGTTATGAAAACAACAGATTCATTTTTGAACTTAACAGATTTGTTTTGTGAAAACCGCCAACTCAGCTAACTGAAATAGCTGTCTGAGATGTACCTTTGGTGCCCTAACTAACTTGTGAAAAACCTTTCAACTGATCAAAGGGCAAACCGATTCTTTCATAGTGAAACAGATTAAATGAAGGCAAGTAGGCCAGCTCAGCTTTAACTGAAATAACGAATTAAGCTTTGCATGTGGTCTCAAACTGAACTTTTAGAAAAGCCTTTTAACAGAGAAGAAATAAACAGATTCTTTCTCCATAAAACAGATTTATTTGTGTACTGATTTAAAACTTTAAAAAACATTTTAAAAAGATTTTCAAAAACCCATTACAGGTTAGGCATCTAGGATAGGTTATACAGCAAAAGGCAAACATACACAATTACAGGCCTAATTACAAATGAATCTAAAAACCTATTACAATCTTCAAAGCACTCAAGCCATTTTCTTCATCAAACACACATCAAGCCTTGGTAGGGAAGAAGCTTCCTCCAGCTTCAACAATCTCCCCCTGTTTGATGGAGACAAATTCCCTTTGCTTTGCACAGCTTTGAAGAAAGATCATCACCAAACCTGTATAGAACTGTATACAAAAAGAAATACACAGGTGTCAAGGCAGAACAAACAGATTTAGAATTGATGTACCTGCAGATTTAACATCTGAATCATATCAGCAACCTCTGTGAATATCATCTGCAGAACCTGTACCAGGCTATTCTTCTCCCCCTTTGGATTCATCAAATAGAATGGGAGCACAAAATACCAAAGAACAATAATAGCCATACATAACAGTTCAAATAAAACCAACATAGAGGTTCATTACAAGCCAAAAAACAACTAAAAACCAGTGCAGAATAAAACACAATACAGATTAATCCCAAATTGTTCAACAACATATAAAAGATAAAGACTTAGAAATAGGATCACTTGTTGTTGTAATAGAACTCAGCTAGCTGCACTTGAACTCCTTCAAGTTGGTCATCCAAGTGTTGAAACCTGGCGTAAGTCATCTCATAGTGTGCCTTCTGCTCATCTGTGAGTATGTCCAGCCTGCTTAGCACCTGTCTTTCAAACATAGACAGAGGTTCACCTCTGTACTCAGGTGCCTCATATGCAACTATTGCATTCTGACTCGTAGCAGCAACATTTTCATGTTCAGCAGAATGTACTGGTGATTCATCCATGTGTTGCACACCATCAGCATTTTCTTCTTCTTCATTTCCTTGAGGAGCAGCTTCTTGCTCAGCCCTTTGTCCAGCATTTCTTCTAAAAACCCAGCCATCTTCATCCTTATAGAATCCCATTTTCATGAGTGTGGAGTTATCTATTTCACTTGCAGCTTTAATAGAGTCATTCCTTTCATTGGTAGTGTCCACTTTAAAATGATCAATTAGTTTTGACACAAATATTTCATAGGGAAGACAATAATCAGGTAGTCTTGCAGATTTCAGCGTATGTTGAACCATAGTACTTACCCAATTTACCTTAAGCTGGTTCATGATGCAATACAGCAGTATCAAATCTTCCTCATGAAGTACAGCATGATTACTTCCTCTAGGGGTAAGCTGCCAAGCAATTATATGAGCTAAGAGTCTAGGAATTAGAGTTAGGCTACCTGCGTGATACCTAGCTACTGGTTCAGTGGGATTCCTCACACAGCTTCTATAAAATTGCAATTTGTTGAATCCTTGAATTCCAGCAGTGTTTCCTTTGCTCACTTTCAGTCCTGAATATTTGATTCCACCCACACTGCTCCAGATTTCCCTAGTGATCTTCAGCTTCACTCCTTTTACATGGGAAACCAGATTTTTACCATCTTGTTCAAGGTTGCAGTAAAACACCTTCACAAGATCTGGATAAACATTTCCATTCATCTCCAGAAATCCTTTCAGCTTTTGATGCTTGAGTAAGTCTTTGGCTTCTATCAGATTCTCCTCTCTCAGCCATGAGAACTCAAGCAGCTTGGGTACATTGATTTGCTTTCTGCCAGTCTCATGTATGAACCTTGTCATTGCCTCTGAATCTCCAGCAAACCAGTTTTCCAGGATGCCTTGGCTGCTTTGAGATTGCTCCTTGGATTTCTTCTTTCTATGTGAAGAGGATGCCATGCTTAATCTGTTTTTCCCTGCACCAGTATATTAACATACAATTCTAGAAAAAAAACATTACAGATTATTACTCAAAACAGAAGCAAAACCTGTGGTGAAGCAATGTGCACCTGGACAGCTTATAGTACAAGTGAGAAGGTGTGAGAGATGAGCTAAAATGTGCTAGGTTTATATAGAATTATTAAACCAAAATTGAAAAACACAAATTTTAATTCAGGGCAATGTGATCAGATTTTGGAAATAATGAATTTTGAAGAAAAAATCAAATCCCACAGATATGCTACAGATTTTATTCCAATGGTGCAGCAGGTTCAGGTGTGGATTCACGTAAGAATATCTTGGAACCTGATTTTGGTACATCAAATCTGTTGCATCTACACAAAATCCAATTAGTTAGGATACCCACACATTAATTTGCATGGATCTGCTGGTCAATAACCGTAAAAGCAGTCAACAATAAAGTGAGAGAGAGAAAAATAAATCTTTCTCTTTCCTAGTCACAGCTGTGATTTCTGAAACAGGGAACGAAACATGTTAAAACATAAAACAACATATTGAAATTTTCACTGCAGAGGACAATTTAAGCTAATAATACCCAATTCATTTAGAAGAAAATAAAACCTGTCTTTAGCAAGTGGTTTAGTGAATAGATCAGCTAGTTGAAATTCAGTACCAATGAATTGTATATCACATGTTCCATTAGCTATATGTTCTCTTAGAAAGTGATGTCTAATTTCAATGTGTTTAGTCCTTGAGTGCATGACAGGATTCTTAGACAGATTTATGGCACTAGTATTATCACAATTTATAGGTATGTTATTTAACAGAATACCAAAATCACTTAGCTGCTGCCTTAGCCATAAGGTTTGAGCACAACAACTTCCAGCAGCTATGTATTCTGCCTCTGCTGTGGAGAGAGCAACACAAGCTTGCTTCTTGCAATGCCAAGAGATTAGACTTGATCCAAGCATGTGACAAGTCCCACTTGTGCTCTTCCTATCAACTTTGCAGCCTGCAAAATCAGAATCTGAAAAACCAATCAAATTTAAAGATACCTTGTTAGGATACCACAATCCAACATCCTTAGATCCTTGCAAATATTTCAGAATTCTCTTTGCTGCATTGTAGTGTGATTCCTTTGGATCAGATTGATATCTAGCACATAGACATACAGCAAACATAATGTCAGGCCTGCTGGCAGTTAGATATAATAAGGAACCAATTAATCTCCTATACTTCGTTTGATCTACTGATTTTCCTGCAGCATCTTGATCCAGTTGACAACTTGTTGAAATAGGAGTGTTGATTGCTTTGCATTGATTCATATCAAACTTCTTGAGCAGTTCCTTGCAGTATTTTTCTTGGCTTATGAAAATTCCATCCTTGAGTTGCTTAACTTGTAGTCCAAGGAAGAAATTCATTTCTCCTAACATTGACATCTCAAACTCACTTTTCATGGTTTTCACAAAGTCTTCACACATCTCTTCATTTGTGGATCCAAAGATAATATCATCTACATAGACTTGCACAAGTATGATATCTTCACTTTTCTTCTTTAGAAAGAGAGTTTTATCTAAATTGCCACGGCTATAACCTTGAGAAAGCAGAAATTCACTTAGCCTTTCATACCATTGCCTAGGTGCTTGCTTCAATCCATATAAGGCTTTCTTAAGCATATACACATGTTCTGGATTTTTGTGATCTTCAAACCCTGGAGGCTGAGATACAAACACCTCTTCATTGATGTAGCCATTTAGAAATGCACTCTTGACATCCATTTGAAACAGTTTGAAACCTTGTATGCTGGAAAATGCTAGAAGTAGTCTGACAGCTTCAAGACGTGCTACTGGTGCATAGGTTTCACCAAAATCAATACCTTCTTCTTGGTTATACCCTTTAGCAACCAGTCTTGCTTTATTTCTAGTGATAGCTCCATGTTCATCCATCTTGTTCTTGTACACCCACTTGGTTCCTATGATATTCATCTCATGCTTTCTTGGAACCAAAGTCCACACTTCATTGTATTCAAACTGGTTCAGCTCATCCTGCATTGCTGTTATCCAATTGCTGTCTTGCAGTGTTTTTTCCAGGCTTTTAGGCTCAATCTGTGACACAAAAGCTACTGTTCTGCAAAAATTGTTGAGTGAATTCCTTGTTGAGACTCCTTTCTCAATTTTACCAATTACATTGTCAAGAGTGAGATCCCTTGGAGTCTTCCATTCTTTAGGCAGTCCTGCATTCACAGTAGATTCTTTGATAGAATCTGAATTAGTTGTATCAAGCTCACTAGATTGATTCTGTTGCAGAATGGTTCTTAAATCATCCATACCAGGTTCGTCCAGAACAGATTTGGGCACAGAAAAATCTGTTTCATCAAACACAACATGTATAGATTCTTCAACAGCAAGCAATCTTTTGTTATACACTCTATAAGCATGACCATTTATAGCATAACCAATATGTATTCCTTCATCTGATTTAGGATCAAACTTCCCCAGATTATCTTTACCATTATTTAAAACAAAGCATTTGCAGCCAAACACCCTAAGATGACTAATGCTAGGCTTCCTACCTTTATACAATTCATAGGGAGTTTTCTTAAGAATTGGTCTAATTAATGTTCTGTTAAGCACATAAGAAGCAGTGTATACAGCATCAGCCCAAAAATATTTAGGTAAACCAGATTCATTTAGCATAGTCCTAGCTAACTCTTCTAGTGATCTATTCTTTCTTTCAACAACACCATTTTGTTGGGGTGTCCTAGGAGCAGAATAACTATGTATGATCCCATGTTTTTCACAATATTTATCAAACTTTGCATTTTGAATTCTCCCCCATGATCACTACGAATTTGTTTTATCCTATTTTCATTTTAATTATGCAGAACCTTAGCAAGTTTCTTAAAGGCTTTATATGCATCATTTTTAGAAGCAAGAAACAAAGTCCATGTATATCTTGAAAAGTCATCAACAATTACCAAAGCATAGTAATTTCCAACTAAGCTAGCAGTCCTAGATGGTCCAAACAAGTCCATATGCAAAACATCCAAAGCTTTATTTGAAGAAACCATATCTTTTGATTTAAAAGAGGTTCTAATCTGTTTTCCCTTTACACAGGCATCACACAATCTGTTATTTTGAAACTTTATGTTTGGTAAACCAGAAACAAGTTCCTTAGATTTTAGCTTATTCAAGTGATTTGTGTGAATGTGAGCTAGTCTCCTATGCCACAGCCATGACTCATCATTTTTAGATAGCAAACACTCATTTTCAGAACAACTCTTTATAATGTCTAGGAGATAAATGTTGTTTACCCTTTTTCCAGTGAACAGCACCTTACCAGAATTTTCATTTGAAATTGTACAAGTGTTGGCTTCAAAATTGACCTTGTATCCCTTGTCACACAGCTGGCTAATGCTTAGAAGACTATGTTTTAGCCCTTCAACATATAGGACATTCTCAATAGTAGTTGAGTCTTTAGTACCAACATCTCCTCTTCCAAGAATTTTTCCTCTATTGTTATCTCCATATGTGACATGCCCTTCAGCTTTGAGTTTCAAATTTATGAACTGAGTCACATCACCAGTCATGTGTTTTGAGCAGCCACTGTCAAGATATCACTGGTTTCTCCTGCTGTTTTTCTGCAACAGAACAGATTTAGCACTTATGGTACCCCTTTAGTCTAGGGTCCAGCATGATTAATACCTTTCCTTAGGAAGCCATTTGGCCAATCCTTTAGGAACAAGGTACCTCCTAGCTTTACAATTTTTAGATACAAGACCAGACTTCATACAATAAAAACATGTTGCAATATGCATTGTTTTTGAATAACTAAAAGAGGAAAAACCTGTTTTGGAAGGAACAAAGAAACTGGACAACTTTTTCACATTACCTTTCATTCCAAGATTATATCCTAAACCATTTTTATTGAAAACAGCATTCTGTGAACCTAATAAGGTTTCAAGATTTTCTCTTCCTTTAGTGAAATTTGAAAGTGTTTTTAACAAATACTCAACCTGTTTTTCCAGCTTTTTACAATTATCACAAGTTTTAATTGATGCATGCAAACATGTCAATTCAAGACTAATCAATTCAGTTTTAGCTTTCTACAGTTCTTCTTCAAGTGCTTTGACCTTAGGTTCAAGTACCCTATTTACTCTATTCAATCTGTTGCACATTATAGCCAACCTGTTTGCTTCATCATGTCTTTCCTTAAAGGCTATTAGCAATTGATCATAGTTTTCAGGATCAGTGGAGAAATTACTTACTGAGTCAGAGTTGGATCCCTCATCATTCACCATGAAGCAAAGATTTGCTTCTTCACTTTCAGTTGAGGAATTACTAGATGAGGATACATCATTTTCTTCCCATGAGATATATGCTCTTTTACCTTTCCCTTTGTCACTCCTCTTGCTTGCTGATTTTTCTTTACTTTGATTGTTTGGACAATCAGCTTTTATATGACCTGGTTTACCACATCCAAAGCACGTGTAATTGGAAGAATTTGAATCATTAGGTTGTTTGGAATACCTCTTTCTTTGCTGAGTTCTGTCACGGTTTTTCTTTCTAAGAAATCTGCTGAATTTTCTGTGAGCAGACTCACGTTCTCATCATGTTCAGAATCACCTTCTTCCTCACTTGTATCATGTTTCATGGTAGTTTTCAGAGCAATTCCTTTGGCCTTCTTCTCCACTGTTTCTTGTTCTTTCAATCTTTTCAGCTCATTTTCATGCTCTATCAGCTTTCCAAAAAGTGCAGCAGTAGACATCTTGGATAAATCTCTGGATTCTGAGATTGCTGTTACCTTAGGCTGCCAGCTCCTATCAAGACATTTTAATACCTTAATGTTAAGCTCTTCCTTGTCAAAGATTTTACCAAGGCCAGTGAGGTGATTTACAATGTGTGTAAATCGTTTCTGCACATCTGCAATACTTTCTTCAGATTGCATTCTGAACAGCTCGTACTCCTGAATAAGTGAGTGCTTCCTTGCCCGTTTCACATCATCAGTCCCTTCATGAGTCACCTCTAGTACATCCCACATCTCCTTTGCTGAGTTACATTGAGAGACTCTAAAGAACTCATCCATATTCAGTGCAGAGGTGATGATATTCTTGGCTAAGGAGTCATATTGGGCCTTCTTCTTCTCGGTTTCACTCCATCTTTGACAACCTGCATAGGTATGAAAGGTCCACTGACCACTGCATCCCAGATTCCCATGTCAATAGACTCCATAAAGATCTTCATCCTGATTTTCCAGAAAGCATGGTTAACACCACCAAACATAGGAGGTCTATTAATAGACGCACCTTCAACAAAAGGCATTTTAAACTCAGACATCATACACACACTTGAGCAAAATACAAGCCCTAGCTCTGATACCAATTGTTGGGTCTATTAGTGTCTAAGTTCAAGAGGGGAGGGGTGAATTGAGCTTATAAAATTTTCGCAAGAACACACAATTTTTCAGTATTCCAGAGGCAAAAAGAACAGATTGTTTTTACATGAAACAGATTGATTCTTCAGAGCAGTCTTGGCACAATTTGAATTTGTTCAATGTAAAATTGTGATCAACAGAGAATTATAACAGAATCAGATCAGCTTAATATTGTGAGGATGAAGGATACAGCTATGCTTAGAAATCAAACAAAATTACTCAACACAAGGTTTTAAGAAGAATGATCCTTTCTCATATTTTAATGAATGGACAATTTGTTCACAAATCACTTAAACCATTATGTATAGCAGCCTTGTTTATGATCAGAGAACTTTAACAAATCAGGAAGAACAGTTTTCACTTAAACCCAGAATTAACAGATTCAATTTCAAAAGAACAGATTTAGTTCTTGACAGAATTAAGCAAAAACCAGAAATGAGTGCAGGGATGAGAAGACAAGGCACACAAGTTTTTATACTGGTTCACTCATACAGAGCTACATCCAGTCTCACCTTACCCCAAGGTGGAATTCACTAAAAACAGTACCAATCACTTACAAACACAGCAGTTCTTGAACACTACAAGAACAACACACACAATGCTGAAAAACCCTATTTCAGCACACCTTGCACTCCAAGAAACCCTATCAAGGAGTGACTAACACTTACACCTTTACAAAACAGAATAAAGGAAAGATTACACCTGAAAAGAAGATGCAAGAACTCAAAAACCAGTAGTTCAATTTGCTACAGAACTGCACCAGCACCTTCACCAAGATCAAAGGTTTCCTAGAACAAGCACACTTGAAAATCTCTTTGGAAAACCTTTCAAAAATCTTTCAAACCTTCTTCTCACATGGAAATTGTTTGATCTCTGTCAAAAACGTAATTGCTCAGCTCACTCTCATGTGAGATAGACTTTTCTTTATATAGAAAACAATTTCTAACTTCTTTTCAAAAAAAAAAGTTAAAAAACAGTTATGAAAACAACAGATTCATTTTTGAACTTAACAGATTTGTTTTGTGAAAACCGCCAACTCAGCTAACTGAAATAACTGTCTGAGATGTACCTTTGGTGCCCTAACTAACTTGTGAAAAACCTTTCAACTGATCAAAGGGCAAACCGATTCTTTCATAGTGAAACAGATTAAATGAAGGCAAGTAGGCCAGCTCAGCTTTAACTGAAATAACGAACTAAGCTTTGGATGTGGTCTCAAACTGAACTTTTAGAAAAGCCTTTTAACTGAGAAGAAATAAACAGATTCTTTCTCCATAAAACAGATTTATTTGTGTACTGATTTAAAACTTTAAAAAACATTTTAAAAAGCTTTTCAAAACCCATTTAACCACATCATGTGCTTGATCTAGACTTGGTTAGGCATCTAGGATAGGTTATACAGCAAAAGGCAAACATACACAATTACAGGCCTAATTACAAATGAATCTAAAAACCTATTACAATCTTCAAAGCACTCAAGCCATTTTCTTCATCAAACACACATCAAGCCTTGGTAGGGAAGAAGCTTCCTCCAGCTTCAACAGCTTTAACTTCTGTTCTTTGGTTTGTCTGAATGTAGGATCAGTGATCGATTCCTCTAAGAGGATGGTCTTGGCGAAAGCACTGAAGGCTGCTCGTGCCACCAAGGCTGGCGCCTCCACCGCCCTCGCTGCTGATCCAAGCCTCCCATTATCCTCGCCCTCACCAACACCAACCACCACCGAAACTCCACTAGGCCCATCTTCACCACCTCCACGTAGCCCCCAAACACTTCAAACGCCCAATTCACCTCTGTTCCATCCAGTTGACCAGGACGTCTTCGTGCGTGACCTCAACCGTCAGCTAGGGACTCCTTCCCACTGGTTGCCCGTGAATTCCTGCAAAAAAGAGGACAAAGAGGCGCCCTAGCGGCCGTGTGCACTCCGACGCTCAAGTCAGCCAGCAAGAAACACCAAAACTGTCCACCTACGTCTCCGAGCACCGCGTATGGCGCTCTGAAGGTGGTAAAAGAACTGTGTATATGTGTGTGTGTTGTCTCTTTCAAGCAAAAATATTTCCCAGTCACTTGTACGTAACCTTGAAGCACGAGCAAGCAACTAGGGAGTTCTCTGGTAAATTTGCCAAAAGTTCCAACCCTTTTTCCAACATTCTCTGCGCTATTTAAACTACCCAAGCATTTAAAGCGCCTTAAAGCGCTTTTAATCAAAACGTAACGCACTCATTAAAGCGCTTAATTAGAAAACGTAGCGCATTTAAGACGTTGAAACGCTCGGGAGCCATTATAGTACCTGAATGCTCGAAAGGGAAACTGTATTGAATAACTTTTAATTACCTGGCACCTGACTAAAGGGTGTTTCTATTCTGGCATGGCTGTCGTACACGTGGAGGGCCTCACGACGCCATGACCCCATCTGGGGGCGCTTCTGCCCATCTGGGGACGTTTCTACGTGTGAGTCCTCCTGCTTCGGAGTGCTACAGTGCTAGGGGTGACTTTTTGGGTGCCAACTCATGCCCCCAAGTATCTAGTCACTTACTTTGAGAGCGTATCTGCCTTCCTCTCGTACCCTGCACCCGGTTGCCCTGGGCGTGACCTTCCTCTTGAGTCGTATCTGTCCCGAGGGCGTCTCTGGGGCGGCAGGAGCATTTGATGAGTCAGGCTGCCCTTCACTGGTACTATTACTATGGCTTTGAAGCCACCTTTTCCTTCTCTTTATCACTGCCCCGGACTATCGGGACCTAAGGCCTTCCCACGGCGTCGCTCCCTCCATGGTCTTTCCTACCCATGGGTATCGGGGAGCCACACGGTGATTGCCTTTTTTACCCTGTTTGATCTGGCGACGCCCTAGTTGGGCGACGCCTTCACCTGGGCGACGCCTTCACCTAGGCGACGCCTTGCCTTGGCGATGCTGGCACTTGGCGTCTCTCCACCTAGGCGACGCCTTGCGTTGACTTTGACTCTTCAGCCGTTGACTTTGACCTGATTTAGTCAATGCCCGGATACGGGACGGTACAACCTCCACCCATCGCCGCAGTCCCACTGGCTGTGGCCTCGTCACCTGCTCCAGCCCCTTGACAAAGGGAAGAGGGTGTTGGAGATTCTCTCCGATGATGAAGACTCCGACGGTGGGCTAGTCTTCAAGAGGAGAAAGGCTGCTAGGGTTCCCATCCTACCAACGGCGTCCCCAAAGGGAGGGGAGTCCTTCAGGGACAATCCCCCTAGCGCCACCTCTCCCCAACCCACAATAGTCCAAGAAGAAAAAGGCGACGGGGCCGAGTCTGCTCCATCTCCACCACCAGTAGAGGCTTCTGCTGTTCCTGTCTCCGTTTCTGCTGCCCCCGATCTAATTTCCATTCCTCCTCCAATCATGCATATGATGAGGGGCTTCAACGGAGGATTGATGCTAGAAGGCTCCGACAGAAGAGAAGGAATGCTCTTCTATTCGGGAGCCTTCTTGGCCGTGGCCCTCGATTGGCGCGCCCAAGCTAGAAATGCTACTTCACACACACAAGCCCTCCAGGCCCTGAAAGAAGAAGTGGCCGCTCTGAAGGAGGAGAAGGAAGCTTTGGGACGCCAAAATGTGGTCTATGAAGCCTCTCTGAAGTTGGCCCAAGAGGCCAAAGAGGAGGCTGAAAGGCAGCTGGATGAGGCGATGGAATTTCAGGCTGACTTCTACGTCCGGGAAGTATCTCTCCATGTTCAAATAACGGACCTCCAAGACATGGCTGAGGCCTCCGAAGAGCTTCAGAAGGACTTGGAGGATCAGTGCTATGGGCAGGCCGAAAGACTGGAGTGGATGGAGGAGGAGATGGCTACCCAGGCCAAGGCATTGGACCTTCTCCAGGTTGACCATGAC
Organism: Phaseolus vulgaris; assembly: GCF_051622355.1. NCBI lineage: Eukaryota > Viridiplantae > Streptophyta > Magnoliopsida > Fabales > Fabaceae > Phaseolus > Phaseolus vulgaris. The sequence continues at coordinate 27,762,490 of NC_143507.1, forward strand.
AAGCTGCAAATCGAGGTCAACCGGCTCCGAGTGGAGAAGGAGGCTTTGGAGAAGCAGGTGGCTTCCGGCGACTCTACCATCGAGGAGTTGGAGAAGGCCAAGAAGGCACTCATCGATGACATGGCCGGCACCTTCGAGGAGGGATTCAAGGAGGCTTTGGCCCAGGCCTCCTACAAGAAACCGGGGATCAACGTTTCTAATTGTGATTCCACCCACCATGTCGTTGACGGACGCGTCGTGCCCCTCGAGTTGGATGATTGAAACGCCAACTTTCAACCGCCACCTTTACCTTTTTGCGCTTTATATTCGCTCTAGCCATCCTCTGATAAAATTGTAAATCTTTTGAACTATTTGCACCATTGTTGGGATAATGGGTTTTGTATAACAATTTCATATTCGTTCTTCATTTTTGTATGCTTCAATTGCTTTTCCTGTACTTTTACTCGTTTCTTTCGCTGTGTTGGGCGATCCTGTACGCCCGACGCCTTACTTCTAACGTGTACCTCACAACCTGTTCCGCATTCGTATCTATGAGGCCTCTTCCTCGTGAAGGCGCTGGCCGCTCCGCCATTGCTGCAATGCAAAAGTCGAGACCTGCTCTAGGTCTTAAACACTTGGGACAAGATCGTATTTCAGTGCCCACGCCCATGAAGAGGCCTGTCTAACAGCGCCATATCGTCCACGGAGTGTCTTAAACACTAAGGCGATTTGTCCCTTGATTCTTGGTGCTTGGCGCCCACGCCTAAGGAGAGGCCTGCTACAACAGCGCCATATCGTCCTCAGGGTGTCTAGAAACGCCAAACACCGGGAAGGCTCGAAGCCCCCCCAGGGGGTCGTTCCCTCCATGGTCTTTCCTTCCCATGGGTATCGGGGAGCAACACTGCTAGTGCTTTGCTCGGCTTTTGGCAATCTCGTCTCCCTCCACAGTCTTTCCTACATGTGGGTATCGGGGAGGCGACGCCGCTGGTGACCAGTTTTAACTTCTTCGATTTCGTCTCCCTCCACAGTCTTTCCTACCTATGGGTATCGGGGGCGACGCCACTGATAACTTATACTAGCGATGCCCTCAGCGTCTCATGCTGGCGACGCCTTTGGCGTCTTCTACTGGCGACGCCTTCAGCGTCTCATGCTGGCGACGCCCTCAGCGTCTCATACTGGCGACGCCTTCAGTGTCTTATACTGGCGACGCCTTCAGTGTCTTGGCGATGCCTGGTGCGGTCAACACGTTGACTTTACCTTGGCATTGACTTTGACTTCGACTCTGGTCGACGCCTGGGGGTAGCGGAGAGCTTAAGGTCTCGCCCGCGCCATCCACGTGGTACTCCCCGTATGGCTGATGGGACGTTCCCTCACTTGACTTGATCCTGACATTTTCTGAGCTTCTGACAAGATGCCCATTCTCGACGGCGCATCGTACCCTCGGGCATTCTGTTGACGCGAAGTTTTCTGAATGTTAACCAGTGGCGCCAGGATCATCCTCCCATCCTCTGACACGTGGCTTGATCGCACGGTGCCCCCATTTGCGTCGCTTGGCACTCCAACTACAATATTTAGATCTTCAAAATCTTGTACCCGCGTCCATCGTCTCTGTGTTTTCGCATCCTCCTTGCACCACTACACAAAGAGTTCCTTCTGCATCCTTTCTAGTTGGCGTTTTTCCTCCCGCACTCCTAACGCGCTATTCTCCTTTGAACTCCCAGCTCTTTGCTCATACTTTGTGGCGACATGTCTTCCCATGTTCCTCCCCCTAGGGTTAACCCCAAGGACCTGTATGCATGGGCCTCGCACGAGCTCCTTGACGAGTGCTCATGCTTGCTTTCTACCAGGGCCATAAGTGATGTGAATGTAACTACAAGAACACATGATTCTTGACATTCTTAGGAACAACTTGAGCTGGATTTGAAAGGCACTTTACTTTAGAATTGGATCAATGTTCTAAATTCAAGAACTCACCAAAACTAAGCACCAACCAAGACTCATATTGAAGTCCATGTATTGTCAAATTGAATCAAAACAAAAGGAAAGAAGAACAAGAATTAAAACTGGACAGAATTAAGAAACTAGCTACTGAACCGAAAAAGAAACAAAGAACAAAGCTGGAAAACAGAATCTAAACGGTAGAAAATGAAGGAAACACATTAGGAAATGAAACTACCGAAAGGAAAATTGAAGAAAGGAAAGAAGACACTTATATGAAGATGCTTGCTGGATTTTGAGGATTGGAAGAAGCCATTCACGCCACTTGGAACCTTGAACCAAGATAAGTGATGGAATGCCACCACTTGAAGCTCACCATAGCTCACAAGATAAGGCAAAGAAGAGGAAGACTCAAAACTCACAAATTCTCTCCCAAATTAAGTATAGTCTCTCTACTATAAAATTCCAATCTCAATTGTACAAGCTAAGCACCTTTATTTATAGCCTAGAGGTGCTAAAAATGTAAGCCAAATGGCACACAAATGACATGAAATTCGGCGCCAATCTAGTCAATGGAGGAAGTGTGACTTTCCTTCCTAGATTGGCACCCCCTAGGCTCCTATCTACACTCCCCCCTAGACTCCCTTACTATTTACACCTTTTTATTACATCCACACCCCTATTCTACAAAAGAAATAAGATGAACCATTTTATTATACTCTTGTCCCAAAGCTCCTCCCATGCTCCTAGTAATTCGTTGGGCTTGGGCCCCTTGTTGGGCTTGGACCCCTTGATGGGCTTGGGCCCCTTGTTGGGCTTGGACCCCTTGATGGGCTTGGGCCCCTTGTTGGGCTTGGGCTTCATGGCCTTGAGCATCCTCTACTTGGTTTCCATCATACTCCCCGGGTTGGAGAGAATTCGTCCACGAATTTGGGAAACCTGCAGCAAAAGGAGTGAGATCAGTAATATTGAAAGAATTACTACCAAGATAAGTAGAGGGCATATCTAACTCATAGGCATTATCATTAATCCTCTTGATGACTTGGAAAGGGCCATCACCACGAGGCATAAGTTTGGACTTCCTTAGAGAAGGAAATCTATCCTTTCTCAAATGAAGCCAAACCCAATCACCGGGCTCAAAGAGTAATGCCTTTCTCCTTTGGTTGGCAGTGTCAGCATACTTACCAACTTTCTTCTCAATTTGTAACTTGATGCGGTTATGCAAATCTTTAACAAAAGATGCCTTTTCAAAACCGTCTTTGCATAGAACCTCATCAAGTACAGGAATGGGAAGAAGATCTAGAGGTGTGAGGGGATTAAACCCATAAACAACCTCAAAAGGAGAATGGTTAGTGGTGGAATTCACTACTCTATTATAGGCAAATTCAACATGAGGTAGTAAATCCTCCCAAGCCCTTGGATTCCCAGAAATAAAGCATCTTAATAATTGACCCAAAGTTCTATTAACCACTTCGGTTTGACCATCAGTTTAGGGGTGGTAGGTAGTAGAAAACAGAAGTTTGGTGCCAAGTTTCCCCCATACGGTCCTCCAAAAGTGACTTAAGAACTTAGAATCCCTATCAAATACTATACTTCTAGGAAGTCCATGCAAACGAACAACTTCCTTGAAGAAGAGATTTGCAATATGGCATGCATCATCCACTTTGTGGCATGGAAGAAAATGAGCCATTTTAGAAAAACGGTCCACTACCATAAAGATGGAATCCTTACCCTTCGATGTCTTGGGAAGTCCTAAGATAAAATCCATAGAAATATCAACCCAAGGCATTGTAGGGATAGGAAGAGGGGTATATAAACCATGGGGTTGGACCTTAGATTTAGCCTTCCTACATGCTATACATCTATCACAGAAGGTATGTACGGACTTGCGCATGTGAGGCCAAAAGAAATGTTCATGCAATGTTTTTAAGGTCTTAGCTACCCCAAAATGTCCCAGAAGCCCACCCTCATGAGCCTCTCTAACCAGAGATTGTCTAATGGATCCTTGGGGAACACAAAGTCTTTTTCCTTTGAAAAGAAAACCATTATGTAAGAAAAAGTGTTAGTGACCTCCCTTGGAACACTCTTGATAGATTAGAGAGAAATCTAAGTCATCATGATTATGTTCCTTTATGTGATCAAAACCTAAATATTGAACATTTAAAACATTTAACAAGGTATATCTTCGTGAAAGAGCATCGGCCACTACATTAATTTTACCTTGTTTATGTTTGATCACATAAGGAAATTGCTCAATAAACTCCACCCACTTAGCATGTCTCTTATTAAGCTTGCTTTGGCTTTTCAAATATTTAAGGGACTCATGATCACTATGAATCACAAATTCCTTTGGAAAAAGATAATGTTGCCAATTTTGCAAACTCTAACAAGAGCATAAAGTTCTTTATCATAAGTGGAGTAATTGAGATGACTCCCTTTGAGTTTCTCACTAAAATAAGCGATGGGGTGTCCTTCTTGAAGGAGGACGGCCCCAATGCCTATATTAGAGGCATCACACTCTATTTCAAATGTCTTAGCAAAGTTAGGAAGGGCTAGAATGGGGGCTTTAGTTAATTTATCCTTCAAAGTTTGAAAAGCGTTTTCTTGCTCTTGTCCCCACTTAAAAACCACATCCTTCTTTACTATGGCATTTAAAGGTGCGGCAATTGTACTAAAGTCTTTCACAAACCGCCTATAAAAACTAGCAAGTCCATGAAAGCTTCGTACTTCATTGACATTGGTGGGTGTAGGCCAATGTTGAATTGCTGCAACTTTTGTTTGATCTACATGCACCCCTTTATGACTAACCACAAACCCTAGGAAGTCTATATGATCTAATGCAAAGAAACATTTAGCATGGTTAGCATACAACTTCTCCTTCCTAAGGGTTTCTAGAACTTGTCTAACATGTGACTCATAATCTTCTAAGGACAAGCTATATATAAGAATATCATCAAAGTAAACCACAACAAACTTGCCAATGAATGCTCTTAAAACATGATGCATGAGTCGCATGAAGATACTAGGAGCATTAGTCAAGCCAAAAGGCATGACCAACCACTCATATAAACCAAATTTGGTCTTAAAAGCGGTTTTCCATTCATCACCATGTTTAATTCGAATTTGATTGTAACCACTCTTAAGATCAATTTTGGAAAATATTTTAGACCCATGTAATTCATCCAACAAGTCATCTAACCTAGGAATGGGATGCCTATATTTGATGGTGATGTTATTTATAGCGCGACAATCCGTACACATCCTCCATGTCCCATCCTTTTTAGGGACAAGTATGACAAGCATAGCACATGGGCTCATGCTATCTTGTACCCACCCCTTAGCTAATAAATCCTCAACTTGTCTTTGAATTTCTTTGGTCTCTTGGGGATTGGTCCTATATGCAGGGCGATTTGGTAAAGAAACCCCGGGCATGAAGTCTATTTGGTGTTCAATCCCTCTTAGAGGTGGTAAGCCTTTAGGAGGATCTTGAAACACATCTTCATATTCCTTTACCAAATGGTCCAAACATGTGGGACTATCCTTAGCCGACTCATATTCAATAGGTCTAGGAATAGCTAAAAAAATAGGCTTGTGAGTAACTATTACCTTTTGAACTTGTTGGGAAGATATGAGAAGGCTTCTCTTGGAATTTTTAATTTCTTTTTCTTTCTCTCTCTTTTCTCGCATTTTGACTTGGTCCTCATGTACCTCCTTTGGAGAGAGAGACTTGAGAATGACTTTTTGTCCATGGAAGTTAAAAGAAATTTTGTTGGTAAAGCCATCATGAAAATTTTTTCTATCAAATTGCCATGGCCTACCTAAAAGGATATGAGTAGCTTCCATTGGAACAACATCACACAAGACCTCATCTTTATATTTGCCAATGGAAAATGTAATGAGGACTTGTTTGTTCACCACTATCTCACCCACCTCACTCAACCATTGTAACTTGTAGGGCTTGGCATGAGAGATGGTAGGCAATCCAAGTTTGTCTACCACTCTTGTGCTTGCCACATTTGCACAACTCCCCCCATCCACAATCAAAGAGCAAACTCTATCATTAATAAGACACCTTGAATGAAAAATATTTTCTCTATGAGTTTCATCAAAAGATTTTAACACTTGTCCAAGCATGCGTCTCATTACTAAAAGGTCACCCTCATGTGGGCTTTCACTTTCACTCTCACTTGGGGATCTAGAAGGTGAGGAATGTCTAGAAGATTCGGACCCATGCTCACTACTATCTACCCCATCATGCATATACATAGTTCGTTTAGTAGGGCAATTAGAAGCAATATGTCCATAACTTAAACATTTAAAACACTTCTTACTAGACGATTTTTGTGGTGATTTAGGCCTAGCATTGGAAGTGGAAGGTTTAGACTCTCTAGGTTTGAAAGTAGAGTCCTTAGAAGGGATGTTTGAAAAAGAGATTTTATTTTTCCAAGAAGAGTGGTAGTAGTTATCTTTAGAAGAATTTTTGAAAGCATTTTTCCTTGCAAGTTGATTTTCAATTTTGCTAGCAAGGTGCACCACATTTTCCAAAGAAGAATATTCTTGTAACTCTACTACATCTTGAATATCCCTTCGAAGTCCACTCACAAACCTAGCTATCTTAGCCTCCTCACTCTCATCCATATTAACTCGAATTAAAAGCGTGTCTAGTTGTTTAAAGTAATCATCCACACTTAGCGCGCCTTGATGAAACCGTTGGAGTTTCAACATAAGGTCTTTCCTAAAGTGTGGGGGTACGAATCTAGCGCGTAAACATGCTTTCAAATCGTTCCAAGAGACCACGGGTGGCCTCTTGTGTAGGTCAATGTCCATGAGGTATTGATGCCACCATTGCATGGCATAGTCCAAAAATTCTAAAGAAGCTAACTTAACCCTATGCTCATCCCTAACCCCATTTACATCAAAAATTTGGTCCACCTTAGCCTCCCATCCTAAGTATACGTTGGGATCACTATCACCACTAAAACTAGGAAGTTTTACATTTGGAGAACAAGGGCCAGCCACATGTTGGCGCCTCTCTTCATGGTGATGATGTCTTGGCCTTGGATTATCTTCATAATAACCATGGGAGTGCCTTGAAGAATGCCGACTAGGAGGAGGAGTTCTTTGCTCACGGTTTTGATGCATTTCTTCTCGGTTTAACTCCAAACTTTGGAGCCGTGCTTCCATCTTCCTTATCACCTCAAGATAGTGAGCATTGGACTGCTTGGCATTCTTTAAGTCTTCATAAAGGGCTGCCTTTTGTGGTGAGCACGGTTTGGAGGACTCTCCACTAGAGAAATGAGCCATGAGCAGAAAATACACAAAACAGCAAACAAAACAGTGAAATAAACTTGTTAAACAATTAAAAACAGTGAGATATAGGTTGCTGGAAAATGCCCAAGAAAGCACTCAAACCACTCCAAGAAAATATTCTGTCCTCAACCAAGCCTTGCTTGTGAAATGGAGTAGCTTCAAGTGAAATATGTTACAGCAAACCAACTTACTTAAGAACAAGTCTCCACAGAACTTTAAGAAGAACAAAAAGACAAGCAAGAAAAGGTGTAAACAATAAAAGCTAAACCAAAAACAGAGAGTAATGTATGACAAACTAGAAAGAATATGAATGAAAGACAATAAAAAAAAATAAGGAACTCAATGAAGAAAGAAGGCACACAAAAAGAGTCCTAAAGAAAAGTGCTAGAGTAGATTAAAGAAAACAGAAAACAGCTACTGGAATTTTTTTTTTTTTTTAAAAGCAAACTGTGCTATGTTTACAGATTTAACTGTACCGATTGAAAGCGAACTGGAATGTGAAAAATTAATCACAGAAACTTCAATGTCTTAACTCAAAAATGGCACTGGAATGAGGTAAAAACAGTTAGCCAATTGAGAGAAATAAATTTTTCAAAATTGCTGCCCAATTACCGTATTCTTTTCGGCAGTATTGTACACTTTTTTCGTATTTTATTTATCATTTTTTGTGTACTTGGAATTTTTGAGTGATTCTTTTTTCTATCCTTTTGTAACACTTTGAAGTATGTAAATCCAAATTTTCACAAATTTCCTATGAGCCAATTAATTGCAGTAAATTGAAAACAGTAGCACGTTTGTAAGAAAACAGAGGAGCCTATTTAGGAATGAAAAACAGTATGATGAACTAGCAAAGACATAATGGAAATTGTGTAAAGGAACTTGTATAGAATGAAGATACAAGCATGAACTCAAAGCTAAAAATGAAAATGCACAAAGGATCAAGCAATAAACTCAAAAAAAACAGAAAGTAAACCAAAGCAAGAAACAATTAAAGCAATAAAAGTACTACTAGAAGTAATGACAATTATGGAATAACATGACTAAGACAAAACTTGACATGATTACAAAATTAAAAGACATATAACAAGATATAACCACAAGTGAAAGGAAGCTTAAGGTCAGCTCTAGGAAGGAGAGTGCCATTCCAAAAGAGCAGCCATACTCATATGAACAATGAGTGCCATAATCCTTTTCACAAACACATGGTGTAACAAAAGAAAACAGCAAGAAAACTCAAAATAAATCCTAAAAACAGAATGGTAAACAACTTGAATTAAAGAGCTCTTGAATGTAAAGTGAAATTCAACTCAAAATTTAAGCAACAACAAGCCTAGACTCTAGATACCACATGATGTGAATGTAACTACAAGAACACATGATTCTTGACATTCTTAGGAACAACTTGAGCTGGATTTGAAAGGCACTCTACTTTAGAATTGGATCAATGTTCTAAATTCAAGAACTCACCAAAACTAAGCACCAACCAAGACTCATATTGAAGTCCATGTATTGTCAAATTGAATCAAAACAAAAGGAAAGAAGAACAAGAATTAAAACTGGACAGAATTAAGAAACTAGCTACTGAACCGAAAAAGAAACAAAGAACAAAGCTGGAAAACAGAATGTAAACGGTAGAAAATGAAGGAAACACATTAGGAAATGAAACTACCGAAAGGAAAATTGAAGAAAGGAAAGAAGACACTTATATGAAGATGCTTGCTGGATTTTGAGGATTGGAAGAAGCCATTCACGCTACTTGGAACCTTGAACCAAGATAAGTGATGGAATGCCACAACTTGAAGCTCACCATAGCTCACAAGATAAGGCAAAGAAGAGGAAGACTCAAAACTCACAAATTCTCTCCCAAATTGAGTATAGTCTCTCTACTATAAATTTCCAATCTCAATTGTACAAGCTAAGCACCTTTATTTATAGCCTAGAGGTGCTGAAAATGTAAGCCAAATGGCACACAAATGACATGAAATTCGGCGCCAATCTAGTCAATGGAGGAAGTGTGACTTTCCTTCCTAGATTGGCACCCCCTAGGCTCCTATCTACACTCCCCCTTAGACTCCCTTACTACTTACACCTTTTTATTACATCCACACCCCTATTCTACAAAAGAAATAAGAAGAACCATTTTATTATACTCTTGTCCCAAAGCTCTTGCCATGCTCCTAGTAATTCGTTGGGCTTGGGCCCCTTGTTGGGCTTGGGCTTCATGGCCTTGAGCATCCTCTACTTGGTTTCCATCAATAAGGGAACACAAAAGGAATTCGTGGACCTACGATCATCGTGCCTTCGCGAAGAGGCATGACGACGATATCTCTGTGCTCCCTTGCACCTTAGGGGAGCCGGTGTGCGGAGACGAACGAGCCAACGACGGGGTCCCCTTCTTCTACTTCTACCAGGTGGTATTCAAAAGCATCGGCGTCTGCCTGCCCTTCTCCAGGTTTGAGAGGGAACTACTGACTGAGATTAATGTTGCTCCCGCCCAGTTGTACCCTAATAGCTGGGCTTTCGTCAAAGCCTTTGACATACTCTTTGGCTTTCTGGGGTGTGCACCCTCGGTTGACATCTTTCTTCACTTCTTTGAGGTGAAGAAGCAAAGGAACAACCTCTTAGCTTCGGTAAGCTGCGCGGAATGGGACCCCCTTCCAAAGTCTCTAAGTTGTACGAACCGTTCCTTAGCTTCGGTAATTCTGAAGGGTCCGGTCCACTTGGGAGACAATTTATTTTCTAGCTCATATGGGTGAGCCTTCCTCATAACTAAGTCGCCAACCTGAAACTGCCGTGGCTTCACCTTAGAGCTATATTGTCGCTCTACTCTCCTCTTTACTGCTTCGGCCTTTATTCTTGCTTCCTCCCTGGCTTCGTCCAGTAGGTCCAGATTCACCCGCCTTTCTTCGTTGGATTCTTTAGCCACGAAATTTTGGAAACGTGGCGAGCTTTCGTGAATCTCAACCGGGATCATCGCATCCGACCCATATACTAAGTTGAAAGGTGTCTCCATGGTGGAAGATTGGGGCGTGGTGTGGTATGCCCATACGATCCTTGGCACTTCCTCCGCCCACGCTCCTTTAGCCTTTTCTAACCTTCTCTTTAGTCCCCTCAGCAAAACTCTATTCGCTGACTCTACTTGCCCGTTAGTCTGGGGGTGTTCTGATGCGAACACTTGGTTGATGCCTACCTCTGCGCACAGGTTTCTCAACTGTTGGCTGGCGAACTGGGTTCCATTGTCGGATACTAGCCGCCTAGGTACGCCAAAGCGACACACAATGTTCTTCCAAACAAAGTGTTGCACCTTGTGCGCAGTAATCTGGGCCACGGGCTCCGCCTCTATCCACTTGGTGAAGTATTCAATGGCAACGATCAAATACTTCATCTGCCTTATCGCCAATGGGAATGGACCTAGGATGTCAATCCCCCACGTATGGAAAGGCCACCGGCTGTATATGGATCTCAGCTCCTCTGGCGGCGCCTTGTGCCAATCGGCGTGTTTCTGACACTGTTTGCAACGCTGGGCGTGCCGCACACAATCCTCTTTTACTGTTGGCCAGTAGAAACCTGCTCGCACCACCTTAGAGGCTAAGGACCTTCCCCCACAAATGCCTTCGTGGAGCTCCGCCATTATTTTGGTGCACTTGTCGCCGCTTACGCACGTTAGGATAGGGTGGGTGAACCCGTGCCTGAACAGTACTCCATCCACTAGGGTGTATCTTGCGGCATTCCTCTTAACCTTCTTGCCCTCCTCTGGCTCTGCTGGGAGGACCCCATCCGCCAGATACCGTCTGTATGGCGTCATCCAGGTGTCTCCTTCGGCTAAAGCACATATCTGTGCATGCCTTCCTCCCTCGGGCGTGTCCGCGTATGTGCTAATATGGGGCGTCTTCACCGTATCTTGAGTCAAGGAACGATGACTCCTTGGCTTCCCTCTCGCAGTACTAATATGGAGGACATTCACCCTGTTGTCCTCCACGAATTTTCTCGGAGCTTTGAGCATCTCTTGGATTACTGTCCTCTGCTTGCCCCCCTTGCCTGAGCTGGCCAGCTTGGCCAGCAGGTCAGCTCTGGCATTTTGTTCTCGTGGGACATGTATTAGCTCAAGAGCGCTAAACGCTCCCTTCAGCTGTTGGACGTACCTTAAATACGCAGCCATCTGTGGGTCTTTTGCTTGGAACTCATCCGATACTTGTCTCGTAATCAGCTGGGAATCACTTTTCACCAAGAGGTTCTGCGCGCCCATCTCCTTAGCCAGGAGCATCCCTGCACTCAGAGTTTCGTATTCAGCCTGATTATTACTTGCCTTAAAGGCGAAACGCAGAGCTTGCTCAATCAGCACACCATTGGGTCCCTCCAAGACTATCCCCGCACCACTTCCTTGCTTGTTGGAAGAGCCGTCGACCGAGAGCAACCACTGCGAGCCTGCCTCCACCTCTTGTTCGCCTCCGGGCGAGAGTTCTGCCACAAAATCTGCATATACCTGCCCATTGATGGATCCTCTGGGCTCATACTGGATGTCAAACTCTGACAACTCCACCACCCAGCGCACCATCCTTCCCGCTACGTCAGGTTTCTGCAATACCTTTTCTATAGGGAGGTTCGTCATTACCACCACTGTAAAGTTGTGGAAGTAATGGCGAAGCCTCCTAGCCGAAAATACCACGGCCAACACTGCCTTCTCCAGCGCCTGGTAACTCGTCTCCGGGCCTTGTAAAGCCTTGCTGACGAAATATATGGGCTTTTGTATTTGGTCCTGCTTCTGGACCAGCACAGAATTGATTGCTCGCTCTGTTACCGCGAAGTATAGCCGGAGGGGCACACCTGCTACCGGTTTGCAAAGGACTTGATGAAAGCCGCTTCGCATTCGTCAGTCCATGCAAAGCGACTATTTCTTTTGAGGCACTGGAAATAGGGGTGCCCCTTTTCTCCTCCCGCAGAAACGAACCTTGATAAAGCTGCCATTCGCCCCGTTAGTTGCTGCACTTCCTTTACTGATGTCGGGCTCCGCAGGGCAATAATTGCTGCGCATTTATCAGGGTTTGCCTCTATTCCCCGCTCCGTGAGCATGAATCCTAGGAATTTACCGGCTTCCACCCCGAAAACACACTTCTCGGGGTTCAGCTTGAGGCGGTATTTCGATATGGTGACGAACAACTCCTCCAGGTCCGTCACGTGCTGCGTCCTTCCCTGCGATGCCACTACCATATCATCCACGTAGGCGTACACTTTCCTCCCTAACATGGGTGCTAGGACCTTGTCTATCAGCCTTTGGTAGGTGGCGCCGGCGTTTTTTAGCCCAAATGGCATTACCTTGTAACAGTAACTGCAAGTTTCTGTCATGAACGCAGTTTTACTCTCGTCTCTTGGATGCATTTTGATCTGGTTGTATCCCGAGAATGCATCCAAAAAGCTAAGAACCTTGCAACCGGAGGCACTATCCACGAGTGCGTCAATGCTGGGTAGTGGGTACGAGTCTTTCGGGCACGCTTTGTTCAAGTCCGTGAAGTCTACGCACATCTCCACTTCCCATTCGCCTTTTTCACCAGGACGACGTTGGCCAACCACTCAGGATATTGGATTTCCCTGATGTGACCAGCACTCGGCAGCTTTTGTGTCTCTTCCCTTATCACAAGTTGCCTCTCTTCATTAAACTTTCTCCTTCTTTGTCGCACGGGGCGGATCGTGGCATCCATGCTAAGGTGATGGCATAGAAAGTCAGGGTCGATGCCCGGCATATCTGAGGCGGACCATGCGAAAGCATCTAAATGGCGTGAAATCACCTCTGCCACCTCCTCCTGCTCTTCTTGGCTCAACAAACGTCCCAGCTTAAACGTTTTGCTGCCTATCTGCCTCTCCACCACGTTTGATGTGATTCCACTAGCACAATTAGAATGATTCTTGACATTCTTAGGAATCATCTTGAGTTGGTTAAGAGCTAGGCACTTTATCATAGAAATGGATCAAGGTTCTATGAACAAGAACTCACCAAAACTAGTGCCAAAACACAAACTCATATAGAAGATCCAATTATTGTCAAATTGAACCGAACAAAAAGGCAAAAAAGCTAGCAAACTGAATTTGAATGCTGGAAATTAAAAAGTATCGAACCAAAAGCTGGAAAAATGAAGAAGAAAGATGAAGAACAGCAAGAAAAACAAAAGAACCGAAGCAACACAAATGAATTCTGAAAATGCCGAACCAAAAACAACAAGGAAACAAGCTAAGACAAGGAAATAACAAAAGAAGAAAGGAAGGAGAAGAGAGTGCTCATGAAGATGGATGTATGGTTGGATGATCACACCACTAGAAGGATGGTTGCTCCTAGATGAGTGTGTTGCCGCCACTTGAGGACACCATGGATCCTTCAAGATGAGACTAGAGAAGAAGGCTCAAAAGCTCTCCAATGATCACTCAAAATTTGAGTATAATTTCTTTTCTCTAAAATTCAAATATGAAATTTACAAAGAAAGCACCTCTATTTATAGCCTAAGGTGCTGAAAATGCAAGCTAAACAATTTCAAATTTCCCCCCTAAAACAATCTAGAACCGGCGCCTATTTACAAGGCATGAGGAAGGTGTGACCTCTTCCTTCACTTTGGCACCTCCTATTCTACTCCTACACCTATCTACTAATACACCCCCCCCTTCCTAAAGCTCCTAACTAAAGCCTGAAAGATGCTATCACAAAAGAGGTTTCTAATGTTTCCCTCTAAGCACCTTCAACCAAAGAAATTACAAAAAGAGAAAATAAATGTCCCCTAGCTCTTAAAGCTTTGAACATGCTTCTTGTAAGCCTTTGAGGGCTTTGACCTCCATGGGCGTCCTCCATTTGTGCCTCTACCTCTTCTTGATCTTGTTGATTGGCCTCCATGTCCTCTTGAGCTTGATCTCCATCATACTCCCCGAGTTGGAGAGAATTCGTCCACGAATTCTGGAGACCTACAGAAAAAGGAGTTAGATCGCTGACATTAAAAGTATGACTACCTAAGAATGTATCAGGCATATCTAACTCATAAGCATTGTCATTAATCCTCTTGAGGATTTGGAAAGGTTCATCCCCTCGAGGCATTAGTTTGGACTTCCTTTGAGTAGGAAAGCGATCCTTCCTCAAGTGAAGCCAAACCCAATCGCCCTCATCAAACAACAATGCTTTTCTCCTCTCATTGGCAAGTTCAGCATACTTGCCAACCTTCTTCTCAATTATCTTCTTGATGTCTTTATGCAAAGTTTTCACAAAAGAAGCCTTTTCATCCCCATCTTTGCACAAGACATCTCCAAGAAGGGGAATAGGAAGAAGATTAAGAGGTGTTAGGGGATTAAACCCATAGACCACCTCAAAAGGAGAATGTGAGGTGGTAGAATTTACTACACGATTATATGCAAACTCAACATGGGGTAGTAAATTCTCCCACACTCTAGGATTCCCCGAAATAAAACATCTCAATAGTTGTCCCAAAGTTCTATTCACCACCTCGGTTTGACCATCAGTTTGTGGGTGGCAAGTGGTAGGATAAAAAAGCTTAGTCCCAAGCTTGCCCCACAAGGTCTTCCAAAAGTGACTCAAGAACTTGGGATCTCTATCGGACACTATAGACCTAGGAATCCCATGTAGGCGAACCACTTCTTGGAAGAAGAGGTTTGCAATGTGGCATGCATCATCCACTTTGTGGCAAGGAATAAAGTGAGCCATCTTTGAAAAACGATCCACTACCACAAAAATGGAGTCCTTTCCCTTTGATGTCTTGGGTAATCCTAAGATGAAATCCATAGATATATCTACCCAAGGCATTGAAGGGATAGGAAGAGAAGTATATAGACCATGGGGATGCATTTTAGACTTAGCTTTGCGACAAGCTATGCATTTATGACACAAACTGTGAACATGTTTATGCATATGAGGCCAAAAGAAATGTTCATGCAACACATCCAAAGTTTTAGCAACCCCAAAATGTCCCATTAAACCCCCCTCATGAGCTTCTCTAACAAGAGATAATCTAATAGAGCATTGAGGAACACAAAGACGTTTTCCTTTAAAAAGAAAGCCATCTTGAATAAAAAAGTCTTTGTGTCCTCCCTTAAGACACTTTTGATAGATGAGAGAAAAATCAAGGTCATCATGATAAAGTTCCTTAATGTGATCAAAACCAATATATTGAGAGGTCAAAAGATTTAGCAAAGTGTATCTTCTAGAAAGAGCATCCGCCACAATATTTACTTTGTCTTCCTTGTGTTTGATCACATAAGGAAATTGCTCAATGAATTCCACCCACTTAGCATGTCTCTTGTTAAGTTTATTTTGGCTTTTCAAATATTTAAGAGATTCATGATCACTATGTATCACAAACACTTTGAGAAAAAGATAGTGTTGCCAAGTAAACAAAGCCCTAACAAGTGCATATAATTCCTTATCATAGGTGGAATAATTGAGATGACTTCCCTTCAATTTCTCACTAAAATAGGCTATGGGGTGGCCCTCTTGAAGAAGAACAGCCCCAATACCTATGCTTGAAGCATCACACTTAATCTCAAAAGTCTTAGTGAAATTAGGAAGGGCCAAGATGGGAGCCATTAGTCAATTTTTCTTTCAAAGTGTCAAAAGCATTTTGTTGTGCTTCTCCCCAATGAAAGACCACATCCTTTTTCACTATGTCATTGAGTGGTGCGGCAATGGTACCAAAGTTTGGGACAAATCTTCTATAGAAAGAAGCAAGTCCATGAAAACTTCGAACCTCATTTAAAGATTTCAGTGTAGGCCAATTTTGAATGGCCACCACCTTTGTTTTGTCCACATGGACCCCTTTACAACTCACAACAAACCCTAGGAATTCTATATGATCAAGAGCAAACATACATTTAGCAAGGTTAGCATACAAATGTCTCCTTCGTAAGGGTTTCTAAAACTTGCCTAACATTCAACCTATGGTCATTCAAAGATAAGCTATAAATGAGAATGTCATCAAAGTAAACAACAACAAACTTACCAATGAAAGTTCTAAGAACATGATGCATGAGGCGCATGAAAGTACTTGGTGCATTAGTTAGGCCAAAAGGCATAACTAACCACTCATATAAACCAAAGTTGGTCTTAAAAGCCGTCTTCCATTCATCACCCGGTTTGATACGGATTTGATTGTAGCCGCTTTTAAGATCAATCTTTGAAAAGATTTTTGAACCATGTAATTCATCAAACAAATCATCTAGTCTAGGTATGGGATGCCTATACTTAATTGTTATGTTATTGATGGCCCTACAATCCGAACACATTCGCCATGTGCCATCCTTTTTTAGCACTAAGATGATAGGCATAGCACAAGGACTCATGCTATCTTGCACCCACCCTTTCTCAATCAAAGCCTCAACTTGTTGGCGAATTTCCTTGGTTTCACTTGGATTGGTCCTATATGCTGGACGGTTCAGTAAAGAAGAGTCCGGTATCAAATCAATTTGGTGTTCAATCCCTCTCAAAGGTGGAAGTCCATTGGGAGGATCTTGAAACACATCTTGGAACTCTTCTACCAAATTTTCCAAGCAATGAGGACTATAAACAAGTGATTCTACTCTAAGAGTTCTAGGGATGGCTAAGAAAAGAGGATGATGAGCCACTATTTCCCTTTCAATTCCACACCTAGACACAAGGAGTGTAGGCTTAGAACTCTTATCTTTTTTATCTTTTTCACTTTCCCTCTTTTTCTTCATGATAACTTGGTCCTCATGGACTTCTCTTGGAGAGAGAGATTTTAAAGTAACCTTGTGACCATGGAATTCAAAAGATAGTTTGTTGGTAAAGCCATCATGTAAAACTTTTCTATCAAATTGCCAAGGCCTTCCCCAAAGAACATGAGTGGCTTCCATGGGCACAACATCACATAATACCTCATCTTTGTATTTTCCAATGGAGAAATGGATGAGGACTTGTTTATTGACAATTATTTCTCCTACCTCACTAAGCCATTGTAATTTGTAGGGCTTTGTATAAGAGATAGTAGGCAATCCAAGCTTATCTACTACTCTTGTACTAGCCACATTTGCACAACTACCCCCATCCACTATCAAAGAACAAATGTTGTTTTGAATAAGACATCTTGTATGGAAAATATTTTCCCTTTGACTTTCATCAAAAGGTTGTGAAACTTGTCCAAGAAGTCTTCTCACAACTAACAAGTCCCCTTCAAGTGGACATTCGCTCTTTTCCTCACTAGATGCATGAGAATGCAATGAATGCTTAGGAGAATCCAAATCATGCTCACTAACTACAACGCCCTCATGCATGTACATACTTCGTTTGGAAGGACAATTTGCAGCTATATGACCATAACCCATACATTTAAAGCATTTAGTATTAGACGTTCTAGTGGGAGATTTAGGTCTAGAAGTAGATGGCTTAGTTTCCTTGGGTTTGAAAGAAGAATCTTTGGAAGGATGTTTAGAAAAAGAATTTTTGTTTCTCCAAGACTTGGAGTAGTATCCATCATTGGAAGCATTTTTGAAAGAGTTTTTCTTAGCAAGTTGGGCTTCCACCTTCATTGCAAGATGAACTAAAGAGCCCCAATGATGTATACTCTTGTGATCCTGCCTGTTGACCAAAACGCTGGAGCCTTGCCTCGTCAAACCTGGATCGACTTCTGCGCCGTGTTAGCCTCCGTCCTTCACCGCGATCCACCTCAAGAACCTGCAAAAGACAGAACGGCGCCGCTGTGGCCGATCACGCTCTGACGCCCAAGTCAGCGATTGAACCACCAATTACTAAGAGAAAGCTCAAGAACTCTAAGGAACCGTGCAAAGTTCTCTCTCAACGTACTCAAAACTCGCAAGCGTAAAGAAGTAATCTGAACGTGCGTACCTCAGAAGTTCGTTGGAATCTCTTATATACCTGCGCACTTTCTCTCTCCAGACAGTTAAACTTCTGGACACGTGGCTCGCATCCAGCTGTACACGTGTCACCATCTGGAGCATCCTTGACTTGGGCGCCACTTCTTACTCTTCAGTTTTTTGGCTAAGTTACTTACGCATGGAGCGCAAAGCTGCCTTGGAGCGTGATCTCTTCTGAGTGGCGAGTTCGGGTGCCTTCATATACACCTTCCCTGTGGTCTCGCCGGCCGCCTTCATGATCTACTCTACCTGCCTCACCGTGTATGTTCAAGTAAGTTGTCTCTCGACCTCATCCTCTGGTTGTCTAGGAAATAACTATCTTCCTTCATCTTCGGCGATGTCCTTGTTTCGGCGATCTCTAAGCACTTGGTCGCCTGGGTTACCTGGCGACCGCCGGTTTAGGTATGCTGGAGATCGGAGCACGCCAACTTAGTAACCGGCGACTACACGAGGCCCCCCGACTTCCTTCCCTTTTGCCAGCCAGGTGTCCCTTCCAACACGCCTATATAATAGCTCGGTGCCACGTCATCACTTCCGACTACCAGGGCGGTACACAAGCCCCCCAGTCTTAAGCGAAGACTTGTCCAGCGAAAAGACTAAAGGAGTCACGTCACTACCGATCTACGTGGCGCTGGCGCAGAATTCCAAACGCTCGTACTTTCTGCTTCCCTGACGCTCCACCAAACACTTTTCCAATCGCTCGACACGTGGCTTCATCAACGGTCATCTTTAGCTGTCGTTTACGCTTCCAAAAAACCGTTTGAAAAACCCTTAAACCCATTTCATTTCTACTGTTCCATCATCTCTTTGCCTTCTCAAACGCTCTGAGTTTCCTCTGCAAACCTACAACGCTCTTCAACCCTCTCAATCCCCAACTCCCTTCAGCGTTTAACCGATCATCGAAAGGTACCTCTTTTACTTCCTCTGTTGATATTTGCTGCATTTTAATCGATTCGCATCATCCATTATCTGTCTGGTGCATATGTTGTGGGTTGTTTCTTCTTCTTCCCCCTTTCTTGCAACTTAGGGCTTCGTCTTCCATTTCTTCCGTCACAACGAACTTTCGTTCGTTCGTTTTTCATCCTTCATTCACAATCAAATCAACCTCTGCAACCTTCGCTCACCTCTCTTTTCCTTTTTGCTTTGCAGTTCCTGCGATGGTTCGTACAAAGATCACCGCAAATCCTCCCCCTTCGTCACGAAACCCTCCGTCACAAGTGCATAACCCATCGCGAGCACCTGGTGCTCCCTCTTCCCAGGCCGAGAGGCCTGCAACATCTCGCCCCATCCTTGCTCAGGCTACTCCACCGGTCGCCAGAGGAGCCTCCATCCCTACTCCTGACTATAAGAAGCTTTACCCCTGGGCCAGCTCGGCTCTGCTGAAAGAAACTTCTTCAATAAACTCTGCGCTGGCGGTGCTCCGACTAATGAAAGGGGACCAGTCGGATCTTTCATTTCACAAGGAGCACGACAACAAAATGGTCGTGCTGCCTTGCCACCCTGATGAGCCAATCTGCGCTGACGAAAAAGCGAGCAACGACGAGTCGTTCTGCTTTCTCTACGCGACGCTTTTCAAGAAGGTGAAGCTCCGACTTCCCTTTACTCGTTTCGAGCGAGAACTGTTAACTGAGCTCGACATCGCCCCTACCCAGCTTCACCCTAACAGCTGGGCGTTCGTAAGGGCGTTCCAGATTATGTGCGCACACCTGGGACTGCCAGCGTCAGTGGACGTTTTCCACTTCCTTTTTGAAGCTAAGCATCCAGGAGATCGCCTTTGGGTGAGCCTGAACGGAATTGCTGGGAGGTCGATCCTTTCTATCTTCCCGCAATCTTACAAGGATTGGAAAGGAAAATTCATCCAAGTACGCCAAAACGACCAGGACGCTTCGCTGCTCGACGGCTTTCCCTTGTACTGGGTCAACAAGGGAAATAAAGACTCCAAGGGAAACTTCAGAAAGCCAAGGAGCCCCGACAACATGGGCGCTTTGGACAAAGACCTGTGCCTCTTCTGGAAGAGTTTGGCAGACGCCAACATCACCTTTCTCACCTCTGCGATCATCTCCTTCGAGTTCTTCGAGGGCCAACTCGAGGCTCGCATAGGTTAGTGCTTACCTTAACACCTAAGTTATCGCCCTGCGCTGCACCTCAGTTATCTGTTACTGAGCGTCTTGTTTGTCTCATTTGCATACTTACCCATGTGTTTATCTTTGTCTTTGAGCTGACCTGTATACCTTCACATTATGCAGATCTCATGCTGGGTAAAGGCAAACTAGCTGAATTGAGGGCGCTCTCCCGAGCTCATGGGTTGGCGTCGGGCTCCCGATCGGTGGCTTACCAGCTCCCATTCCACCACCGCCTTCTCCTCCAGCTGCAACCCCGCCAGTTCAAGCAGTACCTTTGGCGGCTGCATTTCCCGCGGTTGAGGCTACTGAGCCCAACTTTATGGAGAACCCTCCGAGCGCCTCCACGCCATTTGTATCTGCTGGAGGGGGTCCTCCTTCAACGGCCTCAATCGCCGAAGCCACGCCAGGTGGGGATGAAGGTGCTCACAACTCACCCATCATCATCACTGAGTCCCCCACGTCACCACCACGCCAAGAAGCTCCAAATCAACAACCAGTCCAAGAGGGCGGTGGTGAGAGCCAGCACCAGGCTCCTTCAGCGCCTCCACCACCAGCGATTGCCAACCTTCCCCTTGAGGTCAAAGGGATGTGGGAACCCTTCTCAGCAAAACTCAAAATGATGGCAGAGGACCTCCCCTCCATCATATCAAGAGTCGTGGAGAGTTCCAGCAAGAAACTCCAGGACTACATCTCCGGGCTCCAAGAGGAGAATCGCCTAATAAGGATCGAGGCGGAGAAGTGGTCCTGCAACCTTATGCTGGCAGAGATCGACCATTCGCAAGTGGAGGATGCTATGAGCACTGAGCTGCGGGTGGCGCGCAAGGAGGCCACCGATCTACGCCATAGGGTGCACCTCTTAGCTCAAGAGAAAATTGAGCTGGAGAGCAAACTGGTCCCCTATCGTCTCAAGGTGGCTGACCTGGAGGCGTCGATCAAAGCAGATGCCGCCAAGGTAGAAAGCCTTGAGAAGAGGTCCGTAGATCGGGAGATCCTCTTGGGGAAAGTTGAAAAAGAGAGAGATGACACCATGGCTAAACTTGCTGAGGCCAAAAAGGAGAATGAAGGGATCGCCGCAGAGCTGGCCCAGGCGCAGGCGGAAAACAAGAGGGTTACTGAAGACCTCCTTCAAGCTCGTGAGACAGCTGAAGAACTAAAACAGCAGACCGAGGGGCTCAAAAAGCAAACTGAAGAACTCGAGCTGAGCTCTGCCCAAATCCTCGCTGCTGGGTTTGACGCCGCCCTGGAGCAATTTGCCTGCCAGTACCCTGATCTGGACCTTTCCATGGTGTCGTTAAACAATGAAGTGGTGGATGGGAAGATCGTTCCTTCTGAAGACTAGCTGCTTCCCTCCATCACTTATTCATCTGTCTTTCTCTTACACAACTTACTTGTAATAATTTTTCCCCCTTTGGTACATGTAATTTAAACTGATGCCACTGTGTTATGACATTTCCTGCTTCTTTATATAATCTCCCTGTTAGCTTTATTTCTTCTTGTATAAATCGCTTAAACGAAATTGACTTAGCAATTCTGCGAGCGCGACTGTTCAATAACTGCTTCAAACTACCAACTTTCGAATGATAGTCTTCTAACAACTTGCGAACTTTTAAGATAGTGAACCTCAGCGCGAAACCACTTTCCAAACAATGAGCTTCAACCCAACTAATAGTTTAAAACATAGCTCACCCGATCTGCCTTATCAAAACGGGCCTTAACTCTTGCCATCGCTTGAATTTCTTCTGATCGCCAAAGATTCTTGGCGATACCGGCTTCCTCTTGCCTTCATAGCTTGGCCCTTGTTTCCTCATCTGGGGGTAGAGGTGCCTTTCGGATCCTTCTCTACCTTCCCTGACTTTCAGGACAGTGAGCTGGATAGCTAAGTGTTTTCTTCGAACCTACCTTAGCTGTCCTTTAAACTTCTTCCACCCTCCACACCGTACCTGAACTCGTTCGAGACGAGAAGGATTTTATCTTGCCTGAACTCGCTCGACGGCGAGAAGGTCTTTAACTCGCCTGAACTCGCTCATCGGCGAGAAGGTCTTTAACTCGCCTGAACTCGCTCATCGGCGAGAAGGTCTTTAACTCGTGCCTCTACATTGCCCTAGGGGCTACATCTTCTCTCCCCCGGAAGCACTGAGGACTTTTGCTAGTGCCTCTACATTGCCCCAGAGGCTACATCTTGTCTCCTCTGGAAGCACTGAGGACTTTTTACTGGTGCCTCTACATTGCCCCAGAGGCTACATCTTCTCTCCTCTGGAAGCACTGAGGACTTTTTACTGGTGCCTCTACATTGCCCCAGAGGTTACATCTTCTCTCCTCTGGAAGCACTGAGGACTTTTTACTCTTTCTCGCCTGCACTCGCTCGACAGCGAGGAGGTCTTTATCTCTTTCTCTCCTCAGGACGCGCGAGGGCGTTAAGGTCTTTTAACGGGTGCCTCCTGATCCTGCCTGTTGACCGGAGCGCTGGAGAATGCCTCGTCAAAGGATCGACGTGCGCGCCGCTTCTCACTTCCGTTCCTCCTCTGGATCTATCTCAAGAACCTGCAAAGAAACGAAACGGCGCCGCTGCGGCCGATCGCACTCCGACGCTCAAGTCAGTGACGGTATCACCAAATACTAAGAACTGGAACCGTGCAAATCTCTCTCACAAACAGCTCTGTCACTCGCAAGCGTAAAGTGTATGAACTGAACGCGCGTACCTTAGAAAATCTGTTAGGAACTCTTATATACCTGGTGGTTTTCTCTCTCCTGGCAGTTACAGACTTGGACACGTGGCTCGTATCCAACTGTACACGTGCCATCATCTGGAGGCTCCCTGACTTGGCGCTACTTCTATTCTCATTTTGGCTAAGTTACCTATGCATGGTGCTGCCCAGTGCATAGCTAACTCAGGAGTGCGATCTCTACTGAAACTGGCGAGGTAGGGCCTTCATACACCTTCCCTGTGGTCTCGCCGGCCGCCTTCATAATCTGCTTCTCCTTTAACTTCGGCGATGTACTTGTTCTGGAGATCTCCGACTGCCTGGTCGCCTGAGTCTGCATCTGGCGACTTCGTCCTCAACCTGGCGATCGCCTATTCTGGTAAGCTAGAGATCGGAACACGCCAACTTAACTATCGGCGACTACACGTGCCTCCCGACTTCCTCCCCAACTGTCAACCTGGTGCCTTGTCAACACGCCTACACTGTAACAGGATGCCACGTCATCGCATCCGACCACCAGGGCGGTACACAAGCCCCCCAGTCTTAAGCGAAGACTTGTCTAGCGAAAAGACTGAAAAAGCCTTCGTTAACACCGGTCTACGTGGCATGGGTGCAGAATTCCAAGCGGTAGTACTTTCTGCGCTCTGACGCTCCACCAAACTCTTCACGCATCATTCGACACGTGGCTTTCATCAACGGTCATCTTCATCTGCCGTTAGCGCTTCCCAAAACCGTTCGAAAACCCCTAAACCCCTTACGCTCCTACTGTTCCATCACTTTCTTCACACTTGCGTATGCTCTTATTTCCCTCTGCGAAAGCTCTCGACGTTTCTCGACGCTCTAGATCACCACCTCCCTTTATCATTCTCCCGATCATCGAAAGGTAACTACTTTCCTTCATCTGCTGGGTTTTCTTGCATTTTCACCGATTTGCATCATCCTATAACTGTCTGGTGCATACGCTGTGGGCTGTTTTTCCATTTCTCCTTCTGCGTGACTTAGGGCTCTGCCGATTGTCGCAACGAACTCACATTCGTTCGTCTTTCACCTTCCATTCATGATTGAGTCAGCCTTTGTAACCCTCCTGATTATTTTTCCTTCCTCCTTCGTTTGCAGTTGCTACCATGACTCGCACGAAGATCACCCCGAACCCCCCTCCGTCAGCGCGAAACCCCCCTTCACAAGCACACGACTCTACGCAAGTTCGTGGTGCTCCCTCTTCGCAGGCTGTGAGGCCCGCGTCCTCTCACACCACTCTGGCCCAGGCGACTCCACCAAACGCTGGAGGAGCCCCCACCCCACTGCCAGACTTCAAGACGTTATACTCATGGGCTAACTCGACCCTCCTAAAGGAAACGTCGTCGGTGAACACCGCGGGAGCGGTTCTGCGATTGACCAATGGGGACGAGGCCCACCAATCATTCCACAAGGAGCACGATGAGAGAATGATGGTGCTGCCTTGCCCAGCCACTCTGCCAGTGTGTGTCGATGACAAAGTGAGCGCCGACGGGCCCTTCTGCTTCGTCTACACAACTCTCTTCAAGAAGGTTAAACTCAGGTTCCCTCTCACTCGATTTGAGAGGGAACTCTTAACCGAGCTCAATATCGCTGCCGCCCAGCTTCACCCCAACAGCTGGGCGTTTTTCCGAGCTTTTGAGGTAACGTGCGCCCACCTGGGGTTGCCTGCGTCAGTGGACGTATTTTTATTTCTGTTTGAGGCCAAACACCCAGGCGATCGCCTTTGGGTCAGTCTGAACGCCATTGCTGGGAGATCCATCTTCACCATCTTCCAGCAGTCGTATAAGGATTGGAAGGGGAAGTTCATCCAGGTTCGCGCAAACGACAAAGACCCTTCCCTTCTCGACGGTTTCCCCTTGTACTGGGTGGACAAGGGGAAAAAAGAGTCCAAGAGCTGCTTCAGGAGGCCCAGAAGTCCTGATAGCATGGGAGCTTTGGACAGAGACCTTTGTCTCTTCTGGAAGAGGGTGGCAGATGCCCACATAACATTCTTGACCCCCACCCTGATTTCCTTCGAGTTCTTTGAGGACCAGCTGGAATTTCAAATAGGTTAGGACGCTATATCTTTATCCTGACATTGCTTCTGATATTGTTTCTGGGCGTCTTGTGCAATACACACAAGACTTTGGTTTTATCTCTTCTGCATATGCCTGCTTTGCTGTCTTATTGTCTTGTACCTTTACCCCTTTCTCCTTTGAGCTAACTTATGCACTTTCATTTCACGCAGATACCATGTTGGGTAAGAATATGCTCGCCGATCTAAAGGCGCTCGCCCGCAACCACGGGTTGGCGACCGGCTCCCAGACGGTTCCCAACTCGGCGGTCGAGAAGGCCATCATCCAGGGGCGATCACCGCCTAAGGCGCCCACTCAACGAAAGAAACTGGTCCTTAAGAGGCCAAAGCGGAAAGCCCCCCAAGTTGTCCAAGAGGATGAGGAAGAGGACGACGAGGTCACAGAGGATGGCCTTGTCACGAAAAGGAAGAGGGTGGCACCATCTTCCCCACCTGCCCCGCCCCCTCTTCCAGCTTCAACACCACCATCAACACCCGCTCCTCCTCCTTCACCACCAGCACCACAAGCCCCTTCACCACCAGTCCAAGCAGTCCCATTGGCCACTGCGCCACCTGCAATTGAGGCCCAAGAGCCAAACTTCTTAGAGGACCCCCCGAGCGCCTCTACTCCACATATATCAGCAGGAGGGGGCCCTCCTTCCAACACCTCAGCTGCAGGAGTCATTCCAATCGGGGATGAGGTCGCTCACACCTCTCCAATCCTAATCACCGAGTCCCCGGTTGCGTCGCCGCGCCAAGAAGCAACCACCGAAAATATTGTTAAGGAAGGCGGCGACGAGAACCCTCAACAAGCCCCCTTGGCGCCTCTCCAAGCTGCAAATCTTTCCCTCGAGGTGACGAGGATGTGGGAACCTCTGACTGCTAAACTCAAAACCATTGCAGAGGATATCCCATCAATCATAACGAGAGCTGTGGAGAGCTCCACCAGGCGGCTACAGGATGACATCTACAACCTCAAGACCGAGAACAGCACAATGAAGGTCGAGGTGGAGAAGGTGTCATTCAGCCTAACGCTCGCGGAAATGGAACATTCTCGAGTGGAGGATGCCCTAAACACCGAGCTTAGGCTTGCGCGCAAGGAAGCTGTAGACCTTCGCCGCAAAGTCCACGAACTTGCCCAGGAAAAGGTCGAACTTGAAAGCAGAATCGTGCCTCTGCGTACCAAGGCGAGCAACCTAGAGGCTCAAATTCAAGCCAATGCCGACAAGGTACAGAAGCTGGAGCAAAGGTCGATCGACCGCGAGAAGCTACTTGGGCAAGTAGAGAAAGCAAGAGACGACGCCATGGCTGATCTCTCCGAGGCAAACAAAGAGAAGGTGAAGATGGTTGCCGAGTTGGCCCAGGCTCAAACAGAATCTAAGAAGGTGGCTGACGACCTTCTTCAAGCTCAAGAGACCAACAAACAACTCCAAAAACAGGTCGAAGAGCTGGAGCAGCAGAACAAGGAGCTTAAGCAGCAGGTTGAAGGATTTCAAAAGCAAATTGAAGAACTTCAAAAGCAAATTGAAGAACTTAAGCTAAGCTCTGCTCAGATTCTGGTTGCTGGGTTTGACGCCGCTCGAGAACAGTTTGCATGCCTCTTCCCTGATCTTGACCTTAGCATGGTGTCGTTAGACAACGAAGTAGTAGATGGGAAGGTCGTTCCCGCCGAAGGCTCAACCAACTCTACCCCATCTGCCTCTTTATGAATTCACTTGTATTTATCTTGTAAAAACTCTTGCACATGTATTTTGAACAGCTACTTATTTTAATAGCGAAATTTGGATATTTCTTCCGACTTCTTTTGAGCGCTTTACTTTCTTCGTATGTTTAACTCCGCTGTGTTTAACTTAGCGATTTTGCAAACATGACCTTTGGCGTAACTGCTTCGAGCCGATTCAAACTTAAGCAATAATCGCTTTAAACAACTTGTACCCCTGAGGCACTAACCTGATCATAAGAATACCTTCCGAGCAACGAACTGTAACTCAATCATTGGTTCAAACAATGTCCCACTTGACCCGCTTTATCAAACAAGTCTTTCAACCTTCTCGCCGTGTTTGAACTTTCGCGATCACCTAGACCTCTTGGCAACACCAGCTTTCCTTAGCCTCAGGCTTTGGCAGTCATCTCTTTATCTGAGGCAGAAATGCCCTTTGGGACCTTCCTTTACCTCCCCTGAACCTCAGAGCTAAAGACTGGCTGGCTAGGCGTTCTCTTCGAACCTACCTTAGCCGCCTTTCAAGCTTCTTCCACCCTCTTCGCCATACCTGAACTCGTTCAAGACGAGAAGGATTTTATCTTGCCTATACTCGCACACAGGCGAGAAGGTCTTTTAACTCGCCTGAACTCGCTCATCGGCGAGAAGGACTTTTACTCACCTGAACTCGCTCATCGGCGAGAAGGACTTTAAACGGCCTTAACTTGCTCGACAGCGAGAAGGACTTTGTCAGGTGCCTCAACTTGCCCAGGGTGTACATCTCCTCCCCCCTGGATGCACTGAGGACCTTTTCTTTCTCACGCCTGCACTCGCTCGACGGCGAGGAGGTCTTTAACTTGCCTCTGCGTTGCCCCGGGAGTTACATCTTCTCGCTCCCAGAAACACGGAGGACTTTTTCTCTTTCTCGCCTGCACTCGCTCAACGGCGAGGAGGTCTTTAACTTGCCTCTGCGTTGCCCCGGGAGTTACATCTTCTCGCTCCCAGAAACACGGAGGACTTTTTCTCTTTCTCGCCTGCACTCGCTCAACGGCGAGGAGGTCTTTGATGGGCCTTAGTTCGCACAACGGCGATAAGGACTTTATCCGGTGCCTCAACTTGCCCAGGGCGTACATCTCCTCCCCCCTGGATGCACTGAGGACCTTTCTCGCCTGCGCCCGCACAACGGCGAGGAGGTCTTTTTAACTTGCCTCAAAACGCGCGAGGGCGTTGAGGTCTTCCATCTGGTGCCTCCGATCGCCGAAAAACGATGAGGACTTTAAAAACTTAACTGGTGCCTCTAATCGCCGAAAAACGATGAGGACTTTAAAACTTAACTGGTGCCTCTAATCGCCGAAAAACGATGAGGACTTTAAAACTTAACTGGTGCCTCTAATCGCCGAAAAACGATGAGGACTTTAAAACTTTAGAAAACACGCGACATATCTTTTCGTGCCTCAAATCATGTACGAATGACAAGGTCTTTCTTCGAAACTTTTGGAAATAACACATATGCGATCTGAAAACACCTTATACTTCAAAAACTCTTCTTTTATTGGGTGGCCTCATTAAAAACCCTCCTTAGGGAAAAAAGAGTGCCCCCTTAAAACTGTTTTAACAGAGACATTGCAATGTAATATTTGTGTTTGTCTTTACTTACAAAGCTCTTAGCTATAGTACAACTTCAGGTGTGTGGCGTTCCAGGTACGAGGGATCGCCCCCCCTTCCAACGTCTCCAAGCGATAGGCTCCGTTCCCGAGTGCCTCGGTTATTCTGAACGGTCCAGTCCACTTGGGTGATAGCTTATTCTCCATCTCGTACTGGTGGGCCTTTCTCATCACCAGATTGCCTTCTCTAAACTGCCTTGGCATCACCTTTGAGTTGTACCTTCGCTCGACCCTTCTCTTCACCGCCTCAGCCTTCAGCCTTGCCTCCTCCCTGACTTCGTCCAGCAGATCCAGGTTCAGTCTTCTCTCTTCATTCGAGTCTTCCTCTACAAAGTTCTGGAATCTCGGCGAGCTCTCCTGAATCTCGACTGGAATCATGGCATCACACCCATAGACCAAGCTAAACGGGGTCTCATGGGTTCCTGACTGCTCGGTGGTGTGGTACGCCCAAACTATTCGGGGTACCTCCTCAGCCCAACTCCCCTTGGCTTTCTCGAGCCTCCTCTTCAAACCTCTCAGCAACACCCGGTTAGCTGATTCCACCTGGCCATTATTCTGAGGGTGCTCGACGGATGCAAACACTTGCTGAATTCCGACCCCTTCGCAAAGCTTCTTCAACAGGTGGCTCGCAAACTGAGTCCCATTATCTGATACCAGGCGCTTAGGCACTCCAAACCGGCACACAATATTCTTCCATACGAAGCCTTCGATCTTGTGCGCGGTGATCTGGGCCACTGGTTCTGCTTCAATCCACTTGGTGAAATACTCAATCGCCACCACCAAGTACTTCATCTGCCTGATCGCCAGTGGAAAAGGTCCCAGGATGTCGATTCCCCAAGTATGAAACGGCCAAGGGCTATAGATCGACTTCAACTCCTCGGGAGGCGCCTTGTGCCAATCGGCGTGCTGCTGGCATTGCTTGCAGCACTGGGCATACTTCTTGCAATCTTCTCTCATGGATGGCCAGTAGTAGCCTGCACGGAGAGTCCTCGCGGCCAGAGCTCGACCCCCGACGTGACTTCCACATATTCCTTCGTGGGGCTCTGCCATAATCCTCGTGCACTTCTCGCCGTGTATACATTCCAGGAGTGGGTGAGTGAACCCAAACCTATACAGATCGCCATCAATCAGTGTATACTTGCTGGAATTCTTCTTTACCTTCCTAGCTTCTGTTGGATCCAACGGGAGGAGGCCATCCGCCAGGCATCGCTTGTACTGTGTTATCCACGTGTCTGGCTCATGGGTGGCGCAGACCTGCATCACGTCCACCTTCTCTCCTCGACAAGCTCTAATTCTTGGCGATCTCAGGGTTTCTTGTGTCAAAGACTTATGGCTTCTCGCTGCTCTCTCCGTCGACCTGCTTATCTGAAGGGCCAGGTGATCTGCTACAAATGCCCTCGGCGTCTTCAAAGTTTCTTGAATCACTGTCCTCTGCCTACCCCCCTTGCCCGAACTGGCGAGCTTAGCAAGCAAGTCAGCTCGGGCATTCTGTTCTCGGGGCACATGCACCACTTCAAAAGAGGCAAAGGAACTCTTCAATTCCTGCACGTACGCCAAGTAAGCCGCCATTTGTGGATCTTTAGCCTGGAACTCGCCTGTTACTTGCCCTGTGACTAGCAGCGAGTCACTCTTAGCCATCAGCACTCTGGCTCCCATCTCTTTAGCCAGCAGAATCCCGGCGATCAGCGCCTCATACTCTGCTTGATTGTTGCTGGCTTTGAAGGCGAATCTCAACGATTGTTCGATCAGCACGCCGTTGGGTCCTTCCAATATGACTCCAGCACCGCTACCCTGCTGGTTTGACGATCCATCCACCGAGAGTACCCAACGGAAATCATCTCCTTCAACCCGCGTCGCCTCTGAAGAGAGCTTGACTACAAAATCTGCAAAGATTTGCCCTTTGATCGGGCCTCGAGGCTCATATTTAATGTCAAACTCTGACAACTCTACTGCCCACTTCACCATTCTTCCTGCAACGTCGGGCTTCTTCAAGACCTTCTGGATGGGCAGGTCAGTCATCACCAGTATTGTGAAGCTGTGGAAGTAGTGGCGCAACCTCCTCGCCGAAAACACCACAGCCAAAGCAGCCTTCTCCAGGGCCTGATATCTCGTTTCTGGGCCCTGCAACACTTTACTCACGAAATAAATAGGTTTCTGAGCCTGATCCTGGTCCTGGGCGAGCACAGCACTCACCGCCCTCTCAGTCACAGCGAAATACAACCTGAGAGGGATTCCCGCCAGTGGTTTGCACAAAACCGGCGGGCTCGCCAAATATTCCTTCAGCTTGACGAAAGCTTCCTCGCACTCTTTCGTCCAAGCGAACTTGTTATTGCGCCGCAGACACTGGAAGTAGGGATGTCCCTTTTCTCCGCTTGCTGACACGAAGCGGGATAGGGCCGCCATCCGACCGGTTAGCTGCTGGACTTCTTTCACTGTAGTCGGGCTTCTCATCGCCAAGATGGCGGCACACTTGTCCGGGTTGGCCTCTATTCCTCTTTCAGTTAAAAGAAAACCTAAGAACTTCCCAGCCTCCACGCCGAAAATGCACTTCTCCGAGTTAAGCTTCAACTTAAATTTGGCGATCGTCGTGAACAATTCTTCCAAGTCTGCAACGTGCTTGCTTTTCTCCTGCGAGGTCACGACCATGTCATCGACGTAAGCTTGCACGTTCCTTCCCAGCATCGGTGCAAGTACTCGATCCATCAGCCTCTGGTACGTGGCCCCTGCGTTCTTCAGCCCGAACGGCATCACCTTATAGCAGTAGCACGACCTCTCCGTCATGAAGGCTGTTTTTTCTTCATCCATGGGATGCATCTTGATCTGATTATAGCCCGAGAAGGCGTCCAGGAAACTCAGCAGCTTGCACCCTGCAGCACTATCAACCAGGGCATCAATGCTTGGTAAAGGATACGAATCCTTTGGGCAAGCCTTATTCAGGTCGGTGAAATCGACGCACATGCGCCATTTCCCGTTGCTCTTCTTTACCAGCACGACATTTGCCAGCCACTCAGGGTACTGGACTTCCCTGATGTGGCCTGCAGCGAGGAGTTTCTGGGTCTCATCCTTGATCGCCTGCCTCCTTTCTTCATTAAATTTCCTCCTTCTTTGCCGCACCGGTCTCACCATGTTGTCCATCGCCAGGTGATGGCACAAGAAGTCGGGATCGATCCCGGGCATGTCCGAAGCAGACCAGGCAAACGCGTCCAGATGCCGTTCAATCACCTTGGCGATCTGGTCCTGGAGATCGACCTCCAGAGATCTTCCGAGCTTGAAAACCTTCCCCCCGATCTCCTTCTCGAGCCACTGCTCGACGGGTTTGGGCCTGGACTCTTTGGCGATCACCGCCTTGGCGATTCCGAGTTCCCTTGCTTCCTCCGGGCGATTCCGCGCCTCTTCCTCCTCCAGGGCAGCATCCCTCTCCCCCAGCTCAGCATCTACCATCTCTACGTCCCTTCCAGCGGCCTCCTCCATTATCGGCGGTCTGGGCTTCACACCGGGCGGTGGGGTGGTTGTGACATAGCTCACTGATCTTTTATTTTTCAGGCTATTTTCATAGCACTTTTTCGCTTCCTTCTGATCAGACTTTATCGTGATTACCACCCCTTCCATGGACGGCAGCTTCACCTTCATGTGCCGAGTCGATGGAATTGCGCCTATCCTGTTAAGGGTGGGCCTTCCCAGCAGGATGTTATATGCTGAAGGGGCGTTTACGATGAGGTACTTGATTTTTTCCGTCCTCGACCCAGCCTCATCGGTAAACGTGGTTCTCAGCTCAATGTACCCCCTGACTTCCACCTGGTCGCCAGCGAACCCATACAAGCACCCTCCATAGGGCCTCAGCTGGTCAAGGGGCAACTCTAGCTGCGTGAAAGTCGGCCAGAACATCACGTCTGCCGAACTTCCTTGGTCCACCAGAACTCGGTGAACCTTCCTCCCCGCTGTGATCAACGAAATAACAATGGGATCGTTGTCGTGAGGCACAATGTCCCGAAGATCCTGCTTGGTGAACGTAATGTCCACTTCGGGCGAGTGATCTTCAAACATGTCCACCGACATCACCGATCGCGCGTACTTTTTCCTCTACGATGCGGTGCATCCACCACCTGAGAAACCCCCTGCAATGGTGTGGATCTCCCCATGGATAGGCATCTCATGTTGCTGGGCTTCTCCACCTGCTGGCTGGGAACTCGACGCCCCTCCGGTCCTTCTGTCCAGCAGATAGTCGTTTAGGAACCCGCTCTTGACCAGATCATCGAGCTGGTATCCTAAAGACAAACACGAGTCCAGGTTGTGGCCAAAGCACTGGTGAAACTCGCACCAGACGTCCGGCTTCGACCCTAGCACCTTGTCGCCCACCTTCTCGGGCGCCTTCAACCTAGCAGATATGTTAGGGATAGCGATCAGGTCCGCTAGTCCCATGACGAATTTGTGCTTAGGTGGGCGATTTTATTCCCGGCGTGCTGGTTGTTGGCGTGCTGGCGGTTGGCGCGCTTGGCTTCTTCCCTTGTTTCTCCTATCGTAAGGATAGCGAGTCCTTTGATCCTTTCTGGCCGCCGCTGCCGTTTCCAGCACTCTCTGTGGCTGGATCCTGGTCTGGGCGCGTGGCCTAACGGGAGCCACACTGCCTCTCTTCTCGGCGACCTCACTCTCGTCGGCGATGTGAGCCACCGCAAGTCGCCTGACTTCAGCAAACGTCGCTGGATGAGCCCTGATCAAGGCTTCGCAGAATGGCCCTGGCTGCACGCCCTTCTTGAAGGCATAAACCAGCATTTCTTCATCCTTGGCCGGCGACCTGACCATCTGCGCTCCGAAGCGATTGAGGTAGTCTCTGAGGGACTCCCCATGGTACTGCCTTATATCAAACAGGTCATAGGACACCCTGGGCGGTGCCTTGTTCACAATATACTGCTCGACAAAGATTTTCGAGAATTGCTGAAAATTAGTTATGTGGCCATTAGGCAGGCTCACAAACCACTCCATCGCCGTTCCCTGGAGCGTGCTCACGAACATCTTACAATAGACGGCATCCGACCCTCCCGACAGCATCATCTGCGTGTGGAACGTGGTCAGATGAGCCTCTGGATCCTCCACGCCGGTAAACACAGCTTTAACCGGAACCACGCTCGTGGGAATTGGCGTGTCGGTAATCGTCTGAACGAAAGGCATTGGGAACACACGAGGCGGCGTCGACGGTGCCACCTCTTCAGCTGAAGAACGACCCTGCTGCTCCTGAAGAGCTCGACGTAGCTCTTCAGCTACTTTGCTGAGCTCTTCGTTCCTGGCGCGAGAGGCGACCAGGTCTTCATGTATCCTCGCCTGCTCGACGCGCGAGGCTTCTACAGTGGCCTGCAATGAGCGCATCATTTCTGCCATCTGCGCCATGGTCATGGCGGCGTCGCCTTCAGCTGCGACGGGAGCCACGGGACTGGAACGATTGCTTCTCATCTTTCTCATTAACTTCAGCGAAACACAGGAATACAGCAACTGACACTTCAACCACGATCGAATCAGCGATCAACCGGAGAAAACTCAAGAAACTGCGCAAGAACTTCAAGAACACCGCAAACCTTCGAAGAAAATCGCAGCTTCACCAAAAACCACCGTTTCCCCGCGAACCAAACAACCAAACGAAAGAACTCGAATCCACCGATCGAAAAGCCAAACGAACGGTTTAAAACACAAACTTCACCGAACGAAACTCAAAGAAACCAAGAACGACGGTTGCACCAGCACACAACCGCGCAGGAAACCTCGAAAACCTCCACGAACTCACGCTGTGGATGGGAGCACGTTTTACACGACCCCACGGTGGGCGCCTGATGATCCTGCCTGTTGACCGGAGCGCTGGAGAATGCCTCGTCAAAGGATCGACGTGCGCGCCGCTTCTCACTTCCGTTCCTCCTCTGGATCTATCTCAAGAACCTGCAAAGAAACGATACGGCGCCGTTGCGGCCGATCGCACTCCGACGCTCAAGTCAGTGACGGTATCACCAAATACTAAGAACTGGAACCGTGCAAATCTCTCTCACAAACAGCTCTGTCACTCGCAAGCGTAAAGTGTATGAACTGAACGCGCGTACCTTAGAAAATCTGTTAGGAACTCTTATATACCTGGTGGTTTTCTCTCTCCTGGCAGTTACAGACTTGGACACGTGGCTCGTATCCAACTGTACACGTGCCATCATCTGGAGGCTCCCTGACTTGGCGCTACTTCTATTCTCATTTTGGCTAAGTTACCTATGCATGGTGCTGCCCAGTGCATAGCTAACTCAGGAGTGCGATCTCTACTGAAACTGGCGAGGTAGGGCCTTCATACACCTTCCCTGTGGTCTCGCCGGCCGCCTTCATAATCTGCTTCTCCTTTAACTTCGGCGATGTACTTGTTCTGGCGATCTCCGACTGCCTGGTCGCCTGAGTCTGCATCTGGCGACTTCGTCCTCAACCTGGCGATCGCCTATTCTGGTAAGCTAGAGATCGGAACACGCCAACTTAACTATCGGCGACTACACGTGCCTCCCGACTTCCTCCCCAACTGTCAACCTGGCGCCTTGTCAACACGCCTACACTGTAACAGGATGCCACGTCATCGCATCCGACCACCAGGGCGGTACACCTCCGATCGCCGAAAAACGATGAGGACTTTAAACTTTAACTGATGCCGCCAATCGCCGAAAGACGATGGGGACTTAGAAACTTTTTAGAAAGCATGCGACATAACTTCAAAACTCGTCTTAAATCACTTTTGGGTGACAAGGTCTTTCTTTTTTCAAAACTCCTGCAATAACAACAAGCATGCAATCTAAAACACTTTGAACTTCGAAAACTCTTCTTTATTGGGTGGCCTCATTAAAAACCCTCCTCAGGGAAAAAAGAGTGCCCCCTTTTAAACTGTTTTAACAGAAAGCTTGCAAACTCTTCGTGTTTGTTTTACTTACAAAGCTTTTAACTGTGATATAACTTGAGGTGTGTGGCGTTCCAGGTGCGAGGGATCACCCCTCCTTCCAACGTTTTTAAGCGGTAGGCGCCGTTCCCGAGCGCCTCGGTTATCCTGAACGGTCCCGTCCACTTAGGCGACAGCTTGTTCTCCATCTCGTACTGGTTGGCCTTCCTCATCACCAGGTCGCCTTCTCTGAACTGCCTTGGCATCACCTTCGAGTTATACCTTCGTTCAATCCTTCTTTTCACTGCCTCAGCCTTCACTCTTGCCTCCTCCCTGACCTCATCCAGCAAATCCAAATTCAGCCTTCTTTCCTCATTCGAGTCTTCCGCTACAAAGTTCTGGAATCTCGGCTAGCTCTCTTGGATTTCCACTGGAATCATTGCGTCGCATCCATAGACCAGGCTGAATAGGGTCTCATGGGTTCCTGAGTGCTCGGTGGTGTGGTACGTGGTGAGATGTGGCTCAGGATCCTGCACGCCGGTAAAAACAGCCTTCACGGGTACCACACTCGCAGGGATTGGCGTGCCTGTAATCGCCTGAGCGAAAGGCATAGGGAAAACGCGAGGCGGCGTTGACGGCGCGACCTCTTCAGCGACTGGACGCCCTCGCTGCTCCTGAAGAGCTTGGCGCAATTCCTCAGTCACTCTGCTAAGCTCTTCATTCCTGGCCTGAGAGGCGACCAGGTCCTCGTGCATTCTTGCCTGCTCTATGCGCGAGGCTTCCACATTCGCCTGCAGCGAACGCATGATTTCCACCATCTGTGCCATAGTCATGGTGCCTTCAGCAGCAACGGGCGCAACTGGACTTGAACGGTTGCTTCTCATCTTTCTCATGAAAACTTGACAGATCACAAAGAGCGATGAACAACACCTTCTTCAGCGACAATCGATTCAGCGAACAATCGGTCAAAACTTCGCAAAACTCTGAAGAACTTCAAGAACACGACCTCAACATCAATCCTTCACAGAAACTCACGACTCCACCACAAACCACCGTTTCTTCCACGAACATCCAAACGAAGCGGCGAAACTCAGATCTCACCGATTAAAACTTGCGTAAGCAGCGAAAAACTTCACCTCACTGAACAAGAACTCAAACGAACGGTGGAAAACACGAAACTGCCGAAAAAAGCTTAGATGAACGGCGAAAAATGGTTGCACCAGCACACAACCACACAGATACTGCAGAAACTTCCAAGAACTCACGCTGTGGATGGGAACAGGTTTTACACGGCCCCACGGTGGGTGCCTGATGATCCTGCCTGTTGACCAAAACGCTGGAGCCTTGCCTCGTCAAACCTGGATCGACTTCTGCGCCCTCTTAGCCTCCGTCCTTCACCGCGATCCACCTCAAGAACCTGCAAAAGACAGAACGGCGCCGCTGCGGCCGATCACGCTCCGACGCCCAAGTCAGCGACTTAACCACCAATTACTAAGAGAATGCTCAAGAACTCTAAGGAACCGTGCAAAGTTCTCTCTCAACGTACTCAAAACTCGCAAGCGTAAAGAAGTAATCTGAACGTGCGTACCTCAGAAGTTCGTTGGAATCTCTTATATACCTGCGCACTTTGTCTCTCCAGAAAATTACACTTCTGGACACGTGGCTCGCATCCAGCTGTACACGTGTCACCATCTGGAGCATCTTTGACTTGGGCACCACTTCTTACTCTTCAGTTTTTTGGCTAAGTTACTTACGCATGGAGCGCAAAGCTGCCTTGGAGCGTGATCTCTTTTGAGTGGCGAGTTCGGGTGCCTTCATATACACCTTCCCTATGGTCTCGCCGACCGCCTTCATGATCTGCTCTACCTGCCTCACCGTGTATGTTCAAGTAAGCTGTCTCCCGACCTCATCCTCTGGTTGTCTAGGAAATAACTATCTTCCTTCATCTTCGGCGATGTCCTTGTTTCGGCGATCTCTAAGCACTTGGTCGCCTGGGTTTATATCTGGCGACTTCATCTTCAACCTGGAGACCGTCGGTTTAGGTATGCTGGAGATCGGAGCACGCCAACTTAGTAACCGGCGACTACACGAGCCCCCCCGACTTCCTTCCCTTTTGCCAGCCAGGTGTCCCTTCCAACACGCCTATATAATAGCTCGATGCCACGTCATCACTTCCGACTACCAGGACGGTACATCTTGTAACTCAACAATGTCTTGAATATCCTTCCTAAGACCACTCACAAACCTAGCAATCATAGCTTCCTCACTTTCTTCTAATTCAATTTTAAGCACAAGCGTCTCAAGCTCCTTATAATATTCATCCACATTTAGCGTGCCTTGTTGAAACCGTTGGAGTCTCAACATGAGGTCTTTCCTAAAATGTGGGGGCACAAACCTAGCGTGCATATGATCCTTTAAAGAGTTCCAAGAGTCCACGGGAGGACCCTTGTGATAGATAATGTCCTTTACAATTCCATGCCACCATTTCATGGCATAATCACTAAACTCTAGGGTGACTAGCTTAAGCTTATGATCATCTTGGATCTCATGGATCTCAAATATTTGTTCACACTTAGCCTCCCAATCTAAATATACATTAGGATCACTAGAGCCATTAAAACAAGGAAGCTTGACCGAAGGAAGCCTAGACTTTGCATCTTGATAGAAGCCATTGCCGTAGTATTGTCTTTCCCCTTGGTGATGATGTCTTTGTCCATGGACTTGGGGTGGAGTTCTCCTTCTCCTATGCTCATCTTCACGGCCAAAATCATTGGAAGAAGCTCTTGTTGAAGGTCTATGATGCTCATCATGGATTGAAGGAGATGGTCTAGCTTGTTGCACCTCCATCTTTTGCAATTTCTCCTCCAAGCGTCTAATGGTTCTTTGAGCTTCATGTAATTCACCAAGGAGTGAAGCTTTGGAAGGAGAATTCTGCTTGTATTATGCATCACTTGAAAATCCAGCCATTTGGAATTAAAAACAGCAAACACACAAAAACAGTAAACAAGTTAAGAAACAAAAAAAAATTAGCAAAAACAGTGAGTGTGTCCAGCAAAATGCCGAAGTGAAATGAGGCAGAAAAAAAAAGTGGTCACTCTCAAAGAAATAATGTCCTTGCACCAGTCTGATCTTGAGGTCTTGGAATCCTCAAATGAAAGATGCAAAAGCAAGCACACCAATCTCAAAAGCAACCACCACAAAACCAATGAAACAATAAAGACAAACAAGAAAAGGTATAAGCAAAGACAGGTAATTGCAAAAGGAAAACTATATGTAAGACAAACTCAAAGTGTAAGGAATGAAAGACAATCAAGAAAATAAAGAACTCAATGAGAAAGTAGGCACACAAAAGAATACTTAAGGAAAAGCACTAGAGTAGATGAAGAAAACAAAAAAATTTAGCTACTGGAAAAAAAAATTTATGCAAACTGTGCTTGATATTCACTGATTTAACTGGAATGATGTAGAGCGAACTGGATTATGAAGTTTAAACCGCAGAAACTTCAAGATGTTAACTCAATAATGGCACTGGAATCAATTAAAAACAGTAAGCCAATTAATCGAGATAAATATTTCAAAATTCCTGCCAGATTACTGTATTCTTTTCGGCAGAATTGTACACTTTTTTATGTTATTTATCATTTTTTTTGTACTTTGAATTTTTGAGTAATTCTTTTTTCTACTTTTTTCTAACACTTTGAATATCACAAATCCAGAATTTCAGAATTTTCCAGTGAGTAAATCAATTGCAATAAGGAAAAATAGTAAGCACTTTTTTTTCAGAAACAGAGGAATCCTAATAGGAATGAAAAACAAAATTATGAACTAGCAAAGACATAATGGAGCATTTGGTTAGGTTTGTGGGTGCTAATTATCAGGTGCATTTGGGAGCAGAGGAACCTGATAGTTTTTAAGGATGGGGTACCAGATGCGGACGAAGTATTCCAAAATGTTCAAGTGCAATCTT
Source organism: Phaseolus vulgaris (assembly GCF_051622355.1). Lineage (NCBI taxonomy): Eukaryota > Viridiplantae > Streptophyta > Magnoliopsida > Fabales > Fabaceae > Phaseolus > Phaseolus vulgaris. Next base: position 27,801,695 of record NC_143507.1, read on the forward strand.
GGTTGTGGATAAAACACAAGACAACTGACTTTTCATATGGACTATCTGACTGGATTTTGAACCCGAATCAGTGCCTTATGGTTTTTCGTTGACAGCTGTTTTAGGTCATAGTTAAGAAGTGCAAACAATCTGTTAGCGTGGAGTGCTCTGGGCAAGCAACACCCAGATTGGAGAGCTCGTGGCAAGTCCTGTAGTAGGGTGTTTTAGCAGGATGCGAGAAGAATATAAACCCAGAAGGTTTAGCTGGTATGGAGTTATGGAACAAAATTGGATGTCCGACCTCCTTTATCAAGTCCTTAAGGTCTACCAGGTCTGTTGGAGAGGAGCATGGGCATTATTGGCTACTGCTATTAGCTGGAGTGGAGGAAGCATAGCTGTTAAGTAGGCCGAAACGGGGGGTGAGCGTGAAGGGTGATTTTGATGTGTCTGCAATGTTTTTGTACTAATGGGTGCTGCATGGTGTAGGGTTTACGTTCTCAAGATTGTAGGAGGTGTTCGGTGTTTTATCCCTGTAAAGGCCACGTAAGTAGGGTGCAGGGGAGAGAATGTTGAGGCCAAGTACGTAAGGTAGGCAACCCTTGGACACCTGAAAGGATACAGGAGTTATAAGCAGGTGCTGGCAGGTCCAATGCCTGGATTATGATCCTTGTGATACAGAGGGGAGCACCGTGCTGGGAAGTTTCCTCCTGCTTCTGCTGCATAGCTGCATATATCCTTTTGCCTTTACAGCTTTTCGGTTTCACTGTTTTTCTGTCAAAGTTTCTCAGGTTTATCTATAACTCTGTTCCACATGTGTTTTTAACAATATGTGATGGTGGAGGTTTGTATAAGGGTTGGGACATCCCTGAAATGTCCCGTTTAAATTTAATTTTAATTCTTTGCTGACCAAAAAAAAAAGCAAAGACATAATGGAAAATGATGTATAAGAACTTGTATAGGACTAGAATACAAGTATGAACTCAATCTAAAACAGAAAATGCTCAAAAGATCAATATCACATTCAGAAAATTATATGACACTAAAGCAAGAAACAATCAAAAGCAATAAAAGTACTACTAGAAGTGATGACAATTACGGAAAAACAAAACTAAGACAAAACTTGTATGGATTCAAAAAGGAAAATACTCAAACATATGATAGGCAAAAGAATTAAAACAGCAAGCAAACTCAAAATAAGCCTAAAACAGAAACTTAAATTGCAAGAAATTAAAAGAGCTCTTGAAAGAAAGTGCAACACAACTAAAAAATTAAAGAAGAACACACCTAAACTCTAGATACCACATGATGTGATTCCAATAGCATAGAAGAGAATGATTCTTGACATTCTTGGGAATCAACTTGAGTTGGACAATTGTTAGGCACTTTTTCTTAGAATTGGATCAATGTTCTAAGACAAGAACTCACCAAAACTAGCACCAAATCCAAACTCACATGGAAGTTCCCCACATTGTCAAATTGAACCAACAAAAAGAGGTAAAACTTAAAATCACCGAATAGAATTGGAAAGGAAGCAAACTGAACCGAACAAAATGTAATTGAAAGGCAAAGAACTGAAAATACTTGCTGGAAAATAAGAACAACCGAACCAACAACTCAAAAACAGAAGACAATAAGAACAATTGAAAGAGAAGGAAGGAAGGAGAAGAGAATGCTCATGAAGATGGATGCAAGGTTGGATGATCACGCCACTAGAAGGATGGTTGCTCCTAGATGAGTGTGCTGCCGCCACTTGAGGAAACCATGGATCCTTCAAGATAAGACTAGAGAAGAAGGCTCAAAAGCTCTCCAATGCTCACTCAAAATTTGAGTATAGTTTCTTTACTCTCAATTCAAATCTGAATTTTACAAAGGGAGCACCTCTATTTATAGCCTAAGGTGCTTAAATGTAAGCTACACAAATTCAAAAAATTCCCTCCTAAAACGTTTTAGAACCGGCGCCAATTACAAGGCACGAGGAAGGTGTGACCTCTTCCTTCACTTTGGCACCTCCTATTCTACTCCTACACCTATCTACTAACGCACCCCCCTCCTAAAGCTCCTAATTAAATCCTACAAGATGCTATGACAAAAGAGGTTTCTGATGTTTCCCTCTAAGCACCTTCAACCAAAGAAATAAGAAAAAGAGAAAATAATTGTCCCCTAGCTCCTAAAGCTTTGAACATGCTTCTTGTAAGCCTTTGAGGTGGGCTTTGACCTCCATGGGCGTCCTCCATTTGTGCCTCTACCTCTTCTTGATCTTGTTGATTGGCCTCCATGTCCACTTGAGCTTTATCTCCATCAAACCTTGTGACCATGGAATTCAAAAGATAGTTTGTTGGTAAAGCCATCATGTAAAACTTTTCTATCAAATTGCCAAGGCCTTCCCAAAAGAACATGAGTGGCTTCCATGGGCACAACATCACATAATACCTCATCTTTGTATTTTCCAATGGAGAAATTGATGAGGACTTGTTTATTGACAATTATTTCTCCTACTTCAGTAAGCCATTGTAATTTGTAGGGCTTTGTATGAGAGATAGTAGGCAATCCAAGCTTATCTACTACTCTTGTACTAGCCACATTTGCACAACTACCCCCATCCACTATCAAGGAACAAATGTTGTTTTGAATAAGACATCTTGTATGGAAAATATTTTCCCTATGACTTTCATCAAAAGGTTGTGAAACTTGTCCAAGAAGTCTTCTCACAACTAACAAGTCCCCTTCAAGTGGACATTCGCTCTCTTCCTCACTAGATGCATGAGAATACAATGAATGCTTAGGAGAATCCGAATCATGCTCACTAACTACAACGCCCTCATGCATGTACATACTTCGTTTGGAAGGACAATTTGCAGCTATATGACCATAACCCATACATTTAAAGCATTTAGTATTGGATGTTCTAGTGGGAGACTTAGGTCTAGAAGTAGATGGCTTAGTTTCCTTGGGTTTGAAAGAAGAATCTTTGGAAGGATGTTTATAAAAAGAATTTTTGTTTCTCCAAGACTTGGAGTAATATCCATCATTGGAAGCATTTTTGAAAGAGTTTTTCTTAGCAAGTTGGGCTTCCACCTTCATTGCAAGATGAACTAAAGAGCCCAATGATGAATACTCTTGTAACTCAACAATGTCTTGAATATCCTTCCTAAGACCACTCAAAAACCTAGCAATCATAGCTTCCTCACTTTCTTCTAATTCAATTTTAAGCACAAGCGTCTCAAGCTCCTTATAATATTCATCCACATTTAGCGTGCCTTGTTGAAACCGTTGGAGTCTCAACATGAGGTCTTTCCTAAAATGTGAGGGCACAAACCTAGCGTGCATATGATCCTTTAAAGAGTTCCAAGAGTCCACGGGAGGACCCTTGTGATAGATAATGTCCTTTACAATTCCATGCCACCATTTCATGGCATAATCACTAAACTCTAGGGTGGCTAGCTTAAGCTTATGCTCATCTTGGATCTCATGGATCTCAAATATTTGTTCACACTTAGCCTCCCAATCTAAATATACATTAGGATCACTAGAGCCATTAAAACAAGGAAGCTTGACCGAAGGAAGCCTAGACTTTGCATCATGATAGAAGCCATTGCCGTAGTGAGTTCTTTCCCCTTGGTGATAATGTCTTTGTCCATGGACTTGGGGTGGAGTTCTCCTTCTCCTATGCTCATCTTCACGGCCAAAATCATTGGAAGAAGCTCTTGTTGAAGGTCTATGATGCTCATCATGGATTGAAGGAGATGGTCTAGCTTGTTGCACCTCCATCTTTTGCAATTTCTCCTCCAAGCGTCTAATGGTTCTTTGAGCTTCATGTAATTCACCAAGGCTTTGGAAGGAGAATTCTTCTTGTATGATGCATCACTTGAAAATCCAGCCGTTTTGGAAATAAAAAACAGCAAACACACAAAAACAGTAAACAAGTTAAGAAACAAAAATTAGCAAAAACAGTGAGTGTGGCCAGCAAGAATGCCCAAGTGAAAAGAGGCAGAAAAAGAGGTCACTCTCAAAGAAATAATGTCCTTTCACCAATCTGATCTTGAGGCCTTGGAGTGTGGCCAGCAAGAATGCCCAAGTGAAAAGAGGCAGAAAAAGAGGTCACTCTCAAAGAAATAATGTCCTTTCACCAATCTGATCTTGAGGCCTTGGAATCCTTAAATGAAAGATGTCAAAGCAAGCACACCAATCTCAAAGGCAACCACCACAAAACCAATAAAACAATAAAGACAAACAAGAAAAGGTATAAGCAAGGAAAGGTAATTGCAAAAGGAAAACTATATGTAAGACAAACTCAAAGAGTAAGGAATGAAAGACAATCAAGAAAATAAAGAACTCAATGAGAAAGTAGGCACACAAAAGAATACTTAAGGAAAAGCACTAGAGTAGATGAAGAAAACAAAAAAAATTAGCTACTGGAAATTTTTTTTTAATGCAGACTGTGCTTGATATTCACTGATTTAACTGGAAAGATGTAGAGCGAACTGGATTTTGAAATTTAAACCATAGAAACTTCAAGATGTTAACTCAATAATGGCACTGGAATCAAATAAAAAAAGTAAGCCAATTAATTGAGATAAATGTTTTAAAATCGCTGCCAGATTACCGTATTCTTTTCGGCAGAATTGTACACTTTTTTATTTTATTTATCATTTTTTGTGTACTTTGAATTTTTGAATGATTATTTTTTCTACTCTTTTCTAACACTTTGAATATCACAAATCCAGAATTTCAGAATTTTCCAGTGATTCAATCAATTGCAATAAGAAAAAACAGTAAGCACTTTTTTCAGAAACAGAGGAATCCTAATAGGAATAAAAAACAGAATTATGAACTAGCAAAGACATAATGGAAAATGATGTATTGGAACTTGTATAGGTCTAGAATACAAGTATGAACTCAATTCTAAAAAAAAAATGCACAAAGGATCAATATCAATTCAGAAAATTATATGACACTAAAGCAAGAAACAACAAAAACAATAAAAGTACTACTAGAAGTAATGACAATTATGGAATAACATGACTAAGACAAAACTTGACATGATTCAAAAAGGAAAATACTCAAACATATGATAGGCAAAAGAATTAAAACAGCAAGTAAACTCAAAATAAGCCTAAAACAGAAACTTAAATTGCAAGAAATTAAAAGTGCTCTTGAAATACAGTGCTACACAACTCAACAATTAAACAAGAACACACCTAAACTCATGATACCACATGATGTGATTCCACTAGCACAATTAGAATGATTCTTGACATTCTTAGGAATCATCTTGAGTTGGTTAAGAGCTAGGCACTTTATCATAGAAATGGATCAAGGTTCTATGAACAAGAACTCACCAAAACTAGTGCCAAAACACAAACTCATATAGAAGATCCAATTATTGTCAAATTGAACCGAACAAAATGGCACAAAAGCTAGCAAACTGAATTTGAATGCTGGAAATTAAAAAGTACCGAACCAAAAGCTAGAAAAATGAAGAACAGCAAGAAAAACAAAAGAACCGAAGCAACACAAATGAATTCTGAAAATGCCGAACCAAAAACAACAAGGAAGCAAGCTAAGACAGGGAAATAACAAAAGAAGAAAGGAAGGAGAAGAGAGTGCTCATGAAGATGGATGTATGGTTGGATGATCACGCCACTAGAAGGATGGTTGCTCCTAGATGAGTGTGTTGCCGCCACTTGAGGACACCATGGATCCTTCAAGATAAGACTAGAGAAGAAGGCTCAAAAGCTCTCCAATGATCACTCAAAATTTGAGTATAGTTTCTTTTCTCTAAAATTCAAATATGAAATTTACAAAGAAAGCACCTCTATTTATAGCCTAAGGTGCTGAAAATGCAAGCTAAACAATTTCAAATTTCCCCCCTAAAACAATCTAGAACCGGCACCTATTTATAAGGCATGAGGAAGGTGTAACCTCTTCCTTCACTTTGGCATCTCCTATTCTATTCCTACACCTATCTACTAATACACCCCCCCTTCCTAAAGCTCCTAACTAAAGCCTAAAAGATGCTATCACAAAAGAGGTTTCTAATGTTTCCCTCTAAGCACCTTCAACCAAAGAAATTACAAAAAGAGAAAATAAATGTCCCCTAGCTCCTAAAGCTTTGAACATGCTTCTTGTAAGCCTTTGAGGTGGGCTTTGACCTCCATGGGCGTCCTCCATTTGTGCCTCTACCTCTTCTTGATCTTGTTGATTGGCCTCCATGTCCTCTTGAGCTTGATCTCCATCAACGTTAGCCGCCGACTGATCCCTGCTATCTTCCTTAATGGGCGCCGCCCGGTAGCGCTTTCCAGGCGTCGACTCTTCTACGGGAGATGTGTCATCAGGCCCCTACTCCATATGCGTGTCTGCCTCGGGCGTCGCCCCAACGAGTGTAGCCTGGCTAGGCGTTGACTCCGTGGGCGTCGCCTCAATCAAGGGTTCTATCTCCATCATTGCGCCTGCACTTGGCGGACGCTCGAACACCATAAACACGCCTCTCTTCGTTTTCAAGCTATTCTCATAACATTTCTGTGCTTCCTCCTGATCCGACTTGATGACAATCACCTTGCTGCTGAGATCCGGCAGCTTCATCTTCATATGGCGCGTGGAGGCTACTGCGTTCATCCTATTCAACGCCGGTCTGCCAACAAGATGTTGTAGGCGAAATTGGCGTTTACGACCAAGTACCGGATGCTTTCGGTACGCGAGGCCTCTCCATCCGTGAACGTTGTCCTCAATTCCAAGTAGCCTCGAACTTCCACCTGGTTGTCAGCAAACCCATATAAGCACCCTGTGTAGGGTCTCAAAAGGTCGGGAGACAACCGCAACTTGTTGCATGTCAACCAGAACATGACATCTGCAGAGCTTCCTTGGTCGACAAGAACCCTGTGCACCTTTCTGCCCGCCGTGACAACTGAAATGACCACAGGGTCGTTGTCGTGCGGCACAACATCCTGCAGATCCACCCTCGTGAACACGAGGTCTGACTCCCACGGATCACCTGAGATTCTTTCTTCAATTGAGTTGATCCCCCTCGCGTATTTTTTTCGTTGGGAGGCGGTGGGTCCTCCGCCGGAAAAGCCACCAGCAATGGTATGGACTTCGCCGAGGACATACATCTCGTGCGCTTGCTCTTCCGTTGGTGCTGGCAGGGCTGCTGTCGTGGCGGGCTTTACGACATAATCCTTCAGAAACCCGCTTCTCACCAACTCATCTAGCTGGTAACCCAGCGACAGGCAGTTATCGATGTGATGACCGAAAGCTTCGTGGAACTCGCACCAAGAGTCTTTGCGAGGCCCTGACACCTTGTCAGTCTTCGCCGGTCGCCTCAACCGTTCAGTTATATTGGGCACGGCAATCAGATCCTTCAATTCCACCACAAAGTTGTACCTCGCCGGCCTTGCCCTTTCCCTGGCCGGGCGATCCCCTCCTGCTAGACCTTGGGGCTGGGGTTTTCTGGTCTCATAGGGGCGTCTCCCCTCTAGCTTCTTTCTCCCCGTCGTGGTCTCGTTGACCCTGACGATTTGAGTCCTCTGGCTTCTCACACACCTCTCCCTCGGAGGTGATATGTTCCACCGCCCGACGCCGTATTTCAGCGAAGGTCCTAGGGCGATTGCGAATAATGGATTCGCAAAAAGGGCCGAGACATACACCTTTTCTGAATGTATACACGATCATAGGCTCCTCTGAAGTACCAACTTTTACTACTTGGGCCCCGAAACGGTTGATGTATTCCTTCAAGGTCTCCCCTTGATACTGTTTTACATCAAACATGTCGTAGGAAACTGGCGGCGGAGCCCTGTTCGCCAAGTACTGCTCTCTAAACAGTTGCGACAACTGCTGAAAGGAGGTGATATGGCCGTTTGGAAGGCTGATGAACCAATCCATTGCCATCCCCGTCAAGGTGCTCATAAAGAGCTTGCATCTCGTAGCATCGGAGCCGCCTACCAACACCATCTGCGTGTGGAATGCAGTGAGATGCGCCTCGGGGTCCTCCATCCCGGTGAAGATCACCTTGGGTCCCGCGAACGTGTTGGGGATTACTGCATCCAGGATCTCCTGCGAGAAGGGTGTGGAAAACTCCCTTGGTGGGGTGAGACGCTCGGTCTCATCTTGTACATGTTGCCCTTGGTTATTGCTCAAACCCCGGCGCAACTCTTCATTCACACGATGGAGCTCTTCGTTTCTCGCGCGCGAGTCTGCGAGATCCGCCTGCATGCGTGCTTGTTCTACCCTCGATTTCGCCATCTCATCCTGCAGCCCCCGCATCATTTCCATGACCTGCTGCATGGACATTTCCTCACTCGCAGCGCGTGCGGTACCTTGTCTAGTGGTGGCCCTCATTCTTCACTGTTTCCTCAAACATCTGCCAACGTTATGGTGGCTTCGATAGATCTTCTGAAGCTTGCGATGGGACTGATATTTTAAATCGGCCCCACGGTGGGCGCCAAATGTTCCGGCCGGTTGACCTGGGACGTCTTTGTGCACAACCTCACCCGTCAGCTAGGGACACCTTCCTACTGGCTACCTGTGGATTCCTGCAAAAAAGGACAAAAGGGCGCCCTAGCGGCCGTTTGCACTCCGACGCTCAAGTCAGCTAGCAAGAAACACCAAAAAATCTACACCTCCGTATCGGAGCACCGTGAGTGGCACTCTGAAGGTGGTCAAAAGAAACTGTCTATAGTGTATATTTTCTCGTTCTGGAAAACAATCCTTCTCTAGTCCCTTGTGCGTAGCCTGCGGGCTCGAGCAAACAACTAGAGTGTGTTCTGGGAAAATTTGCCAAAAGTTCGAACCCTGTTTCCCACGTCCAAGGTTCTATTTAAACTACTCTAGCATTTAAAGCGTCTTAAAGCGCATTTAAGGTTATGAAACATTCCGCGCCTTTAAGACGTTTAAACCGCTTGCAGCATTTAAAGTACCTTAAACGCTCGAAACGTAAACTTTATTAAATAGCTTTAATTACCTTATACCTGACAAATTGAAGTTTCTATTCTGACTTGGCTACTATTACACGTGGAGGGCCTCACAGCACCGTGACCCCACTTGGGGGTATTTCCTCGTGTGAGACCTCCTACCTGGGAGTGCATCTGCGCAAGGGGTGACTTTATGGGTGCCAACTCATGCCCCCAAACATCTAGTCACTCACTTTGAGAGCGTATCTACCTTCCTCTCGTACCCTGCACCTGGCTACCCCTGGGCGTGACCCTTCTCATGAGCCGTAACTATCCCAAGGGCTTCTCTGGGGCGACACGGGCACTTCACGAGTCAGATTGCTCTCCACTGGCGCTATTACTATGGCCTTGAAGCCACCTTTCTCTTCTCTTTAATGCTACCCCGGGTTTGAGGGGTTTGAGGCCTTCCCACGGCGTCACTCCCTCCACGGTCTTTCCTACCCATGGGTATCGGGGAGCAACACTGTGGTTGCCTTGCTTTTGTGACATTTTACCTTGGCGACGCCCTACCTTGGCGACGCCTGCTCTAGGCGACGTCTTATCTTGGCGACGCTTCCTCTTGGCGACGCCCCGCCATGACGACGCTTGCACTTGGCGTCGCTTCACCTAGGCGACGCCTTATGTTGACTTTGACCCCGACGTTGGCTTTGACCTTGACTTGTCAACGCCCGGGTACGGGACGGTACAACGTTAATTTAGTTGACGTATCAAATGTTTCAAGGCACATTTTTATATGCTTTCAATGCGCTTCAACGCGCTTTAAATGCAGGAGGTGTATAAAAAGGGGCCTTGGGACATTTGAAAATGAGAGTTTTTTTACCTAATTCTCATAGTTACACAGAGAACAAACCCTAGTTGTTTTCGCTACGCACCCACTGTGAGCACAAGGCAATTAGGGCAACACAGTTTCAGTGATTCAGTATAAGTTGTCGACCACCTTCAGAGGGTGTGTCACCTTTGATGTTTCTCGCTAAGCTGACTTGATCGTCGGAGAGCAAACGGCCGCGAGGGCGCCCCTTTGTTCACTTCTTTTCAGGTATTCACAGACGGAGCGGAACGAAGGTGCCATAGCTCGCGAGGACAAGCCACGCACAAAGACGACCCTGGTTAGCCGGCGGGAACAACATGCACCAGCTCAAACGTAGCAAAAGCTCCCTTCAACACTTGGACATACTTTAGATATGCTGCCATCTGCGGGTCCTTTGCCTGATACTCCCCAGTCACCTGCCCTGTTACCAACTGTGAATCACTCTTTACCAAGAGGCTCTGCGCGCCCATTTCCTTGGCCAAGAGCATTCCAGCAATTAGCGCCTCGTACTCAGCTTGGTTATTGTTTGCTTTGAAGGCGAAGCGTAGGGCTTGCTCGATCAACACCCCGTTAGGCCCCTCCAAAACTATTCCCGCGCCACTCCCCTGTTGATTGGAGGACCCATCCACTGAGAGCATCCATTGTGATCTTAACTCCACCTCTTGGGGGGCACCTCTTGGTCATAGCTCTGCGACGAAATCTGCATATACTTGCCCTTTGATGGATCCCCGGGGTTCGTACTGGATATCAAACTCTGACAGCTCCACTGCTCAGCGAACCATCCTTCCAGCTACATCTGGCTTCTGAAGTACTTTCTGAATGGGGAGGTTCGTCATCACCACCACTGTGAAGCTGTGAAAATAGTGGCGGAGCCTCCTGGCCGAGAATACTACTGCCAGCACCGCCTTCTCCAACGAATGGTACCTCAACTCCGGGCCTTGCAAAGCCTTGCTTACAAAGTAGATGGGCCTCTGCACTTGATCCTGCTCTTGGACCAGCACAGAACTGATGGCCCACTCAGTTACAACGAAATACAACGAAGGGGGACGCCTGCCCTTGGCTTGCAAAGCACCGGCAGCATTGCCAAGTAATCCTTTAACTTGAGGAATGCTGCTTCGCACTCATCTGTCCATGCAAAATGGCTATTCCTCTTGAGGCACTGAAAGTAGGGGTGGCCCTTCTCACCTCTAGCAGACGCGAACTTTGACAAAGCTGCCATCCGCCTAGTCAGTTGCTGTACTTCTTTCGCTGAGGTTGGACTTCTCATGGCGATGATAATTGCGCACTTATCAGGGTTCGCCTCTATTCCCCTTTCTGTGAGCATAAAGCCCAAGAACTTACCCGCCTCAACCCCGAAGACGCACTTCTCTGGGTTCAGCTTGAGGCGGTACTTTGATATGATGGCAAACAGCTCTTTCAGATCCGATGTGTGTCGCCCCCTCTCCTGCGAGGTCACCACCATGTCATCTACGTAGGCTTGCACGTTCCTTCCCAGTATGGGTGCAAGGACCTTATCCATAAGCCTTTGGTAGGTGGCGCCAGCGTTCTTCAGCCCAAACGGCATCACCTTGTAACAGTAACTGCACGTCTCCGTCATGAAAGTCGTTTTGCTTTCATCCCTCGGATGCATTTTTATCTGATTATACCCTGAAAACGTGTCTAAGAAGTTCAACATCTTGCACCCTGAGGCGCTATCCATCAATGCGTCGACGCTAGGTAAGGGGTACGAATCTTTAGGGCACGCCTTGTTTAAGTCCGTGAAGTCGACGCACATTCTCCACTTTCCATTCGCCTTCTTCACCAGGACGACGGTGGCCAGCCACTCAGGGTATTATATCTCCCTGATGTGCCCAGCATTTAGCATTTTCTGCGTTTCTTCCTTCACGACGAGGCGTCTCTCTTCATTGAACTTCCTCCTCCTCTGTCGTACAGGGCGAACCTTGACATCCATGGTGAGGTGCTGGCACAAAAATCTGGGTCGATGCCTGGCATGCCTAAGGTGGTCCATGCGAATGCATCTAAGTGGCGCGAGATCACCGCTGCCACTTCGTCTTGTTCTTCCTGGCTCAAAAAATGCCCCAGTTTGAATATCTTGCCACCAATCTGCCTCTCCACCACGTTGTCTATTGGTTAGCGTCGCCTATCTCGCACGCTCTCTGCACGAGACTCGTTTCTGCGATCTTCTCCTATAGGCGTCGCCTCATCGGATACCTCTTCCATGGACGAGACCTCCCCATGTGTTTTTTCTAAGCTCATATCTTCCTTTGCGTCGCCTCAGAAGGTGAGACCTTGACAGGCGTCGCCTGCGCAGATGTCGCCTCTTCTAAGGACTCCACCTCCATCGGCATAGCTGAGATGGGCGATCGTTCAAGCACCATGAACACGCCTCTCTTTGTCTTTAAGCTATTTTCATAGCATTTCCGGGCCTCATCTTGATCAGATTTGATCACAATGACCCTCCCACTAAGATCTGGCAACTTCATCTTCATGTGGCGCGTGTACAAGGATTACACTTGTTACAGAAGATAATCTGAAATCAATACAAGCAGAATCCTATTCCACAAACTTTGATCAATCACAAACTTTCAGCAATCTCAGCTATTTGAAAAACTCAAAAACTCTTAGCAAAAAACTTGTCAAAGATTAATTCTCAAATTTGTTTTTCTGAATATATTCAAAGATATAGTTTGTTATCAGAGTCAACGCATGGTGGGACCCCTCAAGGGACCCTAGGAAGAGAAGTCAACAGGTTGACCGCTCGAGTCATCGCCTAAGAAAGGCGTCGCCCAAGAGAAGCATCGCCTAAGAAAGGCGTCGCCCAAGAGAGGCGTCGCCCGAGAGAGTCATCGCCGAGTGAAGACATTGCCAGAGAGGCTTCGAGCCTCGATCATACAGAGCAGTAGTGAGGAGAAGAGAAAGGTGGCTTCAAGGCCATGAGTTCTAGTACCGGTAGGGGGCAACCTGACTCGTGAAGTACCCACGCCACTGCTGGGAGACCCTGGGACAGATACGACCCATGAGAGGGCCATGACCAGGGAAGAACCATATGCATGGTACAAGAGCAAGGTAGATGCGCCCCCCAGAGTGAGTGCCTAGTGAATGGGACGCACGAGTTGACACCCAGAAAGTCAACCCACGTGCCAGAGAGTACTTCGAAGGAAAGCTCACGCAATAGAATAACCCTAAGTTGGGTTGCGGCGCTGTGGGACCCTCTGCACAGAATAAACGATCAAGTCAGAAGGTCACGTGACAATGCACACGTGCCCATTAAAGGTTTCAGTGAAAGTTTTCTAAGGTACGCGTTAATTTAACATTACGTATCAAATGTTTCAGGGGGCATTTTTATACGCTTTGAATGCGCTTTAGTGCGCTTTAAATGTTGGATGTGTATAAAAAGGAACCCGGGACATTTGATAGTGGATCTGAGCACATTCACAGTGAGCACAAGGCAATTAGGGCAACACAGTTCTAGTTACGCAGTTTCAGTCATTCAGTGCAGTTTTTGATGTTTCTCGCTAGCTGACTTGATTGTCGGAGTGCAAACGGCCGCGAGGGCGCCCATTTGTTCACTTCTTTTCAGGTACTCACGGATAGAGCCAAATGAAGGTGCCCTAACCCGTGAGGACAAGCCAGGTACGTAGACGATCCCGGTCAGCCGGCCGGAACATTATCAAATCTTAACAAACTCTAAATTGCATTAAAAGATTGGTCAAAGCATTTAATGACTGGAGCGTAAGCGTTTAAATCATTTAAAGCTCAGTCAAAGATAAAACAGTTTTTCTGTTATGGTCCCAAAACAAACAATCGGTTGTTTCCTCGAATCAATTGGTTGTTTTGGTTCTAACAGTTCAACCATTTGAAAAACAGTTTTCAATCTTTTCTCAAAACTTCTAAGTATAAACAATTGGTTGTTTCGACAAAACAATCGGTTGTTTTAACTTAGTTTGAAAACATTTTACTTTCACAAAGATTGAGAATGCCTATGCTTTAGATTCGATCAAGAGGTGGATTACAACACTCAAACTACCCCAGAACTATACTAAACCATCACAGCAACAGCAAGAACAGCCAAGGCTTCAACATCCTTCAAAGGGTTTGGATTCTTCAAAGCTTGAACACCACTTGGTTCAACAGAACTCGCACCACGAGTCTTTACGAGGTCCCTGCAAGCACCTTGTCAGACTTCACTGGTGGCCTCAACCTGTCAGCTATGTTGGGCACAGCAATAAGATCCTTCAGCTCCATCACGAAATTATGCCTTAACGGCCTATTTCCTTTCCTCACCTGCCTGTTCCCTTCTGCTGCACCCCTTGCCTGAGGCCTCCTCGCCTCGTATGGGCGCTTCCTGTCTTAGTTCTTCCTCCCCGTCGTGGCCTTGTTGACCCTGGCGGGTTGTGCACGCGACTGCACTTTTGGGCGTGCGGGCACGACACTTGTGCACTTCTCACACACCTCGCCCTCAGAGGCGATGTGTCCACCACGCGACGCCTTATCTCAGCAAGGGTCTTGGGGCGGCTTCGTATGATCGATTCACAGAAGGGTCCTGGGCACATTCCTTTCCTGAACGCGTAGACAATCGTAGGCTCCTCTGTGGTGCCAACCTTCACCACCTGCGCTCCAAAGCGATTGATGTATTCCTTGAGGGTCTCACCCTGATACTACTTTACATTGAACAAGTCGTACGAGACCGGCGGTGGAGCCCTGTTTGCTAGATACTGCTCCCTGAACAGTTGCGAGAGCTGTGCGAAGGAGGTGATATGGCCATTCAGAAGGCTAATGAACCAGTCCATGGCCATCCCAGTCAAAGTGCTCATGAAGAGCTTGCACCTTACGGCGTCGGAGCCGCCTACCAGCATCATTTGCGTGTGGAACGCAGTGAGATGTGCTTCGAGGTACTCCATCCCCGTGAAGGTTACCTTGGGTCCCACGAATGTGTTGGGGATCACCCTCTAGAGAATCGGCTGCGAGAACGGCGTAGAGAACTCCCTTGGTGGAGTGGAACACTCGGGCTCATCCACGTCGAGTAGCCCTGAGTTGTTGCGCCACCCGCGGCGCAACTCCTCATTCATGTGACAGAGCTCCTCATTTCTCGCCTGAGACGCCGCGAGATCCATCTGCATGCACTCTTGCTCAGCCTTCGACGCTGCCATTGCCTCCTGCAATCCCTGCATCATATCCATGACCTGCTGCATGGTCATCTCTTCGCTCTCATCGCGCGTCGAACCTTGCCTCGTGGACCTCATCTTCTGCGGTTTCAGGAACTTCTTCTAGGTGTCGTGCAACTCCAAGGGATGGAGAAAACATTGGAACTCAAACTCAAACAAACACGATCAAACAGCGAACTGAACCGAAGGTAATCGGTGAAACTACACCAATTTCACAACGAACAGTGGATCTTGGTAAAATCTCAAAGGAACTGAATCAGAAACTGCAACTGGAGAACTGAACACTTGCGGTGGGACTGATGTTTTAGATCGGGACCCACGGTGGGCGCCAAATGTTTCCGCCGGTTGACTAGATTGTGCTTCGTGCGTAGCTAAGACTCGCGTATCAAGGACCCCTTCATCTTTGCTCCAAATTCCCACCCTTAGCCGTCGTGTGTACCTGAAACAGAGAGAACAAAGGGCGCCCTCGCGGCCGTTTGCACTCTGACGCTCAAGTCAGCAAGCAAGAAACATCAAAAGACACATCTCCGTATCGGAACACCGTGAATGGATGCTCTGAAGGTGGTAAAAAAACTGAATAACTAACTTTTCTACCTAATCGCTTGTGCGCACTGCGAGCAAGCAACTAGTGTGTGTGTGTGTCAAACTGAGTCTCTCCCCCTGTCTCCAACGTCTAAAGCCTCTTTTAAACGTCTCAAGCATTTAAAGCATCTTAAAGCGCATTTAAAGCGTTTAAAAACGTCCAACGCATTTAAAACGTTCAAAGCGTTTAAAGTGCTTTAAAGCGTTCGAAACGTAAACTGAATAAAATGTACCTTAGCAAACTTTCAGGGAAACTTATATACCTTGATGTTTCAGTACTTAATGCCATGTGTTCTTCTAACTTGATCACTGTTCCGCCGGTAGACCAAGGTCGTCTTTGTGTGTGGCTTGTCCTTGCGAGCTGGAGCACCTTCGTTATGCTCCGTCCTTGATACCTGAAAAGAAGTGAACAAAGGGGCGCCCTCGCGGCCGTTTGCACTCCGACGATCAAGTCAGCTAGCGAGAAACATCAAGGGTGACACACCCTCTGAAGGTGGTCGAAAACTATGCTAATTGACTAAAACTGAGTTGCCCTAATTGCCTTGTGCTCACAGTGGGTGCGCAGCGAGAACAACTAGGGTTAGTGCTCTGTGTAAAACTGCGAGAATTAGGTTATAACTCGGATCCTCTTTCAAATGCCCCAAGGTCCCTCTTTATACACCTCTCACATTGAAAGCGCGTTCAAGCGCATTGAAAGCGTATAAAAATGTGCCTTGAAACATTTGATACGTAAGTGTACCGTCCTGGTAGTCGGGAGTGATGACGTGGCATCAAGCTATTGTATAGGCGTGTTGATGGGATGCCTGGCTGGCAGAAGGGAAGGAAGTCGGGGGCTCGTATTAAGTTGGCGTGCTCCGATCTCCATCATGCCTAATCCGGCGGTCACCGAGTTGAGGATGAAGTCGCCAGATGTGAACCCAGGCGACCAAGTGATTAGAGATCGCCGAAACAAGGACATCGCCGAAGATGAAGGCAGGTGGTGCAGATCATGAAGGCGGTCGGCGAGACCACAGGGAAGGTGTGTACGAAGGCACCCGAACTCGCCATCCAGAAGAGATCACGCTCCAAGGCAAATATGCACTGAGTAGTATCATGCATAAGTAACTTAGCCAAAAGAGAGACAGAAGTAGCGCCCAAGTCAAGGATGCTCCAGATGAACGCACGTGTACAGCTGGATGCGAGCCACGTGTCCAGATGTGTAACTGCCAGGAGAGAGAAAGTGTCCAGGTATATAAGAGTTTTCCAACGAACTTCTGAGGTACGCACGTTCAGATTGTCTTCTTTACGCTTGCGAGTCTTGAGTATACTGAGAGAGAACATTGCACGGTTCCTTAAGAGTTCTTGAGTTTTACTCTTAGTAATTGGTGGTTCAGTCGCTGACTTGGGCGTCGGAGCGTGATCGGCTGCAGCGGCGCCGTTCTGTTCTTTTGCAGGTTCTTGAGGCGAATCGCGGTGAAAGACGGAGGTTGACGCGGCGCATACGTCGATCCAAGTTTGACGAGGCAAAGCTCCAGCGTTTTGGTCAACAGGCAGGATCATCAGGCGCCCACCGTGGGGCCGTGTAAAACCTGTTCCCATCCACAGCGCGAGTTCTTGGAGGTTTCTGCAGTTTCTGTGTGGTTGTGTGCTGGTGCAACCATTGTCCGCTGTTCATCTAGGTTTTGTTCGGTGATTTCGCGTTTTCCACCGTTCGTTTGGGTTTTTGTTCGGTGAGGTGAGGTTTTCTGCTGATTGCGCGAGTTTCGATCGGTGAGATCTGAGTTCTTTGGCTCGTTTGGTTTTTCGTGGGAGAAGCGTCGGTTTCTGGTGGAGTTGCAGGTTTCTGTGGAGTCTCCCTGCGTTCTTGAGGTTTCTTTCGGAGTTTCGCGAAATTCTGACCGATTGATCGCTGAATTGATCGTCGCTGAAGAAGGTGTTGTTCATTACTCTCTGTGATTTGTCAAGTTTTCATGAGAAAAATGAGAAGCAACCGTTCAAGTCCAGTTGCGCCCGTTGTTGCTGAAGGCGCCATGACTATGGCGCAGATGGTGGAAATCATGCGTTCGCTGCAGGCGAATGTGGAAGCCTCGCGTATAGAGCAGGCAAGAATGCACGAGGACCTGGTCGCCTCTCGGGCCAGGAATGATGAGCTTAGCAGAGTGACTGAAGAACTGCGTCAAGCTCTTCAGGAGCAGCGAGGGCGTCCAGTCGCTGAAGAGGTCGTGCCGTCAACGCCGCCTCGTGTTATTCCTATGCCTTTCGCTCAGGCGATTACCGACACGCCTATCCCTGCGAGTGTGGTACCTGTGAAGGCTGTTTTCACCGGCGTGGAGGATCCTGAGGCTCATCTCACCACGTTCCATACGCAGATGATGCTGTCAGGAGGATCAGACGCCGTGTACTGCAAGATGTTTGTGAGCACACTCCAGGGAACGGCGCTGGAATGGTTTGTGAGCCTGCCTACAGGTCACATAACCAACTTCCAACAGTTTTCAAAGATCTTCGTCGAGCAGTACATCGTGAACAAGGCACCGCCCAGGGTGTCTTATGACTTGTTCGACATAAGGCAGTATCAGGGAGAGTCCCTCAGGGACTACCTGAATCGTTTTGGGGCGCAGATGGTCCGATCGCCGGCTAAAGATGAAGAGATGCTGGTCTACGCATTTAAGAAGGGCGTGCTGCCGGGACCATTCTGCGAGGCATTGATCAGGGCCCACCCTGCAACATTTGCTGAGGTAAGGCGACTTGCGGTGGCCCACATCGCCGATGAGAGTGAGGTCGCCGAGAAGAGGGGAAGCGTGGCTCTCGCTAGGCCACGCGCCCAGACTAGGATTCAGCCACAGAGGGTGCTGGAGACAGCGGCGGCTAGGAGGGATCAGAGGACTCGCCATCCTTACGATCCAAGGAAGAACAAGGGCAGGGGCCAAGGGCGCCCTCAACCAGCACGCCGGGAGTACAATCGCTCGCCTAAGCACAAGTTTGTCATGGGATTGGCAGACCTGATCGCCATTCCCAATATAGCAGCTAGGCTGAAGGCGCCGGAGAAGGTGGGCGACAAGGTGCTGGGACCAAAGCCAGACGCCTGGTGCGAGTTCCACCAAGGCTTTGGCCACACCGTGGATTCATGCTTGGCTCTAGGATACCAGCTCGACGATCTGGTCAAGAGCGGGTTCCTAGACGACTACTTGCTGGATAGAAGAGCGGGGGACGCGTCGAGCTCCCAACCAGCAGGTGGTGAGGCTCAGCAGCACGAGATGCCTACCCACGGAGAAATCCACACCATTGCAGGAGGTTTCTCGGGTGGTGGATGCACCGCATCACAGAGGAAGAAGTATGCGAGGTCTGTGATGACGGTGGATATGTTTGAAGACCACTCGCCGGATGTGGACATTACGTTCACCAAGCAAGATCTTCGGGACGTTGTGCCTCATGACAACTGATCCTGCCTGTTGACCGGAGCGCTGGAGAATGCCTCGTCAAAGGATCGACGTGCGCGCCGCTTCTCACTTCCGTTCCTCCTCTGGATCTATCTCAAGAACCTGCAAAGAAACGATACGGCGCCGCTGCGGCCGATCGCACTCCGACGCTCAAGTCAGTGACGGTATCACCAAATACTAAGAACTGGAACCGTGCAAACTCTCTCTCACAAACAGCTATGTCACTCGCAAGCGTAAAGTGTATGAACTGAACGCGCGTACCTCAGAAAGTTCGTTAAGAGCTCTTATATACCTGGTGATTTTCTCTCTCCTGGCAGTTACAGACTTGGACACGTGGCTCGTATCCAACTGTACACGTGCCATCATCTGGAGGCTCCCTGACTTGGCGCTGCTTCTACTCTCATTTTGGCTAAGTTACCTATGCATGGTACTGCCCAGTGCATAGCTAACTTAGAAGTGCGATCCCTACTGAAACTGGCGAGTTAGGGTCTTCATACACCTTCCCTGTGGTCTCGCCGGCCGCCTTCATAATCTGCTTCTCCTTTATCTTCGGCGATGTGCTTGTTCTGGCGATCTCCGACTGCCTGGTCGCCTGAGTCTACATCTGGCGACTTCATCTTCAACCTGGCGATCGCCTATTCTGATAAACTGGAAATCGGAACACGCCAACTTAACAATCGGCGACCACACGTGCCTCCCGACTTCCTTCCCATCTGCAAACCTGGCGCCTTGTCAACACGCCTACACTGTAGCAGGATGCCACGTCATCACACCCGTCCACCAGGGCGGTACACAAGCCCCCCAGTCTTAAGCGAAGGCTTGTCTAGCGAAAAGACTGAAAAAGCCTTCGTTAACACCGGTCTACGTGGCATGGACGCAGAATTCCAAGCGATAGTACTTTCTGCTGCTCTGACGCTCCACCAAACCCTTCACCGATTGCTCGACACGTGGCTTCATCAACGGCTCTCTTCATCTGCCGTTAGCGCTTCCAAAACCATTTCGAAAACCCTTAAACCCCTTACGCTCCTACTGTTCCATCACTTTCTTCACACTTGCATACGCTCTCATTTCCTTCTGCGAAAGCTCTCGACGTTCCTCGACGCTCTAGATCACCACCTCCCTTCAACGTTCTCCTGATCATCGAAAGGTAACTACTTTCCTTCATCTGCTGGGTTCCCTTGCATTTTCACCGATTTGCATCATCCTGTAACTGTCTGGTGCATACGCTGTGGGCTGTTTTTCCATTTCTCCTTCTGCGTAACTTAGGGCTTTGTCGATCGTCGCAACGAACTCACATTCGTTCGTCTTTCACCTTCCTTCTATGATCGAGTCAGCCTTTGTAACCCTCCTGATTATTTTTTTTCTTTCTTCTTCGTTTGCAGTTGCTATCATGACTCGCACGAAGATCACCCTGAACCCCCCTCCATCAGCGCGAAACCCTCCTCCACAAGCACACGACTCAACGCAAGTTCGTGGTGCTCCCTCTTCGCAGGCTGTGAGGCCTGCGTCTTCCCAAACCGCTCTGGCCCAGGCGACTCCACCAAACGCTGGAGGAGCCCCCATCCCTCTGCCAGACTTCAAGGCTTTATACCCATGGGCTAACCCAACCCTCTTAAAGGAAACCTCGTCGGTGAACACTGCGGGAGCGGTTCTGCGATTGACCAATGGGGACGAGGCCCACCAATCGTTTCACAAGGAGCACGATGAGAGAATGATGGTGCTGCCTTGCCCCGCCGCTCTGCCAGTGTGCGCCGATGATAAAGTGAGCGCCGACGGGCCCTTCTGCTTCGTCTACACCACTTTCTTCAAGAAGGTCAAACTCAGGTTCCCTCTTACTCGATTTGAGAGGGAACTCTTAACCGAGCTCAACATCGCTGCCGCCCAGCTTCACCCCAACAGCTGGGCGTTTGTCCGAGCTTTCGAGATAACGTGCGCCCACCTGGGGTTGCCCGCGTCAGTGGACGTGTTTTTATTCCTGTTTGAGGCCAAACACCCAGGAGATCGCCTGTGGGTCAGCCTGAATGCCATTGCTGGGAGATCCATTTTCACCATCTTCCAGCAGTCGTACAAGGATTGGAAGGGGAAGTTCATCCAGGTTCGCGCAAATGACAAAGACACTTCCCTTCTCGACGGTTTCCCCTTGTACTGGGTGGACAAGGGGAAAAAGGAGTCCAAGAGCTGCTTCAGGAGGCCCAGAAGTCCTGATAGCATGGGAGCTTTGGATCGAGACCTCTGCCTATTCTGGAAGAGGGTGGCAGATGCCCACATAACATTCTTGACCCCCACCCTGATTTCCTTCGAGTTCTTTGAGGACCAGTTGGAATTCCAAATAGGTCAGGACGCTACACTCTTGTCTTGACATTGCTTCTGATATTGTTTTTGGGCGTCTTGTGCGACACACACAAGACTTTGGTTTTATCTTTTCTGCATATGCCTGTTTTTACTGTCTCATTGCCTTGTACACTAATCTTTTTTCCCCTTTGAGCTAACTTATGCACTTTCGTTTCATGCAGATACCATGTTGGGTAAGAACATGCTCGCTGACTTGAAGGCGCTCGCCCGCAACCACGGGTTGGCGACCGGTTCCCAGACGGTGCCCAACTCGGCGGTCGAGAAGGCCATCATTCATGGGCGATCACCGCCTAAGGAGCCCACCCAACGAAAGAAACTGGTCCTTAAAAGGCCAAAGCGAAAAGCCCCCCAAGTCGTCCAAGAGGAGGAGGAAGAGGACGACGAGGTCACTGAGGATGGCCTCGTTACAAAGAGGAAAAGGGTGGCACCACCTTCTCCACCTGCCCCACCCCCTCCTCCAGCTTCAACACCACCATCAACACCTGCTCCTCCTCCCTCATCGCCAACACCACGAGCCCCTTCACCACCAGTCCAAGCAACTCCACTGGCCACTGCGCCACCAGCAGTCGAGGCTCAAGAGCCAAACTTTCTGGAGGACCCCCCAAGTGCCTCTACGCCCCATATCTCAGCTGGAGGGGGCCCTCCTTCAAATGCTTCAGCTGCAGAGAACGTTCCGACCGGGAATGAGGTTGCTCACACCTCCCCAATTCTAATTACCGAGTCCCCGGTCGCGTCGCCACGCCAGGAAGCAAACATTGAAAACCCTGCTAAGGAAGGTGGCGGCGAGAACCCTCCACAAGCTCCCCTGGCGCCTCTCCAGGCATCCAACCTTTCCCTTGAAGTCACAAGGATGTGGGAACCTCTGACTGCCAAACTCAAAACCATAGCAGAGGATATCCCATCAATCATAACGAGGGCTGTGGAGAGCTCCACCAGGAGGCTTCAAGATGATCTCTACCACCTCAAGACTGAAAACAGCACAATGAAGGTCGAGGTGGAGAAGGTGGCCTTCAGCCTAACGCTCGCGGAAATGGAACATTCCCGAGTAGAGGATGCCCTGAGTACCGAGCTTAGGCTTGCGCGCAAGGAAGCTGCTGACCTTCGCCGCAAAGTCCATGAACTTGCCCAAGAAAAAGTTGAACTTGAAAGCAAAATCGTGCCTCTGCGCACCAAGGCGAGCGACCTGGAGGCTCACATTCAAGCTAATGCCGATAAGGTACAAAAACTGGAGCAAAGGTCAATCGACCGCGAGAAGCTACTTGGGCAAGTAGAGAAAGCGAGAGACGACGCCATGGCTGATCTCACCGAGGCAAACAAGGAGAAAGGGAAGATGGCTGCCGAGTTGGCCCAAGTTCAAACAGAATCCAAGAAGGTTACTGACGACCTTCTCCATGCTCAAGAGACTAACAAACAACTTCAAAAACAGGTTGAAGAGCAGGGGCAGCAGAACAAGGAGCTCAAGAAACAGGTTGAAGAGCTTCAAGGACAATTTGAAGAACTTAAGCTAAATTCTGCTCAGATTTTGACTGCTGGATTCGAAGCCGCTCGGGAGCAATTCGCATGCCTATTCCCTGATCTCGACCTCAGCATGGTGTCGTTAAACAACGAAGTAGTAGATGGAAAGGTCGTTCCCGCCGAAGGCTCAACCAATTCCACCCCATCTGCTTCTTTATAAATTCACTTGCATTTACCTTGTAAAAACTCTTGCATATGTGTTTTGAACAGTTACTTATTTCAATAGCGAAACTTGGATATTCTTTCTTCTGACTTCTTTTGAGCGCTTTCACCTTCTTTGTATGTTTAACTTTGCCGAGTTTAACTTAGCGATTTTGCAAACACGACCTTTGGCGTAACTGCTTCGAGCCGATTCAAACTTAAGCAACAATCGCTTTAAACAACTTGTACCCTTGAGGCACTAACCTGATCATGAGAAAAGTTTCCAAGCAACGAACTGTAACTCAATCATTAGTTCAAACAACGTCCCATTCGACCTGCTTTATCAAACAAGTCTTTCAACCTTCTCGCCGTCGCTTGAACTTTTCCCGATCGCCAAAACCTCTTGGTAACACCAGCTTTTCCCAGCCTCATGCTTTGGCAGTCATTTCTTTATCTGGGCAGAAATGCCCTTTGGGATCTTCCTTTGCCCCCCTGAACTTCAGAGCTGAAGACCGGCTGGCTAGGCGTTCTCTTCGAACCTACCTTAGCCACCTTTCAAGCTTCTTCCACCCTCTTCGCCATACCTGAACTCGTTCAAGACGAGAAGGATTTTATCTTGCCTATACCCGCACATAAGCGAGAAGGGCTTTAACTCGCCTGAGCTCGCACAACGGCGAGAAGGACTTTATTTGATGCCTCAACTTGCCCAGGGTGTACATCTCCTCCCCCTGGATGCACTGAGGATCTTTTCTTTCTCTCGCCTGCACTCGCTCAACGGCGAGGAGGTCTTTAATTGGCCTTGGCTCGCACAACGGCGATAAGGACTTTATCCGGTGCCTCAACTTGCCCAGGGTGTACATCTCCTCCCCCCTGGATGCACTGAGGACCTTTCTCGCCTGCACCCGCTCGACGGCGAGGAGGTCTTTAACTGGCCTCTACGTTGCCCCGGGAGTTACATCTTCTCGCTCCCAGAAACACGGAGGACTTTTCCTCTTTCTCGCCTGCACTCGCTCAACGGCGAGGAGGTCTTTTAACTTGCCTCTACATTGCCCCAGGAGTTACATCTTCTCGCTCCCAGAAACACGGAGGACTTTTTCTCTTTCTCGCCTGCACTCGCTCAACGGCGAGGAGGACTTTTAACTTGCCTCAAAACGCGCGAGGGCGTTGAGGTCTTTCATCTGGTGCCTCCGATCGCCAAAAGACGATGAGGACTTTAAAACTTAACTGGTGCCTCCAATCGCCGAAAGACGATGAGGACTTTAAAACTTAACTGGTGCCTCCAATCGCCGAAAGACGATGAGGACTTAAAACCTTTTAGAAAGCACGCGATATATCTTTTCTTGCCTCAAATCATGTACAAATGACAAGGTCTTTCTTCAAAACTTTCGAAAACAGCACATATGCAATCTGGAAACACCTTATACTTCGAAAACTCTTCTTTTATTGGGTGGCCTCATTAAAAACCCTCCTTAGGGAAAAAAGAGTGCCCCCTTGAAACTGTTTTAACAGAGACATCGTAATATAACATTGTGTTTGTCTTTACTTACAAAGCTCTTAACTATAGTACAACTTCAGGTGTGTGGCGTTCCAGGTGCGAGGAATCGCCCCTCCTTCCAGCGTCTCTAAGCGGTAGGCTCCGTTCCCGAGCGCCTCGGTTATTCTGAACGGCCCAGTCCACTTGGGTGATAGTTTATTCTCCATCTCGTACTGGTGGGCCTTCCTCATCACCAGATCGCCTTCTCTAAACTGCCTTGGCATCACCTTAGAATTGTACCTTCGCTCGACCCTTCTCTTCACCGCCTCAGCCTTCAGCCTTGCCTCCTCCCTGACTTCATCCAGCAGATCCAGGTTCAGCCTTCTCTCTTCATTCGAGTCTTCCTCTACGAAGTTCTGGAATCTCGGCGAGCTTTCCTGGATCTCCACCGGAATCATGGCGTCACACCCATAGACCAAGCTAAACGGGGTCTCATGGGTTCCAGACTGCTCGGTGGTGTGGTACGCCCAGACTATACGGGGCACCTCCTCAGCCCAACTTCCCTTGGCTTTCTCAAGCCTTCTCTTCAAACCTCTCAACAACATCCGATTAGCTGATTCCACCTGGCCATTCGTCTGAGGGTGCTCGACGGATGCAAACACTTGTTGAATTCCAACCCCTTCGCAAAGCTTCTTCAACAGGTGGCTTGCAAACTGCGTCCCATTATCTGACACCAAGCGCTTAGGCACTCCAAACCGGCACATGATGTTCTTCCATACAAAGCCTTCGATCTTGTGTGCGATGATCTGGGCCACTGGTTCTGCTTCAATCCACTTGGTGAAGTACTCAATCGCCACCACCAAGTACTTCATCTGCCTGATCGCCAGTGGAAAAGGTCCCAGGATGTCGATTCCCCAAGTATGAAACGGCCAAGGGCTATAGATCGACTTCAACTCCTCGGGAGGTGCCTTATGCCAATCGGCGTGCTGCTGGAACTGTTTACAGCATTGGGCATACTTCTTGCAATCTTCTCTCATGGATGGCCAATAGTAGCCTGCACGGAGAGTCCTCGCGGCTAGAGCTCGACCCCCGACGTGACTTCCACATATTCCTTCGTGGAGCTCTGCCATAATTCTCGTGCACTTCTCGCCGTGTATACATTCTAGGAGTGGGTGAGTGAACCCAAACCTGTACAGATCGCCATCAATCAATGTATACTTGCTGGAATTTTTCTTTACCTTCCTAGCTTCTGTTGGATCTAGCGGGAGGAGGCCATCTGCCAGGCACCGCTTGTACTGTGTTATCCAAGTGTCTGGCTCATGGGTGGCGCAGACCTGCATCACGTCCACCTTCTCTCCTCGACAAGCTCTAACTCTCGGCGATCTCAGAGTTTCTTGCGTCAGAGACTTGTGGCTTCTCGCTGCTCTCTCCGTCGACCTGCTTATCTGAAGGACCAGGTGATCTGCTACAAATGCCCTTGGCGTCTTCAGAGTTTCTTGAATCACTGTCCTCTGCCTACCCCCCTTGCCTGAACTGGCGAGCTTAGCAAGCAAGTCAGCTCGGGCATTCTGTTCTCGGGGCACATGTACCACCTCAAAAGAGGCAAAGGAACTCTTCAATTCCTGCACATACGCCAAGTAAGCCGCCATTTGTGGATCTTTAGCCTGGAACTCGCCTGTTACTTGCCCTGTGACTAGCAGCGAGTCACTCTTAGCCATCAGCACTCTGGCTCCCATTTCCTTGGCCAGCAGAATCCCAGCGATCAGTGCATCATACTCTGCTTGATTGTTGCTGGCTTTGAAGGCGAATCTCAACGATTGTTCGATCAGCACGCCGTTGGGTCCTTCCAATATTACTCCAGCACCGCTACCCTGCTGGTTCGATGATCCATCCACCGAGAGTACCCAACGGAAGTCGTCACCTTCAACCCGCGTTGCCTCTGACGAGAGCTCGACTACAAAATCTGCAAAGATTTGCCCCTTAATCGGGCCTCGAGGCTCATATTTAATGTCAAATTCTGACAATTCTACTGCCCACTTCACCATTCTTCCCACAACGTCAGGTTTCTTCAAGACCTTCTGGATGGGCAGGTCAGTCATCACCAGTATTGTGAAGCTGTGGAAGTAGTGGCGCAACCTCCTCGCCGAAAACACCACAGCCAGCGCAGCCTTCTCAAGGGCCTGATATCTCGTTTCTGGGCCCTGCAACACCTTGCTCACAAAATAAATAGGCTTCTGAGCCTGATCCTGGTCCTGGGTGAGCACCGCACTCACCGCCCTCTCAGTCACAGCGAAATACAACCTGAGAGGGATTCCCGCCAGTGGTTTGCACAGAACCGGCGGGCTCGCCAGATATTCCTTCAGCTTGACGAAAGCTTCCTCGCATTCTTTCGTCCAAGCGAACTTGTTATTGCGCCGCAGACATTGGAAATAGGGATGTCCCTTTTCTCCGCTCGCTGACACGAAGCGAGATAGGGCTGCCATCCGACCCGTCAGCTGCTGGACTTCTTTCACTGTAGCCGGGCTTCTCATCGCCAAGATGGCGGCACACTTGTCCGGGTTGGCCTCTATTCCCCTTTCAGTCAAAAGAAAACCCAAGAACTTTCCAGCCTCCACGCCGAAAATGCATTTCTCCGGGTTGAGCTTCAACTTGAACTTGGCGATCGTCGTGAATAATTCTTCCAAGTCTGCCACGTGCTTGCTCTTCTCCTGCGAGGTCACGACCATGTCATCGACGTAGGCTTGCACGTTCCTTCCCAGCATCGGTGCAAGTACTCGATCCATCAACCTCTGGTACGTGGCCCCCGCGTTCTTCAGCCCAAACGGCATCACCTTATAGCAGTAGCACGACCTCTCCGTCATGAAGGCTGTTTTTTCTTCATCCATGGGATGCATCTTGATCTGATTATAACCCGAGAAGGCGTCCAGGAAACTCAGCAGCTTGCACCCTGCAGCACTATCGACCAGGGCATCAATGCTTGGTAAAGGATACGAATCCTTTGGGCAAGCTTTGTTCAGATCGGTGAAATCGACGCACATGCGCCATTTCCCGTTACTCTTCTTTACCAGTACGACATTCGCCAACCATTCAGGGTACTGGACTTCCCTGATGTGGCCTGCAGCGAGGAGTTTCTGGGTCTCATCCCTGATCGCCTGCCTCCTCTCCTCGTTGAATTTCCTTCTTCTTTGTCGCACCGGTCTCACCATGTTGTCCATCGCCAGATGATGGCACAAG
This sequence comes from Phaseolus vulgaris, assembly GCF_051622355.1. NCBI lineage: Eukaryota > Viridiplantae > Streptophyta > Magnoliopsida > Fabales > Fabaceae > Phaseolus > Phaseolus vulgaris. Next base: position 27,829,306 of record NC_143507.1, read on the forward strand.
AAGTCGGGATCGATCCCGGGCATGTCCGAAGCGGACCAAGCAAACGCGTCCAGATGCCGCTCAATCACCTTGGCGATCTGGTCCTGGAGATCGACCTCCAGAGATCTTCCGAGCTTGAAAACTTTCCCCCCGATCTCCTTCTCGAGCCACTACTCGACGGGTTTGGGCCTGGATTCTCTGGCGATCGCCACCTTGGCGATTCCCAGCTCCCTCGCTTCCTCGGGGCGATTCCGCGCCTCTTCCTCCTCCAGGCCAGCCTCTCTCTCCCCCAGCTCAGCGTCTACCATCTCTACATCCCTTCCAGCGATATCCTCTGTTGCCGGCGGTCTGGGCTTCACACCGGGAGGTGGGGTGGTTGTTACATAGCTCACGGACCTTTTGTTTTTCAGGCTATTCTTATAGCACCTTTTCGCTTCTTTCTGGTCCGACTTGATCGTGATCACCACCCCTTCCATGGACGGCAGCTTCACCTTCATGTGCCGAGTCGATGGAATTGCGCCTATCCTGTTAAGGGTGGGCCTTCCCAACAGGATGTTATATGCCGAAGGGGCGTTTACGATGAGGTACTTGATTTTCTCCGTCCTCGACCCAGCCTCATCTGTAAACGTGGTTCTCAGCTCGATGTACCCCCTGACCTCCACCTGGTCACCAGCGAATCCATATAAGCACCCTCCATAGGGCCTCAGCTGGTCAAGGGGCAATTCCAGCTGCGTGAAAGTCGGCCAGAACATCACGTCTGCCGAGCTTCCTTGGTCCACCAGAACCCGGTGGACCTTCCTCCCTGCTGTTATCAACGAAATAACTATGGGATCGTTGTCGTGACGCGCAACGTCCCGAGGATCCTGCTTTGTGAACGTAATGTCCACCTCCGGTGAGTGATCTTCAAACATGTCCACTGCCATCACCGATCGCGCATACTTTTTCCTCTGCGATGCGGTGCATCCACCACCTGAGAAACCCCCTGCAATGGTGTGGATCTCCCCGTGGATTGGCATTTCGTGTTGCTGGGCTTCTCCACCTGCTGGCTGGGAACTCGATGCTCCCCCCGTCCTCCTATCCAGCAGATAGTCGTTTAGGAACCCGCTCTTAACCAGGTCGTCGAGTTGGTATCCTAAAGACAAACACGAGCCCAGGTTGTGGCCAAAGCACTGGTGGAACTCGCACCAGGCGTCCGGTTTTGACCCCAGCACCTTGTCGCCCACCTTCTCGGGCGCCTTCAACCTAGCAGATATGTTAGGGATAGCGATCAGGTCCGCTAGTCCCATGACGAATTTGTGCTTAGGCGAGCGATTGTATTCCCGGCGTGCTGGTTGTTGGCGTGCTGGCGGTTGGCGCGCTTGGCTTCTTCCCTTATTTCTCCTATCGTAAGGATAGCGAGTCCTTTGGTCTTTTCTGGCCGCCGCTGCCGTTTCCAGCACCCTCTGTGGCTGGATCCTGGTCTGGGCGTGTGGCCTGGCGGGAGCCACGCTGCCTCTCTTCTCGGCGACTTCACTCTCGTCGGCGATGTGGGCCACCGCAAGTCGCCTGACTTCAGCAAACGTCGCTGGATGAGGTAGTCTCTGAGGGACTCCCCATGGTACTGCCTTATATCAAACAGATCATAGGACACCCTGGGCGGTGCCTTGTTCACAATATACTGCTCGACAAAGATTTTCGAGAATTGTTGAAAATTAGTTATGTGGCCATTAGGCAGGCTCACAAACCACTCCATCGCCGTTCCCTGGAGCGTGCTCACGAACATCTTACAGTAGACGGCGTCCGACCCTCCCGACAGCATCATCTGTGTGTGGAACGTGGTCAGATGAGCCTCTGGATCCTCCACGCCGGTAAAAACAGCTTTAACCGGAACCACGCTCGTGGGAATTGGCGTGTCGGTAATCGCCTGAATGAAAGGCATTGGGAAAACACGAGGTGGCGTCGACGGTGCCACCTCTTCAGCTGAAGAACGACCCTGCTGCTCCTGAAGAGCTCGACGCAGCTCCTCAGCTACCTTGCTGAGCTCCTCGTTCCTGGCGCGAGAGGCGACCAGGTCTTCATGTATCCTTGCCTGCTCCACGCGCGAGGCTTCCACAGTCGCCTGCAACGAGCGCATCATTTCTGCCATCTGCGCCATGGTCATGGCGGCGTCGCCTTCAGTTGCGAGGGAGCCACGGGACTGGAACGATTGCTTCTCATCTTTCTCATTAACTTCAGCGAACCACAGAAATACAGCAAATAACACTTCAACCACGAACGAATCAGTGATCAATCGGAGAAAACTCAAGAAACTGCGCAAGAACCCAAGAACACCGCAAACCTTCGCAGAAAACCACCAAAGAACTCGAACTTCCACCAGACAGATTGCGCGCAAGCAACAAAAGATCTCACTCCACCGATTGGAAACCAAACAAACGGTTCAAAACACAAACTCACCGAACGAAACTCAGAGAAACTGCAAACGACGGTTGCGCCAGCACACAACCGCGCAGAAAACCTTGAAAACTTCCACAAACTCATGCTGTGGATGGGAGCACGTTTTACACGACCCCACGGTGGGCGCCTGATGATCCTGCCTGTTGACCGGAGCGCTGGAGAATGCCTCGTCAAAGGATCGACGTGCGCGCCGCTTCTCACTTCCGTTCCTCCTCTGGATCTATCTCAAGAACCTGCAAAGAAACGATACGGCGCCGCTGCGGCCGATCGCACTCCGACGCTCAAGTCAGTGACGGCAGAACCAGTGGCCCAGATCATCGCACACAAGATCGAGGGTTTCGTGTGGAAGAACATCGTGTGCCGGTTTGGTGTGCCCAAGCGCCTGGTGTCGGACAATGGGACTCAGTTTGCAAGTCACCTGTTGAAGAAGCTGTGCGAAGGGGTGGGAATTCAACAAGTATTTGCATCCGTCGAGCACCCTCAGACGAATGGCCAAGTAGAGTCAGCCAATCGGGTGCTGCTGAGAGGGTTGAAGAGAAGGCTAGAGAAAGCCAAAGGAAGTTGGGCTGAGGAGGTACCCCATATAGTTTGGGCGTACCACACCACCGAGCAGTCAGGGACCCATGAGACCCCGTTCAGCCTGGTCTATGGATGCGACGCAATGATTCCGGTGGAGATCCAGGAGAGCTCGCCGAGATTCCAGAACTTCGTTGAGGAAGACTCGAATGAGGAAAGAAGGCTGAATCTGGATTTGCTGGATGAGGTCAGGGAGGAGGCGAGATTGAAAGCTGAGGCGGTGAAGAGAAGGATTGAACGAAGATATAACTCGAAGGTGATGTCAAGATAGTTCAGAGAGGGCGACCTGGTGATGAGAAGGAAGTTGTCGCCCGTCCACCAGTACGAGATGGAGAATAAGTTGTCGCCTAAGTGGACGGGACCGTTCAGAATAACCGAGGCGCTTGGGAACGGCGCCTACCAATTAGAGACATTGGAAGGAGGGGCAATTCCTCGCACTTGGAACGCCACGCACCTCAAGTTATATTACAGTTAAGAACTTTGTAAGTAAAGACAAACACGAAGTTATATTACAATGTTTCTGTTAAAACAGTTTGGAGGCCGCCCAATAAAGAAGAGTTTTCAAAGTTTAAAGTGTTTTAGATTGCATGCGTGTTGTTTTTCGAAAGTTTTGAAGAAAGACCTTGTCACTTATATGTGATTTAAGGCAAGTTGGAGTTATGTTGCATGCTTTCTAAAAAGTTTCTAAGTCCCCATCGTCTTTCGGCGATTGGCGGCATCAGTTAAAGTTAAAGTCCTCATCGTCTTTCGGCGATCGGAGGCACCAGTTAAAAGACCTCAACGCCCTCACGCGTCCTGAGGCGAGATAAAGACCTCCTCGCCGTCGAGCGAGTGCAGGCGAGGAAGAGTAAAAAGTCCTCAGTGCTTCCAGAGGAGAGAAGATGTAGCCTCTGGGGCAATGTAGAGGCACCAGCAAAAAAGTCCTCAGTGTTTCTGGGGGAGAGAAGATGTAACCCCTGGGGCAATGTAGAGGCACGAGATAAAGACCTTCTCGCCGATGAGCGAGTTTAGGCGAGTTAAAGACCTTCTCGCCGATGAGCGAGTTCAGGCGAGTTAAAGACCTTCTCGCCGATTAGCGAGTTCAGGCAAGATAAAATCCTTCTCGTCTCGAACGAGTTCAGGTATGGTGTAAAGGGTGGAAGAAGTTTGGAGGGTGGCTGAGGAAGGTTCGAAGAGAACGCCTAGCCACCCGGTCTTTTGTTCTGAAGCTCAGGGAGGTAGAGAAGGATCCGAAAGGCGCCTCTACCCCCAGATAAAGGAACAATGACCCAGTTGTGAAGGCAAGGGGAAGCTGGTATCGCCAAGAGTCTTTGGCGACCAGGAGAAATTCAAGCAATGGAGAGAAAGCCAAGGCCCGTTTTGATAAGGCAGATCAGATGAGCTGTGTCTTAAGCCATTAGTTAGGTTGAAGTTCGTTATTTGAAGAGCAATTTCACGCTAAGGTTCATTACCTTGAGGTTACAAGTTGTTAGAGTGTTTTTGTTCGAAAGTCGGTGGTTCGAAGCAGTTAAGTATACAATTGCGCTTACGAAGTTACTAAGTTAATTTCATTGAAGTAAATTATACAAGGAGAGATAAAGCAGACAGAGAAGTTATAAGAAGAAGCGCAAGGACATTACAATAAAGTATGATCAGTTCAAGATACATGAGCAGAAAAGAGAAAATCTATTACAAACAAGTTCGGTAAGGAGAAAGCGTAGGAATCGTGGATGGAGGGAAGCAATCAGTCTTCAGAAGGAACAACCTTCCCGTCCACCACCTCATTGTTGAGAGACACCATGGAAAGATCCAAGTCGGGGTACAGGCAGGCGAATTGTTCCCGGGCAGCATCGAATCCAGCAGCGAGAATCTGGGCGGAGCTCAGCTCAAGTTCTTCAATCTGTTTCTTTAGCCCCTCGTTCTGCTGCTTCAACTCTTCAGCCCCCTCCTGAGCTTGAAGAAGGTCTTCAGTAACCTTCTTGGTTTCCGCCTGTGCCTGGGCCAACTTTGTGGTGATCTTCTCATTTTCCCCTTTGGCCTCGGCGAGTTTGACCATGGTGTCGTCTCTCTCTTTCTCAACCTTCCCCAAGAAGACCTCCCGATCGGCTGACCTTTTCTCAAGGTTCTTTACCTTGGCGGCGTCTGCTTTGATCAACGCCTCCAGGTCAGCCACTTTGACGCGATAGGGTACCAGCTTGCTCTCCAGCTCGATCTTCTCTTGAGCCAAGAGCTGCACCTTATGGCGTAGATCGGTGGCCTCCTTGCATGCCTCCCGGAGCTCGGTGCTCATTGCATCCTCCACTCGGGAGTGATCGATCTCCGCAAGCATGAGATTGCAGGATAACTTCTCCGCCTCGATCCTGATTGTGCGATTCTCCTCTTGGAGCACGGAGATGTCTTCCTGGAGCTTCTTGCAGGAACTCTCCACAGCTTTAGATATGATGGAGGGGAAGTCCTCCGCCATCATCTTCAATTTCGCTGAGAAGGGTTCCCACACCCTTTTGACCTCAAGGGAGAGGCTTGTCTTTGGAAGCACCGGGGGAGCTTGCTACTGGTTTTCGCCGCCACCTTCTTGAGCTGGCTGTAGAGTGGGAGCTTCTTGGCGTGGTAGCGACGACGGGGATTCGGTGATGATGATAAGCGAGTTGCAAGCACCTTCACCCCCGCCTGGTGCAGCATTTGCAGTTGAGGCGTTTGAAGGAGGACCCCCTCCAGCCGATACATAAGGCGTGGAGGCGCTCGGGGGGTTCTCCATAAAGTTGGGCTCGGCAGCCTCAACCACAGGAAGTGTAGATGCCAGAGGAACTGCTTGGACTGGCGAGGTGGGAGCTGGAGGAGGGAGCAGTGTTGGAGGTGGAGCTGGTGTGGAAGGTGGTGTTGATGTTGGAAGAGGAGGTGGAGCAGATGGTGAAGAAGGCGCCACCCTCTTCCTCTTGGTGATAAGGCCATCTTCAGTCGCCTCATCGTCTTCTTCGTCATCCTCTTGGACCACCTGAGGGGTTTTCCTCTTTGGCTTCCTGAGGATGAGCTTTTTGTGTTGATTGGCGGGCTGGGCCTCTGAAGGAGTTGGGCCTTTAGGGGGCGACCTGCCCTGGGCAGCGACGATCTCCACCACTGAATTTGGCACGGTCTGGGAACCCGACGCCAACCCATGGGCTCGGGCGAGTGCCCTCAGTTCAGCAAGTTTTCCCCTGCCCAACATACGATCTACATAATACAAAGGTACATGGGTTAGCTCAGAGAGAAAGATAAACACATAAATCAGTATGCAACAGAAGCAGATAAGTGGTGCAGAAAATAAAACCAGAGTCTTGTGCACAACAGACAAGACGCCCAGAAACAATTAGCAGAAGTAACGTCAAGTGTAATGACTTAGACATTGAGGTAAGCTCTAACCTATGCGAACTTCGAGTTGATCTTCGAAGAACTCGAAGGAGATGAGCACAGTGGTGAGGAAGGTGATATTGGCGTCTACCACGCTCTTCCAGAAGAGGCACAGATCCTTGTCCAAAGCACCCATGCTGTCAGGACTTCTTGGCCTCCTGAAGCTTCCCTTGGCGTCTTTGTTTCCCTTGTTTACCCAGTACAAGGGAAACCCGTCGAGCATCGAGGCATCCTGGTCGTTCTGGCGTACTTGGACGAATTTGCCCTTCCAATCCTTGTAGGATTGCTGGAAGATAGAGAGGATCGACCTCCCAGCAATCCCGTTCAGACTCACCCACAGGCGATCTCCCGGGTGTTTGGCTTCAAAAAGGAAAAGAAAAACGTCCACTGACGCTGGCAGCCCCAGATGGTCGCACATGATCTGGAACGCCCTTACGAACGCCCAGCTGTTGGGATGAAGCTGGGCGGGGGCGATATCGAGCTCGGTTAGCAGCTCTCGCTCGAAACGGGTGAAGGGAAGTCGGAGCTTCACCTTCTTGAAGAACGTTGTGTAGAGGAAGCAGAACGACTCGCCACCGCTCACTTTCTCATCAGTACAGATCGGCTCCTCAGGGTGGCAAGGCAGCACGGTCACCTTGTTATCGTGCTCCTTGTGAAAGGAAAGATCCGACTGGTCCCCTTTCCTTAGTCGGAGTACTGCCGTTTCGGAGTTTATCGAAGACGTTTCTTTCAGCAGCGCCGAGCTGGCCCAGGGGTATAGCTTTTTGAAGTCTTGGGAAGGAATGGAGGCTCCTCCGGCGACTGGTGGAGTAGCCTGAGCCAGGTTAGGGCGAGAGGTTGCAGGCCTCTCAGCCTGGGAAGAAGAAGCACCAGGTGCTCGTGGTGGGTTGTGAGCTTGAGATGAAGGGTTTCGTGACGAGGGAGGAGGATTCGCGGTGGTCTTTGTTCGAGCCATCGCGGAAATTGCAAAGGAAAAAGAAAAGGAAAGGTGATCAGGGTTCGCAGAGGCTGACTCGATCGTGAAAGAAGGGTAAAAAACGAACGAACGAAGGTTCGTTGTAACAAAGACGAAGCCCTAAGTTACGAGAGAGGAGAAGTAGAAGAAACAGCCCACAGCGTATGCACCAGACATTTAATGGATGATGCGAATCGGTTAAAATGCAGGAAAAATTAGCAGAAGAAGTAAAAAGGGTACCTTTTTATGATCGGAAGAACGATGAAGGAAGTTGAGAATCCAGAAGGTTGAAGAGCGTCGTGGGTTTTTGCAGAAGAAACTCAGAGCGTTTTTAGAAAGCGAAGAGGTGATGGAACAGTAGAAGTGAAATGGGTTTAAGGGTTTTTCGAATGGGTTTTGGAAGCGCAAACGACAAATAAAGGTAACCGTTGATGAAGCCACGTGTCGAGCGATTGGAAGAGTGTCTAGTGGAGCGTCAGGACAGCAGAAAGTACAAACGTTTGGAATTCTGTGCCAGCGCCACGTAGATCGGTAGTGATGTGACTCCTTTAGTCTTTTCGCTGGACAAGTCTTCGCTTAAGACTGAGGGGCTTGTGTACCGTCCTGGTAGTCGGGAGTGATGACGTGGCATCAAGCTATTGTATAGGCGTGTTGATGGGACGCCTGGCTGGCAGAAGGGAAGGAAGTCGGGGGGCTCGTGTAGTCGCCAGTTATTAAGTTGGCGTGCTCCGATCTCCATCATGCCTAAACCGGCGGTCACCGAGTTGAGGATGAAGTCGCCAGATGTGAACCTAGGCGACCAAGTGATTAGAGATCGCCGAAACAAGGACATCGCCGAAGATGAAGGCAGGTGGTGCAGATCATGAAGGCGGCCGGCGAGACCACAGGGAAGGTGTGTACGAAGGCACCCGAACTCGCCATCCAGAAGAGATCACGCTCCAAGGCAACTATGCACTGAGTAGTATCATGCATAAGTAACTTAGCCAAAAGAGAGACAGAAGTAGCGCCCAAGTCAAGGATGCTCCAGATGAACGCACGTGTACAGCTGGATGCGAGCCACGTGTCCAGATGTGTAACTGCCAGGAGAGAGAAAGTGTCCAGGTATATAAGAGTTTTCCAACGAACTTCTGAGGTACGCACGTTCAGATTGTCTTCTTTACGCTTGCGAGTCTTGAGTATACTGAGAGAGAACATTGCACGGTTCCTTAAGAGTTCTTGAGTTTTACTCTTAGTAATTGGTGGTTCAGTCGCTGACTTGGGCGTCGGAGCGTGATCGGCCGCAGCGGCGCCGTTCTGTTCTTTTGCAGGTTCTTGAGGCGAATCGCGGTGAAAGACGAAGGTTGACGCGGCGCATACGTCGATCCAAGTTTGACAAGGCAAAGCTCCAGCGTTTTGGTCAACAGGCAGGATCAGTAAGCTAAGTTAACACGTACCTTGGCAAACTTTCACTGAAACCTTTAACGAACACGTGGGCACTGCCACGTGCCTTTCTGACTTCATCGTTATTCTGTGCGGAGGGCCTCATAGTGCTGTAACCCAACTTAGGGTTAATCCGTTGTGTGAGTCCTCCTTCCTTGAAGTGCATCTGGCGCGTGGGATGACTTTCTGGGTGCCAACTCATGCGCCCCAATCTCTAGTCACCTGCCCTAGGCGTGTATCTACCTTTCTCTCGTACCATGCACGTGGTTCTCCCCTGGTCGTGGCCCTCTCATGGGTTGTATCTATACCAGGGTCTCCCAGCAGTGGGGTGGATACTTCACGAGTCAGGTTACCCCCTACTGGTACTAGAACTTATGGCCTTGAAGCCACTTCTCTTTTCTCTTGGTTACTGTCCTGAACCGTCGAGGCCCGAAGCCTCCTTGCGACGTCTTAGCTTGGCGATGCCTTATCCTGGCGACGCCTTAACCTGGCAACGCCTTAGCAAGGCGACGCCTCGACCCGGCGATGCCTCAGTCGGTCAATCTGTTGACTTCCTTCCTTGGATCCCACGAGGGGTCCTACCACACGTTGACTTTGACCATCGGTCAACGCCCGGGGACGGGATGGTACACAAGCCCCCTAGTCTTGAGTTGACACTTGTTTCAGCAAAAAGACTAAGGCCTCGCCCTATTGTCACGTGTCATTTTGATAACATGTCATTTTCTGCTCCGTTGACATGACATTCTCTGCGCCGCCGACGCGACGTACCTTCGAGGACCCTGACGACGTGACACTTTCTGAGCGAGAAAAGTGACGTCTTGGGTCGTACTTTAATCTCCTGACACTTGGCTCAATCACACAGTGCCCATTCAGCGTCCTTCGCGCTTCAGTTGCAACGTTTGAGTCCTCGAAATCCCGCGCTCCAACTCATTGTTTTCATTCTTTTGCATTTTTCAAACTGTTCATCTTCCTTTCCAAAGAACTTTCTCTGCATTCTCTCCTCGCACCTTCAACTTTCATTGTCCCGACCCCTTAAAGGTATGGTTTTTCTTCTTTGATGATTCTTTTTCCTTTACTGTATTGCTGAACCCTTTTCTCTTCTTCAACCTTCAGTTTCTTCGTTAACTGTACGTGCCAAATGACGGCAAACCCTCCTCCCCCAGAGTTAATCATAGGGACTTTTACACATGGGCTCCGGACCAGCTGCCTGATGAGTGCTCGAGTCTAGTTTCCACCAAAGCTTGGAGGGACCATGTTGGGGATCCAACCACCTACGATCATCGTGCCTTCGCGAGAAGGCATGATGATGACATCGCAGTGCTCCCTTGCACTCTAGGGGAGCCGGTGTGTGGGGATGAGCGGGACAACAACGGGATCCCCTTCTTTTATTTCTATCAGGTGGTCTTCAAGCGTGTAGGCGTGCGCTTACCTTTCTCCAGGTTTGAGAGGTAGTTGCTAACGGAGATCAATATTGTCCTAGCCCAGCTGTATCCTAACAGCTGGGCCTTTGTCAAAGCTTTCGACATATTGTTCGGTTTCTTCGGGTGTGCACCTTCTGTTGATATCTTCCTTCATTTCTTCGAAGTTAAGAGACACAGGAATAACCTCTGGGTGACTCTCAGCAACATTCCTGGGAGTGTCCTCTTAACCCTGTTCCAGCACTCCTTCAAGGGGTGGAAAGGCAAGTTCTTCAAGGTTTGCTGCTCCGACCTCGTACCCTCCGCCCTTGACGGCTTTCCTTTGTATTGGGTGAAGGAGGCAAAAACCCTGAAGTCCAAGTCTCTTAAGGGGCTGCCTCCGAACGATCGAGAGGCTTGTCGGATTCTGGCTAGTGCGGGGGGCTTTGACGCTGCCGCCTTGATAAGCCTAGAGTATAACACCGAGGCTCTGGAAAAATATATAAGTACGAGAACTTCCCTTTATAACCTTTTATTCTTTGCTTTTGCTGGATTCTTGATTGATGCATGCTTTATCTTGTCTCTTTGTGTAGCTCCTTAGTTTGTGCCTGTCCTTTACTATGTTTGTCCTCTTGACGCAGATTCGAAAATGGACAGTCAGCGAAGGTCGCGGTTGGCTCAAGTGTTGAGGTTTGAAGATGGGACCTCAGCGTCTCCCTGCCCAACACCCGGAAGCCCCTGAAGAGCGGCCTGACTTCGTGTTTCCCACAAACATCGGATGTGTATATAATTGCCTTTTGCTTAACTTGCAACTGCCAGGAACCTTATTTGTAGTTATGACTCTCGATTTATGCTTACACGCCATTCGCTTTACCTTTGCATGTTTGTGTCTGCTTCTGCTTTCCTTTGCTATATCGCGTGCGTTACCTTCGGTACTCTCCCTCATCGTGTGTGACTTTAACCCTTTAGGTAGCACGTGACCTCCTCCCCTACTCCCCCATTTTAAGTCGTGATGCGTACCCTTCCCTTGGTCTCTCCATCAAGAAACTTACTCGGCCTTCCTACCTGCGAGGAATCTTCCCCATGAAAGCGTCGCCTGTCTCTTTATTGCCCAAAGGCAAGGAAGGATTTGGTCTCTACTAGGGCCTCAACATCGCTCGAAGGTGAGGGAGGACTATATTTGTTCCTCTCTGGTGCCTCAGCGTCGCTCGAGGGCAAGGAGGACTTATCTCACCTGTGCTGGGTGTCTACACTCAAGGAGGGACCTACTCTGGGTGTCCTCAGTGCATCTAAATACTTTGGGACAAAAGTCGCGCTCTGGTGCCCACGCCCATGGAGAGATCTAAACCATAGTACCGTATCGACCATGGAGTGTCTAAAACACCAGGGCAACTCAGCCCTTATCTTTTTGCATTTGGTGTCCACGACTGAGGAGAGGCCTGCTACCGCAATACCGTATCGTCCTCAGGGTGTCTGAAACACCAAGGTGTAACGTTCTAAACATCGAACACTGGGGCTAGCTGTTCCTACCTGAGGAGGGGGCGTCCCGAAGGAATCCCTTGACCCCTGCTCAAGGACTAGGCACCCATATTTTAGCTTACATCTATCGTCTGATACCGGGGCCAGCTATTCATACTTGAGGAGGGGGCGTCCCGAAGGAATCCCTTAACCCCTGCTCAAGGACTAAGCGCCCGGTTTTTTAACTTATACTGATATCTGGTACTGGGGCTAGTTGTTCATACTTGAGGAGGGGGCGTCCCGAAGAAATCCCTTAACCCCTGATCAAGGACTAGGCTTCCCGGATTTTAACTTATACTAGACATACCTGGTATCTTGACCTCCGCTTGATTATCTGGTGGCGACGCCTTGTGCTGGCGACGCCCTATTCTAGTGACACCTTGTCTTGGCATCGTTATCTTGGCGACGCCTTGTCTTAGCGATGCCTTATCTTGGCATCGCCTCATCTGGGAGACGCCTCTTCTTGGCGACGACTGGTTTTGGCGACGACTCCTCTTGGCGACGCCTCATCTTTTCGTCTTTGTTTCTTTAACCTTTGATCTTACATTCGAATGAGAGAAAAACTAGGGCAAAAATATCTTAAACTTCTCTTTTCTTTATTTGGGTGACCTCATTAAAAAACCCCCGAGAGGGAAAAAGAGTGTCCCCTTTACAAACTTCAACTGGAATAACATCAACTGAAATAAAACTTTAAATATGCCGCATTCCAGCTACGTGGGATGGGGCCCCCTTCTAAAGTCTCTAGCTTATACGAACCATTCCCTTTGGCCTTGGTTATCCTGAACGGTCCAGTCCACTTGGGAGACAACTTGTTTTCTAATTCATAGGGGTGGCCTTTCCTCATGACCAGATCACCAACCTGGAACTGTCGCAGTTTCACCTTGGAGCTGTACTGACGCTCCACCCTTTTTTTCACGGCCTCAGCCTTAATTTTCGCTTCTTCTCTAGCTTCATCTATCAGGTCCAGGTTCACCCTCCTTTCTTCGTTGGACTCTTCCGCCACAAAACCCAGGAAACGGCGCGAGCTTTCGTGGATCTCCACTGGGATCATGGCGTCCGATCCATACACTAAGCTGAAAGGTGTCTCCATGGTGGAGGATTGAGGCGTGGTGTGGTAAGCCCATATAATCCTTGGTACTTCATCCGTCGATGCCCCTTTAGCCTTCTCTAATTTGCGTTTCAAACCCCTCAACAAAACTCAGTTTGCTGACTCGACCTGCCCATTTGTCTGGGGGTGTTCGACCGATGCAAACACCTGCTTGATTCCTACTTCTGCACATAGCTTCCCCAACTGTTGGCTCGCGAACTGGGTGCCATTGTTTGAGATGAGACGCCTTGGTACCCCAAAACGACACACAATGTTCTTCCAAACAAAGTGTTGTACCTTGTGCGTGGTGATCTGTGCCACTTGTTCGGCTTCTATCCACTTGGTGAAGTACTCGATGGCAACGATCAAGTACTTCATCTGCCTTATCGCCAATGGGAATGGGCCTAGGATGCAATCCCCCACGTATGGAAAGGTCATGGGCTGTATATGGATCTCAATTCCTCTGATGGCGCCTTGTGCCAATCAGCGTGCATCTGACACTGCTTGCAATGCTGGGCGTATCGCACACAATCTTCTCTTATTGTCAGCTAGAAAAACCCTGCACGTATTACCTTGGATGCCAAGGATCTTCCTCCCACATGGCTCCCACAAATACCTTCGTGGAGCTCAGCCATTATCCTGGTGCACTCATCGCCACTTACACATGTCAAGATAAGGTGCGTAAACCCATGCCTGAACAATATCCCGCCTACTAGGGTGTACCTTGCGGCGTTCCTCTTAATCTTCTTGCCCTCTTCTGGTTCCACTGGGAGAAATCCGTCTGCTAGGTATCGCCTGTAAGGGGTCATTCATGTGTCGCCTTCCTCTAAAGCACATAAGTACTGATGCAAGGTGCCCTCGCCATATCTTGGCTCAGAGAGCGATGACTCCTTGGTTTTCCTCTCGTTGTACTGACATGAAGGACGTCCACCCTGTTGTCTGCAACGAACTTTCGCGGCATCTTGAGGGTTTCCTGTATTACGGTCCTCTACCTTCCCCCCTTGTCTGAGTTGGCCAGCTTGGCAAGCAGGTCAGCTCTGGCATTTTTCTCCCTGGGGACATGTACCAACTCAAACGCAGCGAAGGCTCTCTTCAACACCTCGACGTACCTCATGCGGCCATTTGTGGATCCTTCGCCTGATACTCCCCTGTTACTTGCCCTGTGACCAATTGTGAGTCACTCTTTGCCAAGAGGCTTTGTGCCCCCATTTCCTTAGCCAAAAGCATCCCAGCGATTAGCACCTCGTACTCCGCTTGGTTGTTGCTTGCTTTGAAGGCGAAGCGTAAAGCTTGCTCAATCAACACTCCGTTAGGACGCTCCAAGATGATCCCAGCACCGCTCCTCTGCTGGTTGGAGGACCCATCCACGGAAAGCATCCACTGCGAACCTAACTCCCCCTCTTGGGGGTCTCCCCCTGGTGATAGCTCTGCCACGAAATCTGCATAGACTTTCCCTTTGATGGATCCCCTAGGTTCATACTGGATATCGAACTCCGACAACTCTACTGCCCAACGGACCATCCTCCCTGCTACATCTGGTTTTTGAAGTACTTTCTGGATGGGAAGGTTTGTCATTACTACCACCGTGAAGCTGTGGAAATAATGGCGGAGCCTTCGAGCCGAGAACACCACTGCTAGGGCCGCCTTCTCTAGTGACTGGTACCTCAATTCTGGGCCTTGCAAGGCCTTGCTCACAAAGTAAATGGGTTTCTGCACTTGGTCTTGCTCCTGGACCAGCACAGAACTAATGGCCCATTCTGTTACCGCAAAGTATAATCGGAGGGGGACGCCTATCTGGGGCTTGCAAAGCACTGGTGGCGTTGCCAGGTATTCCTTCAACTTGAGGAACGCTGCTTCACACTCATCCGTCCATGCAAAGCGGCTATTCCTCTTGAGGCATTGGAAATAAGGGTGGCCCTTCTCCCCTCCAGCAGACACAAACCTAGACAAAGCTGCCATCCTCCCAGTCAATTGCTGAACTTCTTTAACTGAGGTTGGGCTCTTCATGGCTATAATAGTTGCACACTTATCAGGGTTCGCCTCTATTCCCCTCTCAATCAGCATAAATCCCAAGAACTTCCCTGCTTCCACACCAAAAACGCATTTTTCTGGGTTTAATTTGAGGCGATATTTTGATATGGTGGTAAACAGCTCCTCCAAGTCAGCTATGTGTTGGCCCGACTCGTGTGAAGTCACGACCATGTCATCCACGTAAGCCTGTACGTTCCTTCCCAGCATGGGTGCCAGGACCTTGTCCATTAGCCTTTGGTAGGTGGCGCCTGCATTTTTCAAACCAAACGGCATCACCTTATAACAGTAGCTGCACGTCTCCGTCATGAACGCCGTTTTGCTTTCGTCCCTAGGATGCATCTTGATCTGATTGTAACTTGAGAATGCATCCAAGAAACTCAACATCTTGTAGCCCGAAGCGCTATCTACTAATGCGTCGCTGTTACGCAGTGGGTATGAATCCTTGGGGCATGCCTTATTCAGGTCTGTGAAATCAACGCACATCCTCCACTTTCCATTCGCCTTCTTCACTAGAACTACATTGGCTAGCCACTCAGGGTATTGTATCTCCCTGATCTGCGCAGCAATTAGCAGCTTCTGCGTTTCTTCCTTCACAACGAGGCATCGCTCCTCGTTGAACTTCCTCCTTCTCTGTCGCACAGGGCAAACCTTGGCGTCCATGGTAAGTCGGTGGCACAAAAAATCTGGGTCGATGCCTGGCATGTCTGCCGCAGTCCATGCGAATGCATCTAGGTGTCGTGAGATCACTGCAACCACCTCCTCTCGTTTTTCAAGGCTCAAGAAGCATCCTAATTTGAACACCTTACCCCCTATCTGCCTTTCTACTATGTTGTCTTCTGGTCGGGGTCGCCCTTTCTGCACATTCTTTGCAAGAGACTCATTTGAAGAGTCCTCTTCCATAGGCGTCGCCCCAACAGACGCATCGGGCATCACCTCCTCTGGCTCTGTACCGTCCCGTATCCGGGTGGTGACAAAGTCAAGGTCAAAGTCAACGCCTGGAGTCAAAGTCAACACAAGGCGTCGCCTAGGTGAAGAGACGCCAAGTACCAGCGTCGCCAGGAGGAAGCGTCGCCAAGGCAAGGCGTCGCCTAGAGGAAGGCGTCGCCCAACCAGGGCGTCGCCAAGATTAAATATCACTAAGATAAGGCGATCATAGTGTGGTTCCCCGATACCCGTGGGTAGTGTACCGCCCTGGTAGTCGGAAGTGATGACGTGGCATGAAGCTACGGTATAGGCGTGTTGACGAGACGCCAGGTTGGCAGAAGGGAAGGAAGTCAGGGGGCTTGTGAAGTCGCCAGTTATTAAGTTAGCGTGCTCCGATCTCCAGCACACCAGAACCGGCGGTCACCGGGTTAAAGATGAAGTCGCCAGATGCAAACTCAGGCGACCAAGTGATTAGAGATCGCCGAAGATGAAGGTGGTGCAGATTATGAAGGCGGCCGGAGAGACCACAGGGAAGGTGTGTACGAAGGCACCCTAGCTCGCCAATCTAGTAGAGATCGCACTCCAGGACAGCTATGCACTGAGTAGTATCATGCATAAGTAACTTAGCCAAAGGAGAGTCAGAAGTAGCGCCCAAGTCAAGGAGGCTCCAGATGATGGCACGTGTACAGCTGGATGCGAGCCACGTGTCCAGGTGTGTAACTGCCAGGAGAGAGAGAGTGTCCAGGTATATAAGGATTTCCCAACGAACTTCTGAGGTACGCACGTTCAGATTGTCTTCTTTACGCTTGCGAGTTCTTGAGTACACTGTGAGAGAGAACATTGCACGGTTCCTTGAGAGTTCTTGAGTGTTACTCTTAGTATTTGGTGGTTCCGTCACTGACTTGGGCGTTGGAGTGCGATCGGCCACAGCGGCGCCGCTCTGTTCTTTTGCAGGTTCTTGAGGTGGATCGCGGCGAAGGACGGAGGTTGACACGGCGCACACGTCGATCCAAGTTTGACGAGGCAAGCTTCAACGTTCTGGTCAACAGGCAGGATCATCAGGCGCCCACCGTGGGGCCGTGTAAAACCTGTTCCCATCCACAGCGTGAGTTCTTGGAGATTTTGCAGTTTTCTGTGTGGTTGCGTGCTGGTGCAACCATTGTTCGCTGTTCATCTAGGTTTTGTTCGGTGTTTTCGCGTTTTCTACCGTTCGTTTGGATTTTTGTTCGGTGAGGTGAATTTTTCTGCTGCTTACGCGAGATTTATCTGGTGAGATCTGAGTTCTTTGGCTCGTATTGGTTTTTCGTGGAAGAAGCGGTGGTTTCTGGTGGAGTTGCAGGTTTCTGTGGAGGTGCGCTGTGTTCTTGAGTTTTCTTTCGGAGTTTCGCGAAGTTTTGACCGATTGATCGTCGAATCGATCGTCGCAGAAGGAAGTGTTGTTCATTGCTCTCTGCGATTTACGAAGTTTTCATGAGAAAAATGAGAAGCAACCGTTCAAGTCCAGTTGCGCCCGTTGCTGCTGAAGGCGCCAGCGCCATGACTATGGCGCAGATGGTGGAAATCATGCGTTCGTTGCAGGCGAATGTGGAAGCCTCACGTATAGAGCAGGCGAGAATGCATGAGGACTTGGTCGCCTCTCGGGCCAGGAATGACGAGCTCAGCAAAGTGACTGAAGAGCTGCGTCAAGCTCTTCAGGAGCAGCGAGGGCGCCCGGTCGCTGAAGAGGTCGCGCCGTCAACGCCGCCTCGTGTTTTTCCTATGCCTTTCGCTCAGGCGATTACTGACACGCCTATTCCTGCGAGTGTGGTACATGTTAAGGCTGTTTTTACCGGCGTGGAGGATCCTGAGGCTCATCTCACCACGTTCCATACGCAGATGATGCTGTCAGGAGGATCAGACGCCGTGTACTGCAAGATGTTTGTGAGCACACTTCAGGGAACGACGCTGGAATGGTTTGTGAGCTTGCCTACCGATCACATAACCAACTTCCAACAGTTTTCGAAAATCTTCGTCGAGCAGTACATTGTGAACAAGGCACCGCCCAGGGTGTCTTATGACTTGTTCGACATAAGGCAGTATCAGGGGGAGTCCCTCAGGGATTACCTGAATCGTTTTGGGGCGCAAATGGTCCGATCGCCGGCCAAAGATGAAGAAATGCTGGTCTATGCATTTAAGAAGGGCGTGCTGCCGGGACCATTCTGCGAGGCATTGATCAGGGCTCACCCCGCCACGTTTGCTGAGGTTAGGCGACTTGGGGTGGCCCACATCGCCGATGAGAGTGAAGTCGCCGAGAAAAGAGGAAGCGTGGCTCCCGCTAGGTCACGCGCCCAGACCAGGATCCAGCCACAGAGGGTGCTGGAGACAGCGGCGGCCAGGAGGGATCAGAGGACTCGCCATCCTTATGATCCAAGGAAGAACAAGGGCAGGGGCCAAGGGCGCCAGCAACCAGCACGCCGGGAGTACAATCGCCCGCCAAAGCACAAGTTTGTCATGGGATTGGTGGACCTGATCGCCATTCCCAATATATCAGCTAGGTTGAAAGCGCCCGAGAAGGTGGGTGACAAGGTGCTGGGACCAAAGCCAGACGCCTGGTGTGAGTTTCACCAGGGCTTTGGCCACACCGTGGATTCGTGTTTGGCTTTAGGATACCAGCTCGACGATCTGGTCAAGAGCGGGTTCCTAAACGACTACTTGCTAGACAGAAGGACAGGGGGCGCGTCGAGCTCCCAACCAGCAGGTGAAGAGGCTCAGCAGCACGAGATGCCTACACACGGGGAAATCCACACCATTGTAGGAGGTTTCTCGGGTGGTGGATGCACCGCATCACAAAGGAAGAAGTACGCGAGGTCTGTGATGACGGTGGATATGTTTGAAGACCACTCGCCGGATGTGGACATTACGTTCACCAAGCAAGATCTTCGGGACGTTGTGCCTCATGACAACGATCCCATCGTCATCTCGTTGATCACAGCAGGAAGAAAGGTCCACAGGGTGCTGGTGGACCAAGGAAGCTCGGCAGACGTGATGTTCTGGCCGACTTTCACGCAGTTGGAGCTACCCCTTGACCAGTTGAGGCCTTATGGAGGATGTTTGTATGGTTTCGCTGGCGATCAGGTAGAGGTCAGGGGGTACATTGAGTTGAGGACTACGTTTACAGATGAGGCGGGTTCGAGAACAGAAAAAATCAAATACCTTGTCGTGAACGCTCCTTCAGCATACAACATTCTGTTGGGAAGGCCCACGCTCAACAGAATAGGCGCTATACCGTCGACCCGGCACATGAAGGTGAAGTTGCCGTCTATGGAGGGGGTGGTGATCACCATCAAATCCGACCAGAAAGAAGCGAAGAAGTGCTATGAGAATAGCCTGAAAAATAAAAGGTCTGTGAGTTACGTGACAACCACCCCGCCCCCTGGCGTGAAGCCCAGATCGACGGTAATGGAAGAGACCGCCGGAAGAGACGTGGAGATGGTGGACGCTGAGCTGGGGGAGGGGAACGCTGGTCTGGAGGAAGAAGAGGCGAGGAATCGCCCTGAGGAAGCGAGGGAGCTGGGAATCGCCAGGGCAGTGATCGCCAGAGAAACAAGGCCAAAACCCGTCGAGCAGTGGCTCGAGAGAGAGATCGGGGGAAAAATCTTCAAGCTGGGAAGATCCCTGGAGGTCGAGCTCCAAGGCCAGATCGCCAAGGTGATAGAGCGGCATCTGGATGCGTTTGCATGGTCCGCTTCGGACATGCCCGGGATCGATCCCGATTTCTTGTGTCATCATTTGGCGATGGACAACCAGGTGAGACCAGTACGACAGAGGAGAAGGAAGTTCAATGAGGAGAGGAGGCAGGCGATCAGGGACGAAACGCAGAAGCTCCTTGCTGCAGGCCATATCAGGGAGGTGCAGTACCCTGAATGGCTGGCAAATGTCGTGCTGGTGAAGAAGAGCAACGGGAAATGGCGCATGTGCGTCGATTTCACCGATTTGAACAAAGCTTGCCCAAAGGATTCGTACCCTTTGCCAAGCATAGACGCCCTGGTGGACAGTGCTGCAGGGTGTAAGTTCTTGAGTTTCCTGGATGCCTTCTCGGGGTATAACCAGATCAAGATGCATCCCATGGATGAAGAGAAGACTGCCTTCATTACCGAGAGATCGTGTTACTGCTACAAGGTGATGCCGTTTGGGCTGAAGAACGCAGGGGCCACGTAACAAAGGTTGATGGATCGGGTACTTGCACCAATGCTGGGAAGGAATGTGCAAGCGTACGTGGATGACATGGTCGTGACCTCGCCAGAGAAAAGCAAGCACGTCGCAGACTTGGAGGAATTGTTCACTACGATCGCCAAGTTTAGGTTGAAGCTGAATCCGGAGAAATGCATCTTTGGCGTGGAGGCGGGAAAGTTCCTGGGATTTCTCTTAACTGAAAGAGGAATAGAAGCCAACCCGGATAAGTGTGCCGCCATCTTGACGATGAGGAGCCCGGCCACTGTGAAGGAAGTACAACAGCTTACAGGTCGGATGGCCGCCCTGTCTCGCTTCGTGTCAGCTAGCGGAGAGAAGGGCCATCCCTATTTTCAGTGCTTAAGGCGTAATAACAAGTTTGTCTGGACGAAGGAGTGTGAGGAAGCCTTCGTCAAGCTTAAGGAGTATCTGGCGAGCCCGCCGGTTTTGTGCAAACCGCTGGTGGGAACCCCTCTCAGGTTGTATTTTGCTGTAACTGAGAGGGCGGTGAGCGCGGTGCTCGCCCAGGACCAAGATCAGGCTCAGAAGCCTTTTTTTTTGTTAGTAAGGTGCTGCAGGGCCCTGAAACGAGATATCAGGCCCTGGAGAAGGCTGCGCTGGCTGTGGTATTTTCGGCGAGGAGGTTGCGCCACTATTTCCATAGCTTCACGATACTGGTGATGACCAACCTGCCCATCCAGAAGGTCTTGAAGAAGCCCGACGTTGCGGGAAGGATGGTGAAGTGGGCAGTGGAGCTGTCGGAGTTTGATATTAAGTATGAGCCCCGAGGCCCGATCAAGGGGCAGATCTTCGCAGATTTCGTGGTCGAGCTCTCATCTGAGGCGACACGAGTTGAAGGGGACGACTTTCGTTGGGTGCTTTCAGTGGATGGATAGTCGAACCAGCAGGGTAGCGGTGTTGGAGTCATCTTGGAGGGACCCTACGGCGTGCTGATCGAACAATCTTTGAGGTTTGCCTTCAAAGCCAGCAACAATCAAGCAGAATATGAGGCGCTGATCGCCGGGATCTTGCTGGCCAAAGAGATGGGAGCCAGGGTGTTGATGGCAAAGAGTGACTCGCTGCTAGTCACGGGGCAAGTAACAGGCGAGTTCCAGGCTAAAGATCCACAAATGGCGGCTTACCTGGAGTATGTACAGGAATTGAGGAGTTCCTTTACCTCCTTTGAAGTGGTGCATGTGCCCAGAGAGCAGAATGCCCGAGCTGACTTGCTAGCTAAGCTCGCCAGTTCAGGCAAGGGGGGTAGGCAGAGGACGGTGATTCAAGAAACTCTGAAGACGCCAAGAGCATTTGTGGCAGATCACCTGGTTCTTCATATAAGCAAGTCAACGGAGAAAGCGGCGAGGAGTCACAGATCCCTGACTCAAGAGACCTTGAGGTTGCCAAGAATAAGAGCATGTCGGGGGGAGAGGGTGAACATGACGCAGGTCTGCGCCACGCATGAGCCAGACACCTGGGAGACGCAGTACAAACGATGCTTGGCGGATGGCCTTCTCCCGCTGGATCCGACAGAGGCTAGGAAGATAAAGAAGAATTCTAGCAAATTCACAATGATTGATGGCGAGTTGTACAGGTTTGGGTTCACTCACCCACTCCTGGAATGTGTGCATGGCGAGAAATGTACGAGAATTATGGCAGAGCTCCATGAAGGGATATGCGGAAGCCACGTCGGGGGTCGAGCTCTGGCCGCAAGGACTCTCCGTGCAGGTTACTACTGGCCAACGATGAGAGAAGATTGCAAGAAGTATGCGCAGTGTTGCAAACAATGCCAACAGCACGCCGATTGGCACAAGGCGCTTCCCGAGGAGTTGAAGTCGTTCTACAGCCCTTGGCCGTTTCATACATGGGGAATCGACATCCTGGGACCATTCCTGCTGGCGATCAGGCAGATGAAGTACTTGGTGGTGGCGATTGAATATTTCACCAAGTGGATCGAAGCAGAACCAGTGGCTCAGATCATCGCACACAAGATCGAGGGTTTCGTGTGGAAGAACATCGTGTGCCGGTTTGGTGTGCCCAAGCGCCTGGTGTCAGACAATGGGACTCAGTTTGCAAGTCACCTGTTGAAGAAGCTGTGCGAAGGGGTGGGAATTCAACAAGTATTTGCATCCGTCGAGCACCCTCAGACGAATGGCCAAGTAGAGTCAGCCAATCGGGTGCTGCTGAGAGGGTTGAAGAGAAGGCTAGAGAAAGCCAAAGGAAGTTGGGCTGAGGAGGTGCCCCGTATAGTCTGGGCGTACCACACCACCGAGCAGTCAGGAACCCACGAGACCCTGTTCAGTTTGGTCTATGGGTGCGACACAATGATTCCAGTGGAGATCCAGGAGAGCTCGCCGAGATTCCAAAACTTCGTGGAGGAAGACTCGAATGAGGAGAGAAGGTTGAACCTGGATCTACTGGATGAGGTCAGGGAAGAGGCGAGATAAAAAGCTGAGGCGGTGAAGAGAAGGATTGAACGAAGATATAACTCGAAGGTGATGCCGAGACAGTTCAGAGAGGGCGACCTGGTGATGAGGAAAGCCCACCAGTACGAGATGGAGAATAAGCTGTCGCCTAAGTGGACGACGGGACCGTTCAGAATAACCGAGGCGCTCGGGAACGGCGCCTACCGCTTAGAGACATTGGAAGGAGGGGCGATTCCTCGCACTTGGAACGCCACGCACCTCAAGTTGTATTACAGTTAAGAACTTTGTAAGTAAAGACAAACACGAAGTTATATTACAATGTTTCTGTCAAAACAGTTTGGAGGGGGCACTCTTTTTTCCCTAAGGAGGGTTTTTAATGAGGCCACCCAATAAAGAAGAGTTTTCGAAGCTTGAAGTTGTTTTAGATTGCATGCTTGTTGTTTTTCGAAAGTTTTGAAGAAAGACCTTGTCACTTATATGTGATTTAAGGCAAGTTAAAGATATATTGCATTCTTTCTAAAAAATTTCTAAGTCCTCATCGTCTTTCGGCGATCGGAGGCACCAGTTAAAGTTAAAGTCCTCATCGTCTTTCGGCGATCGGAGGCACCAGTTAAAGTTAAAGTCCTCATTGTTTTTCGGCGATCGGAGGCACCAGTTAAAAGACCTCAACGCCCCTGCGCGTTCTGAGGAGAGATAAAGACCTCCTCGCCGTCGAGCGAGTGCAGGCGAGGAAGAGTGAAAAGTCCTCAGTGTTTCTGGGGGGGAGAAGATGTAACCCCTAGGGCAATGTAGAGGCACCAGTGAAAAGTCCTCAGTGTTTCTGGGGGGAAAAAGATGTAACCCCTGGGGCAATGTAGAGGCACCAGCAAAAAGTCCTCAGTGTTTCTGGGGGAGAGGAGATGTAACCCCTGGGGCAATGTAGAGGCATGAATTAAAGACCTTCTCGCCTATGAGCGAGTTCAGGCGAGCTAAAGACCTTCTCGCCTATGAGCGAGTTCAGGCGAGTTAAAGACCTTCTCGCCGATGAGCGAGTTCAGGCAAGATAAAATCCTTCTCGTCTCGAACGAGTTCAGGTATGGTGAAAAGGGTGGAAGAAGTTTGGAGGGTGGCTAAGGTAGGTTCGAAGAGAACGCCTAGCCACCCGGTCTCTTGTTCTGACGATCAGGGAGGTAGAGAAGGGTCCGAAAGGCGCCTCTACCCCCAGATGAAGGAACAATGGCCAAGTTATGAAGCCAGGAAGAAGCTGATATCGCCAAGAGTCTTTGGCGACCAGGAGAAATTCAAGCAATGGCAAGAAAGTCAAAGACCCGTTTTGATGAAGCAGATCGGGTGAGCGGTGTCTTAAGCCATTAATTGAGTTGAAGTTCGTTATTTGAAGAGCGATTTTACGCTAAGATTCATTGCCTTGAGATTACAAGTTGTTAGAGTGATTGTTATTCGAAAGTCAGTGTTCGAAGCAGTTAAGTGTATAATCGCGCTTACGAAATCGCTAAGTTAATTTCTTGAAGAAAATTTACAAGAACAATACAAAGACTTTATCATCAAGGATCATCAGTTTAAGGTACATGTACAGAAAAAGAGAAAGTTTTTTACAAGCAGATTGGGTAGGGGAGAAAGCATAAGATTGTGGATGGAGGGAATCAATCAGTCTTCAGCAGGAACAACCTTCCCGTCCACCACCTCGTTGTGAAGAGACACCATGGTAAGATCTAGATCGGGGTACAGGCAGGCAAGCTGTTCCCGGGCGGCCTCGAATCCAGCAGCAAGAATCTGGGCAGAGCTCAGGTCAAGTTCTTCGATCTGTTTCTTCAGCCCCTCATTCTGCTGCTTCAGCTCTTCAGCTTGTTTCTTAAGTTCTTCAATGGTTTCCCGAGCTTGAAGAAGGTCTTCAGCAACCTTCTTGGATTCTGCCTTCACCTGGCCCAGTTCAGCGGCGATCTTCCCGTTTTCTTTGTTGGCTTCAGCGAGCTTGGCCATGGTGTCGTCTCTTTCTTTCTCCACCTTCCCCAAGAAGACCTCCCGATCGGCTGACCTTTTTTCGAGGTTCTTTACCTTGGCGGCGTCTGCTTTGATCAACGCCTCCAAGTCAGCCACTTTGATGCGATAAGGCACCAGTTTGCTCTCCAGCTCAATCTTCTCTTGAGCCAAAAGCTGCACCTTATGGCGTAGATCGGTGGCCTCCTTGCGCGCCACCCGGAGCTCGGTGCTCATGGCATCTTCTACTCGGGAGTGTTCGATCTCGGCGAGTGTAAGATTGCAGGATAACCTCTCCGCCTCAATCCTTATGGTGCTATTCTCAGTTCGGAGTGCGAAGAGGTCATCCTGGAGCTTCCTGGTAGAACTCTCCACAGCTTTAGATATGATGGAGGGGAAATCCTCCGCCATCATCTTCAGTTTTGCTGAGAAGGGCTCCCATACCCTTTTGACCTCAAGAGAGAGGTTTGCTGGTGGAGGCACCGGGGGGGCTTATTGTTGGTTCTCGCCGCCACCTTCCTGAGCTGGTTGTTCAGTGAGTGCTTCTTGGCGCGGTGGCGACGTTGGGGATTCGGTGATGAGGATTGGGGAGTTGTGAGCACCCTCATCCCCGACTGGAGCAGCCCCTGCGGTTGAAGCATTTGAAGGAGGATCCCCTCCCGCTGACACATAAGGCGTGGAGGCGCTCAGGGGGTTCTCCATGAAGTTGGTTTCGGCGGCCTCGACCGCAGGAGGTACAGACGCCAGTGGAATCGCTTGGACTGGCGAGGCGGGAGCTGGTGGAGGAAGGAAGGTTGGGGGCGGAGCAGGTGTGGATGGTGGTGTTGATGTTGGAAGAGGAGGTGGAGCAGATGGTGAAGAAGGCGCCACCCTCTTCCTCTTGGTGATGAGGCCATCTTCAGTCGCCTCGTCGTCCTCTTTTTCTTCCTCGTGAACCACTTGAGGGGTTTTCCTCTTTGGTTTCCTGAGGATAAGTTTCTTGCGCTGGTTGGCGGGCTGGGCCTCGGAGGAAGTTGGGCCTTTGGGTGGCGATCTGCCCTGCGCAGCGACGATCTCCACCACTGAGTTTGGCACGGTCTGGGAACCCGATGCCAACCCGTGGGCTCGGGCGAGCGCCCTCAGCTCAGCAAGTTTGCCCTGGCCCAACATACGATCTGCATAAAGCAAAGATGCATGGGTTAGCTCAGAGAGAAAAATAAACGCATAAGTCAGTATGTAGCAGAAAGCATATCAGTGGTGCAGAGAATAAAACCAAAGTCTTGTGCACAACGCACAAGACGCCCAGAAACAGTTAACAGAGATAATGTCAAAGTAAAGACTTAAACGTTGAGGTGAGTTCTAACCTATGCGAACTTTGAGTTGATCTTCGAAGAACTCGTAGGAGATGAGTGTGGTAGTGAGGAAAGTAATGTTGGCATCTGCCACACTCTTCCAGAAGAAGCATAGGTCCTTGTCCAAAGCACCCATGCTATCAGGACTCCTTGGCCTCCTGAAGCTGCCTTTGGACTCTTTGTTCCCCTTGTTTACCCAATACAAGGGGAAACCGTCGAGCAGTGAGGCGTCCTTGTCGTTCGGGCGCACTTGGACAAACTTTCCCTTCCAGTCTTTGTAGGATTGCTGGAAGATAGAGAGGATCGACCTCCCAGCAATCCCGTTCAAACTCACCTAGAGGCGATCTCCTGGGTGTTTGGCTTTGAAGAGGAAAAGAAAGACGTCCACTGACGTTGGCAGCCCCAGGTGGTCGCACATAATCTGGAATGCCCGCACGAACGCCCAGCTGTTGGGATGGAGCTGGGCGGCGGCGATGTCGAGCTCGGTAAGCAGCTCTCTTTCGAAACGAGTGAAGGGAAACCTAAGTTTCACCTTCTTGAACAGGGTGGTGTATATGAAGCAGAACAACCCGCCGGTGTTCCCTTTGTCGTCGACGCACACTGGCAGGTCGGGGGGGCAAGGTAGCACCATCATCTTGTCGTCGTGCTCCTTGTGGAACGATAGGTGAGGCTCGTCCCCTTTCTTCAAACGAAGAACTGCCCCAGCAGAGTTTACAGAGGAGGTTTCCTTCAACAAGGTCGAGGTGGCCCAGGGGTATAATGTTTTGAAGTCTGGGGTAGGAACGGAGGCTTCTCCGGCGACAGGTGGAGTAGCCTGAGCCAGGTTAGAGCGGGAGGGTGCGGGCCTCTTAGCCTGGGAAGAAGAAGCAACAGGTGCTCGCGGTTGGTTGGGTGCTTGAGATGAAGGGTTTCGTGACGAGGGAGGTGGATTTGGGGTGATCTTTGAGCGAGCCATCTGCAAAGGAAGAAGAAAAGAAAAGGTGATCAGGGTTCGCAGAGGCTGACTCGATCGTGAAAGAGGGGTGAAAAACGAACGAACGAAGGTTCGTTGAAACGAAGACGAAGCCCTAAGTTACGAGAAAGGAGAAATAGAAAAAACAACCCACAACGTATGCACCAGACAGTTAAAGGATGATGCGAATCGGTTAAAATGCAGAAAAAACCAGAAGAAGAAGTAAAGGAAGTACCTTTTTATGATCGGAAGAGTGATGAAGGAAGTTGGTGATTCAGGAGGTTGAAGAATGTCCAGAGCTTTTGCAGAAGAAAGTTGAAGTGTCTGAGAAAACGAAGAAGTGATGGAACAGTAGAGTGAAATGGGTTTAAGGGTTTTTTCGAAATGGGTTTGAGAAGCGCAAACGTCAATTGAAGGTAACCGTTGATGAAGCCACGTGTCGAGCGATGGGAGGAGTGTTTGGTGGAGCGTCAGGAAAGCAGAAAGTACAACCGCTTGGAATTCTGCGCCAGCGCCACGTAGATCGGTATTGACGTGACTCCTTTAGTCTTTTCGCTGGACAAGTCTTCGCTTAAGACTGGGGGGCTTGTGTACCGCCCTGGTTGTCGGAAGTGATGACGTGGCATCAAGCTACGGTATAGGCGTGTTGACGAGACGCCAGGTTGGCAGAAGGGAAGGAAGTCAGGGGGCTTGTGAAGTCGCCAGTTATTAAGTTAGCGTGCTCCGATCTCCAGCACACCAGAACCGGCGGTCACCGGGTTAAAGATGAAGTCGCCAGATGCAAACTCAGGCGACCAAGTGATTAGAGATCGCCGGAGCAAGCACATCGCCGAAGATGAAGGTGGCACGTGTACAGCCGGATGCGAGCCACGTGTCCAGGTGTGTAACTGCCAGGAGAGAGAGAGTGTCCAGGTATATAAGGGTTTCCCAACGAACTTCTGACGTACGCACGTTCAGATTGTCTTCTTTACGCTTGCGAGTTCTAGAGTACACTGTGAGAGAGAACATTGCACGGTTCCTTGAGAGTTCTTGAGTGTTACTCTTAGTATTTGGTGGTTCCGTCACTGACTTGGGCGTTGGAGTGCGATCGGCCGCAGCGGCGCCGCTCTGTTCTTTTGCAGGTTCTTGAGGTGGATCGCGGCGAAGGACGGAGGTTGACGCGGCGCACACGTCGATCCAAGTTTGACGAGGCAAGCTTCAACGTTCTGGTCAACAGGCAGGATCAGGTAGAAAAGACCATGGAGGGAGCGACGCCGTGAGAAGGCCTCAAGTCCCGATAAATCCGGGGTTGTGACAAGGAGAGGAGAAAGGTGGCTTCAAGGCCATAGTGATAGCATCAGTATAGGGCAGCCTGACTCGTGAAGTGCCCCTGCCACCCCAGAGACGCCTTTGGGACAGCTACGACTCAAGAGGAGGGTCACGCCCAGGGTAGCCGGGTGCAAGGTACGAGAGGAAGGCAGATACGCTCTCAAAGTGAGTGACTAGAGGATTGGGGGCATGAGTTGGCAGCCAAAAGGTCACCCCTTGCGCAGTAGCACTCCCAAGCAGGAGGACTCACACGAAGAAACGTCCCTGGATGGGGTCATGGCGCTGTGAGGCCCTCCACGTGTATGACAGCCAGGTCAGAATAGAAACACCATTTAGTCAGGTACCAGGTAATTAAAGTCATTTAATACAATTTCTGTTTCGAGCGTTTAAGGTACTATAAAGGCTCCCAAGCGTTTCAACGTGTTAAATGCGCTACGTTTTCTAATTAGACGCGTTAATTAAGTGCGTTACGTTTTATGATTAAAAGCGCTTTAAGACGCTTTAAATGCTAGGGTAGTTTAAATAGCGCCGAGAATGTTGGGAAGGGGGTTCGAATTTTTGGCATATTTTCCAGAAACTCTCTGGTTGCTTGCTCGAGCCTTGAGGTTACGGACAAGGGACTGGGAAACGATCTTTGCCAAAACGAGAAAATACACACTAGAAATAGTTTCCTTTTTACCACCTTCAGAGTGCCATACGCGGTGCTCCGATACGGAGGTGCACAGTTTTTGGTGTTTCTTGCTGGCTGACTTGAGCGTCAGAGTGCAAACGGCCGCTAGGGCGCCCTTTTGTCCTTTTTTGCAGGAAGCCACAGGTAACCAGTGGGAAGGAGTCCCTAGCTGATGGTCCCACCGTGGGGCCGATATAAAACATCAGTCCCATCACAAGTTTGAGAAGATCTACCAAGTTATAGTAACGTTGGAGGAGGTTTAAAGAGACCGTGAAAATGGCCACCACAAGACGAGGTACTGCACGCGCGGCCCCAGCAGAACTGTCCATGCAACAGGTCCTGGAGATAATGCGGGGGCTGCAGGAGGATATGGCGGAGTCGAAACTGGAACAGGAACGCATGCAAGCAGATCTCGAAGCCTCGCATGAGAGGAATGAAGAGCTCCATCTTATAAATGAGGAGTTGCGCCGGGGTCTGCGAAATAATCGGGGGCAACGTGAACATGACGAGATGGAGAACCACTCCCCGCCACGGGAGTTTTCCACTCCCTTCTCGCAGGAGATTCTGGATGCAGTGATCCCAAACACGTTCGCGGGGCCCAAGGTGATCTTCACCGGGATGGAAGACCCTGAGACACACCTCGCTGCGTTTCACACACAGATGGTCCTAGTAGGCGGCTCTGACGCTGCCAAGTGCAAGCTCTTTATGAGCACCTTGACTGGGATGGCTATGGATTGGTTTATCAGCCTACCGGACGGCCATATCACCTCTTTCCGACAACTGTCACGATTGTTCAGGGAACAATACCTAGCAAACAAGGCACCGCCGCTGGTTTCCTACGATTTGTTTGATGTGAAACAGTATCAAGGGGAGACCCTAAAGGAATACATCAATCGCTTCGGGGCCCAGGTAGTAAAGGTTGGTACGACAGAGGAACCTGTGATTGTATACGCGTTCGTGAAAGGCGTATGCCCCGGCGCTTTTGGTGAATCCATCATTCGCAACCGCCCTAGGACTTTTGCTGAACTACGGCGTCGGGCGGTAGAACATATCGCTTCTGAGGGAGAGGTGTGCGTGAAGCGCACCAGAGTCGTACCCTCGCGCCCGAGAGGACCAACGCGAGCTCAACCCGCCAGGGTCAATGAAACCACGACGGGAAGGAAGAAACCAGTGGGGAGACGCCCTTATGAGGCCAGAAAGCCCCAGCCCCGGGGTCCAGCGGGAGGTGATCGCCCGGCCAGAGAAAGAACGAGGCCGGCGAGATACAATTTTGTGGTGGAACTGAAGGACCTGATCGCCGTGCCTAATATAGCTGAGAGATTGAGGCGACCGGCGAAGTCTGATAAGGTGTTGGGGCCTCGGAAAGACTCTTGGTGTGAGTTCCACGAGGCTTTCGGTCACCACATTGATAACTGCCTGTCGCTGGGTTACCTGCTGGATGAGCTGGTGAGAACCGGGTTTTTGAAGGATTATGTCGCGGAACCCGCCACGACCGCCACCTTGCCGTCGCCAGCGGAAGAACAAGCAAACGAGACGCCGGTTCTCGACGAGGTCCATACCATAGCTAGAGGATTTTCCGACGGAGGACCCACCGCCTCCCAGCGAAAGAAATACGCGAGGGGGGTCAACTCGATCGAAGAAAGGATCTCGGGTGAGCCGTGCGAGTCGGACCTCGTATTCACGAGAGGGGATCTCCGAGACGGGGTGCCGCACGACAATGACCCCGTGGTCATTTCGGTTGTCACAGCTGGAAGAAAGGTGCACAGAGTTCTTGTCGACCAAGGAAGTTCAGCAGACGTCATGTTCTGGTCGACATTCAATAAGTTACGGTTATCCCCCGACCTTTTTGAGGCCCTAACAGGGTGCCTGTATGTGTTTGCGGATAACCAGGTGGAAGTCCGAGGCTACCTGGAGTTGAGGACTACGTTCACGGATGGAGAGGCCTCGCGTACCGAAAGCATCCGGTACTTGGTCGTGAACGCCAGCTCCGCTTACAATATTTTGTTGGGCAGGCAGGCGTTGAACCGGATGAACGCAGTAGCCTCCACGCGCCATGTGAAGATGAAGCTGCCGGACCTCAGTGACAAGGTGATAGTCATCAAGTCAGACCAGGAGGAGGCAAGGAAATGTTATGAGAACAGCCTGAAAACGAAGAGAGGCGTGTTCATGGTGTATGAGCGTCCGCCGAGTGCAGACACGACGATGATTGAGGCGACGCCCGCTGGGTCGACGCTTAACGAGGCCGTACCGCGAGGGCGACGCCCGAAGCAGATGCACCCATGGAAGAAGGCACTGACGACGCGGAGCCCGTGGAAGAGGCGGTGCCCGTCGAGGATGGTAGCAGGGAACAACCGGCGGCTAACCCCGTGGAGAGGGAGATTGGCGACAAGACGTTTAAGTTAGGAAGTTTGCTGAGCCCAGAAGAACAGGAAGGGGTGGCAGAGGTGATTTCACGCCACTTGGATGCTTTCGCATGGTCCGCCTCGGATATGCCCGGCATCGACCCTGATTTCCTGTGTCATCAGCTCAGCATGGACGCCACGGTCCGCCCCGTACGCCAAAGAAGGAGAAAGTTTAACGAAGAGAGGCAGCTGGTGGTAAAGGATGAAACGCAGAAGCTGTTGAGCGTTGGTCACATCAGGGAGATTCAATACCCTGAGTGGCTAGCCAACGTCGTCTTGGTGAAGAAGGCGAATGGGAAGTGAAGGATGTGCGTGGACTTCACGGACTTGAATAAGGCATGCCCGAAGGACTCGTACCCACTGCCCAACATCGACGCGTTGGTGGATAGTGCATCCGGAAGCAAGGTGCTGAGCTTCCTGGACGCATTCTCGGGGTACAACCAGATCAAGATGCACCCGAGAAATGAGAGTAAAACTGCATTCATGACGGAGACTTGCAGTTACTGTTATAAGGTGATGCCTTTTGGGCTGAAAAACGCGGGTGCCACATACCAAAGGCTAATGGACAAGGTCCTGGCGCCCATGCTAGGGAGGAATGTGTACGCCTACGTGGATGACATGGTAGTGGCGTCGCAGGATAGGGCACAGCACATGGCAGACCTGGAGGAGTTGTTCGTCACAATATCCAAGTACCGCCTCAAGCTAAACCCTGAGAAATGTGTCTTCGGGGTAGAGGCCGGTAAGTTCTTGGGTTTTATGCTCACAGAGAGGGGGATAGAAGCGAACCCCGACAAATGCGCAGCGATCATCGCCATGCGAAGCCCGACGTCGGTAAAGGAAGTGCAGCAGCTGACAGGGCGGATGGCGGCACTCTCAAGGTTTGTTTCCGCCGGGGGAGAGAAGGGGCACCCATATTTCCAGTGCCTCAAGAGAAACAGTCGCTTTGCATGGACTGACGAATGCGAAGCGGCTTTCATTAAGTTAAAAGAGTACCTGGCGACGCCACCGGTCCTCTGCAAACCGGTAACAGGTGTGCCCCTCCGGCTATACTTCACGGTAACGGAGCGGGCTATCAGCTCTGTGTTAGTCCAGGAGCAGGACCAGAGTCAAAAGCCCATCTATTTCGTGAGCAAGGCATTACAAGGCGCTGAGATGAGATACCAAGCGCTGGAGAAGGCAGCGTTAGCAGTGGTGTTTCAACCAGGAGGCTCCGTCATTACTTCCACAGCTTTACAGTGGTAGTGATGACAAACCTCCCTATACAGAAGGTGCTACAGAAGCCTGACGTGGCGGGAAGAATGGTGCGCTGGGCGGTGGAGCTGTCAGAATTCAACATTCAGTATGAGCCTAGAGGATCCATCAAAGGGCAAGTGTACGCAGATTTTATAGCGGAACTCTCGCCCGGAGGTGAGCAAGAGGTGGAGGTGGGCTCGCAGTGGTTGCTCTCGGTTGATGGCTCTTCCAACCAACAAGGGAGTGGTGCGGGAATAGTCTTGGAGGGACCCAACGGCGTACTGATTGAGCAAGCTCTGCGCTTCGCCTTTAAGGCAAGTAATAATCAAGCGGAATACGAAGCTCTGATCACAGGAATGCTCCTGGCCAAGGAGATGGGCGCACAGAACCTCCTGGTGAAGAGCGATTCCCAGCTGATTACTGGGCAGGTGTCGGGTGAGTTCCAGGCGAAGGACCCACAGATGGCAGCGTATCTAAAGTACGTCCAGTTATTGAAGGGAGCATTCAACGCTTTTGAGCTGATACATGTCCCAAGGGAGCAGAATGCCAGAGCTGACCTGCTTGCCAAGCTGGCCAGCTCAGGCAAGGGGGGTAGGCAAAGGACAATGATCCAAGAGACGCTCAAGGCTCCGCGTAAATTCGTGGAGGATAACAGGGTGGATGTCTTCCAGACTTATACAACAAGAGGAAGGCCAAGGAGTCATCGCTCTTTGACCCAAGATACGCTGAAAATGCCCCGCATCAGCACGTACGCGGATATGCCTGAAGAAGGAAGGCAAATGCAGGTATGTGTCCTAGCCGAGGGAGACACCTGGATGACGCCATACAAACGGTACCTGGCGGATGGGGCTCTCCCAGCGGAGCCGGAAGAGGGTAAGAAGGTCAAGAGAAATGCCGCAAGATATACTCTGGTGGACAGAGTGTTGTTCAGGCACGGTTTCACTCACCCTATCTTAACGTGTGTAAGTGGCGACGAGTGTACCAGGATAATGGCGGAGCTCCACGAAGGCATTTGCGGGAGCCACGTAGGGGGAAGATCCTTAGCCTCCAAGGTGATACGCGCAGGGCTCTTCTGGCCAATAGTAAAAGAGGACTGCGCGCGACACGCCCAGCGCTGCAGGTAATGCCAAAAGCACGCTGACTGGCACAAGGCGCCGCCAGAAGAACTGCGATCCATATATAGCTCGTGGCCTTTTCATACCTGGGGAATCGACATCCTGGTTCCGTTCCCACTGGCGATAAGGCAAATGAAGTATTTGATCGTTGCCATCGAGTACTTCACCAAGTGGATAGAGGCAGAGCCCGTGGCACAGATCACTGCGCACAAGGTACAGCACATTGTGTGGAAGAACATTGTGTGTCGCTTTAGCGTACCTAGGCGCTTGGTATCCGATAATGGGACCCAGTTTGCCAGTCAGCAGTTGAGAAATCTGTGCGCTGAGGTAGGTATCAAGCAAGTGTTCGCATCAGTCGAACACCCCCAGACCAACGGGCAAGTGGAGTCAGCAAACAGAGTCCTGCTGAGGGGGTTAAAGAGGAGGTTAGAGAAGGCCAAAGGGGCGTGGGCGGAGGAAGTACCAAGGATCGTATGGGCATACCACACCACGCCCCAATCTTCTACCATGGAGACGCCTTTCAGTTTGGTGTATGGGTCGGATGCGATGATCCCCGTAGAAATACATGAAAGCTCGCCACGCTTTCAAAACTGTGGTTGAAGAATCCAACGAAGAAAGGCGGGTAAACCTGGATCTACTAGACGAAGCCAGGGAGGAGGCCAGAATAAAAGCCCAAGCGGTAAAGAGGAGAGTAGAACGACAATATAGCTCTAAGGTAAAGCCACGACAGTTTCAGATTGGTGACCTAGTGATGAGGAAAGCCCACCCATACGAGCTGGAGAATAAGCTGTCTCCCAAGTGGACCGGACCCTTCAGAGTTACCGAGGCTAAGGGCAACGGCTCGTACAACCTAGAGACCTTAGAAGGGGGTCCCATCCCGCGCAGTTGGAATGCAGCCAACCTGAAGTTTTATTTTAGTTGACTTATGTAAAGCAGCTATGTAACAGTCTTGTTAAAGGGGACGCTCTTTTTCCCTTTCCGGGGCTTTTTAATGAGGTCACCCAAATAAAAGAAAAACAAGTTTGAGAAAAAACCTTACTTTGGTTTTCAATCTTTATCTTTCTCCGTTTGAAGTAGCGAGAGGCGTCGCTAGTAAAGAAGGCGTCGCCAAGAAGAAGGCGTCGCCAAGAAAGAAGGCGTCACCAAGAAGAAGGGCGGCGCCAGGAAAGAAGGCGTCGCCAAGGAGAAAGGCGTCGCCAAGAAGAAAGGTGTCACCTGAGTGCAGGCGCCGCTAAGAAACATGACGGAGGAAAAACGCACAATATATGAGACGTATGCAAAGTAAAGTGGCGTTACAGAAACCAAGTGTGGTATAATAAAGTTGATTTTACAAGCAGTTTTCGATACAGATGGGAGAAACGCGAGTTGGGCAAACATTACAACTCATACAAAAACACAAAAGAATCACTTCTCAGTGGCCATCGGAGTCAGCACGGGAAGAAGACGAAGCCCCGCTCTCAGTCCGCAGAGCTCGGGTAAGTCGAGTCCTCCGCTCTTGGTTTATTTTCGAACCTGCACCAAGGGAGATGAATGTGTCAGAGACACCATGAAGCAAAACACACACAGATAGAAAGCAATAAAGGCGGAAGTTTCTAGGGCAGTGACTCATACCTATATACTTTTCGAGAGTTCCGGCGTTGAACTCCAAAATGATCAAGGTGGCGGAGTCAAAACCTCCCGCCTCAGCGAGAATCCGGCAAACCACCTGGTCATTTGGGGCTAGCTTCTTGAAGGGTTTGGATTTGAGGGCCCTCGACTCCCTCACCCAGTACAGTCGAAAACCATCTAGGGCGGAGGGAACGAGGTCAGAGCAGCAGATCTTGAAGAACCGGCCTTTCCACCCAGTGAATGAGTTTTGGAAGGGGGTCAGGAGAACCCTGCCAGGAACGTTACTAAGGGTTACCCAGAGGTTGTTCCTTTGCCTCTTCACCTCAAAGAAGTGAAGAAAGATGTCAACCGAGGGTGCACAACCCAGAAACCCGAAAAGGATGTCAAAGGCCTTGACAAAAGCCCAGCTGTTGGGATATAACTGGGCCGGAGCGGCATTGATCTCCGTCAGCAGTTCCTTCTCAAACCGGGAGAAGGGCAGGCGCACGCCGATGGTTTTGAAAACCACCTGATAGAAGTAAAAGAAGCGGACCCCGTCGTTGGCCCGTTCGTCTCCACATACTGGCTCCCCTAGAGCGCAAGGGAGCACAGCAATGTCGTCGTCGTGCCTCCTCGCGAAGGCACGGTGATTATAGGAGCATGAATCCCCTTTGTGTTCCCTTATGGCCCTGGTGGAAAGTAAGCATGAGCATTCGTCAAGAAGCTCGCTCGAAGCCCAAGTATACAGGTCCTTGGGGTTGACCCTGGGAAGAGTGGCACGAGAAGACATTCTTGAACAGAATCAGGGAGGTTTGAAGGCGTGTGGCCCACTGGTGACGCAAGGGTAAAACGCTGGTGGGAACAAACACTGGAAGAACCCTTCGCGAGAAGAGAAAGGGTGCAAGTAGGTTACGAAAGGCGCAGAAATGATGAGGACAGTTTCAAAGTTTTGAAGAATTAAATATTGCAGTTAGAGCACCAAACGACGCAAACAGAAGTATTGTAGTTATAGCGCTAAACGACGCGAATGGATGCACCGCACGATCGAGCCACGTGGCAGAGGATGGAAGGATGGCCCTGGCACCACTGGTTAAACTCAGAAAACGTCGTATCGACAGAATGCCCAAGGGTACGATGCACCGTCGAGAGTGGGTCAGGGACACAGTAGGAGTCAGGACCAAGTCGAGTGACTGAACGTCCCATCGGCCATGCAAGAAGCGCCACGTGGAGGGCACAGGCGAAACCTTGAGCTCTTCGCTATCCTCGGGCGCCGACCAGGGCCAAGGTCAAAGTCAAATGCCCAGGTCAAGATAACGCCCAAGGCGACGCCAGCAGGACACGTTGCGGGCGTCGCCAACCCAAGTATCAGCAGTGCCGCCTCCTCGATACCCACAGGTAGGAAAGACTGTGGAGGGAGACGAAATCGAAGAAGTCGAAACTAGTTACTAGCGGCGTCGCCTCCCCGATGCCCACGGGTAGGAAAGATTGTGGAGGGAGACGAGATCGCCAAACGCCAGCGGATCGCTGGCAGGGTTGTTCCCCGATACCTATGGGAAGGAAAGACCGTGGAGGGAACGACCCCCCCCCCCAAGAGCACTCGGCGTTTTTAGACACCCTGGGACGATACGGCGCTGCTGTAGCA
The DNA here is from genome assembly GCF_051622355.1 of Phaseolus vulgaris. Taxonomy (NCBI): domain Eukaryota; kingdom Viridiplantae; phylum Streptophyta; class Magnoliopsida; order Fabales; family Fabaceae; genus Phaseolus; species Phaseolus vulgaris. Next base: position 27,865,834 of record NC_143507.1, read on the forward strand.
GGCCTTTCCTTAGGCGTGGGCGCCGGGCACTAAGAATCAAGGGACGAATCGCTTTGGTGTTAGAGACACCCCGTGGACGATACGGCCCCATTAGGCAAGCCTCTCCATGGGCATGGGCATCGACGCGTGACCTTTCCCGGGCATACAGGGCCGCCCAACGCAGTGAAAGAAACGGGTATAGTACAGGCAAAACAACTGAAGCACGTGAAGGCAAAGAACAAAAGTAAAATCACACAGGCGGAATTCTATATCTCAATGGCACGAAAGTAGTCATGCAAAAACCCAAAGTTGTAACGAAAGTGCAAACAATTCAAAGAATTACAAGTTTATCAAAGAGGGTCAAAAACAAGTGTAAAGGAATAGAGTGATGGTCGAGGGTGGCGGTTCAATCATCCAGCTCCAAGGGCACGACTTTTCCATCAACGATGTGGTGAGTGGAATCGCAGTTGGAAATGTCGATCCCCGGGTTCATGCAGACGGCTTGGGCCAGAGCCTCCTGGAATCCCTCCTCGAAGGTGCCCGCCATATCATGGATGAGGGTCTTTTTGTCCTTCTCTAACTCCTCAATGGTGGCGTCCCCAGAAGCTACCTGCTTCTCCAAAGCCTCCTTCTCCACGCGGAGCCGGCTGATCTCGATCTGCAGTTTGTCGTAGTCAACCTGGAGAAGGCCCAAAGCCTTGGCCTGAGTAGCCATCTCCCCCTCCATTCGCTCCATTTCGTCAACTTGCTCACAGCATCGGTCCTTCAAGTCCTTTTGATTTTCTTCGTAAACTTCGACTATGTCTTGGAGGCTCGTTACCTGAACTTGGAGGGCGACTTCCCGAGCATAGAAGTCGACCTGAAGCTCCACCGCCTCTGCCAGTTGTTTTTCAGCCTCTACTTTGGTCTCTTGCGCCTGCTTCAGGGTGGTTTGGTAAGTTTCGTTTTGGCGTCCCAGAATCTTCCTTTCCTCCTCTAGGGCAGCTACCCTTGTTTCCAAGGCCTGGAGGGTTTGGGTTTGCAAAGCAGCGTTTCTGGCCTGGGCGCGCCATTCAAGGGCCACCGCCAAGAAGGCTCCCAAGTAGAAGGGCATGCCCTCCTTCCTGTCGGAGCCTTCTGGCATTGTTCCACCACTGAAGCCCCTCATCAGATGCATAATTGGAGGAGGGATGGCGATAAGATCGGGGGCGGCAGCAACGGGGGCAGGAGAAGCAGAGACCTCTGCCGGTGGCGGAGGTGGGGCAGACTCGGCGCCTTCGCCTATATCCTCTTGGACGATTGTGGGGTGAAGGGAAGTAGCGCTTGGAGGGTTATCCCTGAAAGAATCCTCTCCTTGGGGCGACACCGCTGGTAGGTGGGGAACCCTTGCAGATTTCCTCCTCTTGAAGGGTGCCACGCCATCCGAGTCCTCATCGTCGGATATGATCTCCAAGACCCGTTTCCCTTTGTCGAGGGGGGTTGGGGCCGGTGATGAGGCCACGGCCAGAGGAACGGCGGCAATGGGCAGAGGAGAGTCGGGAGTCTGAAGCGCCCCGGAGCTACGTGGGGACGGTGAAGATGAGCCTAGTGGGGCTTCGGTAGTAGTCGGTAGTGGCGGAGGCAGGGTTGATGTGGGGTTCGGGTCAGCAGCAGGGGCGGAGGAGAAGCCCGCTTTGGCAGCACGAGCATCCTTCATCGCTTTCGCCAGCATCATCCTCTTGGAGGCGCCCATCACTGATCCTACATTCAGATAAACCAAACAGCAGAAGTCAAAGCCGAAGCAATTATACAAAACCACAAAACGCGTAGATGCGTGAGACGCAAGTCACATGGTACAATGGAAGACAGGTGGAAGAGGCCAGAGGAACAAACATTCGGTAGTAAGGTACAGATAAGAAAAGATGGTAAGGGGAGAGTCTCCCTACCAAAGTATGTGGTCAGGGCGTGGGCGTTGTATTCGCTCGCGATAAGCTTCAATGTATCGAAGACAATCCCCAGGCTAGCCAAAGCCTTACATACCTCCCTATCAGCAGGAGATAGCTCATCCAGGGCTTTGGCCCTGAGCAGCTTAGGGTGCTCCGTCCAGTACAGGGGAAAGCCGTCTAAGGCTGTGGGGTCGTGCTTGGCGCTGCACACCCTAAAGAATTTTCCTTTCCAGTTTTTGTAGGAGTTTTGGAAGAGGGAGAGGAGGATCCTACCCGCGATCCCGGAGAAGCTTACCCAGAAGCTTTTCCCCTGTTTCTTCACTTCGAAGAAATGCAAGAAAACATCCACGGAGGGAAGGATGCCCAGGTGCCCGCAGAGAATTTGAAAACCCCTTACAAATGCCCAGCTGTTGGGGTGGAGCTGGGCGGGGGATGTATTAATCTCGGTGAGAAGTTCCCTCTCAAAGGGGGTGAAGGGGAGATGCACCCCGACGCGTTTAAACACCGTCTGGTACATGAAGAAGAAAGGATTCCCCTTTCTAGGTTTGTCATCCACGCAGACAGGTTCCCCAGGCCTGCCGGGACGAACAGAGATGTGCGCGTCATGAGTGCGGCAGAAAGCGTTAAAGTTGTACAAGTGGGGATCCCCACGATGAGCCTCCAGGTCCTGGAAGGTAGTCAGGTTGGTACACTCGTTCAAGAGCTTGTCGGGGGCCCAGGAATAGAAGGCTTTATAGTTGGACTTGGGGGTCTTGGGGGGAGAATCAGACTTTGCGTTCGGGCGCGTCATGGTGTGAATAAATAGCTGGAGAAAGAGGAAAGGAAAAAGGTTTTTAACAAGTGATACCGAGACAGAAAAGGGGGTAAACCCCAAGAAATACCACCCACGCGAGAAAAACCCAGAAAGAAGGAGAAGGGGACAGAGAAGAAAGGAGAAGCGGAAGAACACAGTAACACATAAACATAAACAGTCCCAGGCAGTCCAATAAACTATGCAATGCGACGAAGAAGAAGAGTCGTGGGTATGCAAAAATCATACCTTTGCTGTCAAAGTGAGGGAGGAAGGAGAGCACGAGGGAAAGAGCAGAAGTCACAGAGAAAAGGTTTGAAGGCGATGAATAGTGCAGAGACGCAGAGAGAATGGATGGAACAGTGGTGTGAGCGCGGGGTTCGGGGTAACTTGAACGTTACATTTGCAACCCAAGAGGCGCTAATTAGGAGCCGTGAGATCGTGCCTCGTGCCAAAGGATCAAGCGCCCAAGGGGAGCGCAAGGGACTCTAGAGGTTGGCCGTGTGATGGGCCACGTGGCGCACGATTAAGTGTAGCCCCAAAAGGTGTTATTTTCCCCGCTTCAGAGTATGTCCAATTAGCCATTAAGAGCGCCCCTATGGTTCAGAGAGTGTCACGTCAATAATTCGAGAATTGTTGAGTCAGCATGGAATGACACGTCATCAGGGTGGCACGTGGACGGCGTGGGCGAGGCCTTAGTCTTTGCGCTGAAGACAAGTCTTCGGCTTAAGACTGGGGGGCTTGTGTACCGTCCCGTATCCGGGTGGTGACAAAGTCAAGGTCAAAGTCAACGCCTGGAGTCAAAGTCAACACAAGGCGTCGCCTTGGTGAAGAGACGCCAAGTACCAGCGTCGTCAGGAGGAAGCGTCGCCAAGGCAAGGCGTCGCCAAGAGGAAGGCGTCGCCCAACCAGGGCGTCGCCAAGATTAAATATCACTAAGATAAGGCGATCATAGTGTGGTTCCCCGGTACCCGTGGGTAGGAAAGACCATGGAGGGAGCGACGCCGTGAGAAGGCCTCAAGTCCCGATAAATCCGGGGTTGTGACAAGGAGAGGAGAAAGGTGGCTTCAAGGCCATAGTGATAGCATCAGTATAGGGCAGCCTGACTCGTGAAGTGCCCCTGCCACCCCAGAGACGCCTTTGGGACAGATACGACTCAAGAGGAGGGTCACGCCCAGGGTAGCCGGGTGCAAGGTACGAGAGGAAGGCAGATACACTCTCAAAGTGAGTGACTAGAGAATTGGGGGCATGAGTTGGCAGCCAAAAGGTCACCTCTTGCGCAGTAGCACTCCCAAGCAGGAGGACTCACACGAAGAAACGTCCCCGGATGGGGTCATGGCGCTGTGAGGCCCTCCACGTGTATGACAGCCAGGTCAGAATAGAAACACCATTTAGTCAGGTACCAGGTAATTAAAGTCATTTAATACAGTTTCTGTTTCGAGCGTTTAAGGTACTATAAAGGCTCCCAAGCGTTTCAACGTCTTAAATGCGCTACGTTTTCTAATTAGACGCGTTAATTAAGTGCGTTACGTTTTATGATTAAAAGCGCTTTAAGACGCTTTAAATGCTAGGGTAGTTTAAATAGCGCCGAGAATGTTGGGAAGGGGGTTCGAATTTTTGGCATATTTTCCAGAAACTCTCTGGTTGCTTGCTCGAGCCTTGAGGTTACGGACAAGGGACTGGGGAAAGATCTTTGCCAGAACGAGAAAATACACACTAGAAATAGTTTCCTTTTTACCACCTTCAGAGTGCCATACGCGGTGCTCCGATACGGAGGTGCACAGTTTTTGGTGTTTCTTGCTGGCTGACTTGAGCGTCGAAGTGCAAACGGCCGCTAGGGCGCCCTTTTGTCCTTTTTTGCAGGAAGCCGCAGGAAGCCACAGGTAACCAGTGGGAAGGAGTCCCTAGCTGACGGTCGAGGTCGCGCACGAAGACGTCCCAGGTCAACCGGACGGAACAGGCTCATCTTCTGCGGGCGAATCTGAGGCGGGTGGTCGTTCAATCACCATGACCACGCTTCTCTTTGCTTTTAAATTATTCATATAGCAATTTCGGGCTTCTTCCTGGTCTGACTTGATGACTATCACCTTGCCACTAAGATCTGGCAACTTCATCTTCATGTGGCACGTGGAGGACACTGCCCTTAACCTGTTCAAGGCGGGTCTACCTAACAGAATGTTATAAGCTGAGTTGGCGTTAACCACCAAGTACCGGATGCTTTCGGTACGTGACGTCGTTCCATCAGTGAAAGTCGTCCTCAGCTCCAGCCACGCACCTCTACCGGGTTATCTGCAAATCCATACAAGCATCTGATATAGGGTCTCAGGAGGTCAGAGGATAACTTCAGCTTGTTGAAGGTCGTCCAGAACATGACATCTGCGGAACTGCCCTGGTCAATGAGGACCCTACGTACCTTTCTTCCTTCCTGTTGTGACCAGCAAGATGACCACGGGGTCATTGTTGTGTGGGACGACATCCCGTAGGTCAGCCCTCGTGAACACGAGGTCTGATTGCCAAGGGTCGTCTGGAAATTCCTCTGCAACTGAACTTGTTGTCCTCACATACCTCTTATGCTGAGGGGCAGTGGGCCCTCCTCCCGAAAATCCACCAGAAATGGTGTGGACCTCCCCATGGACTGGCACCTCGTGTGCCCGGCCCTCTTCTCACATTGCCGCAATCGGGGTTACAGTGGATTCAGCGAGATAATCCTTTAAGAAACCATTCTTCACAAGCTCATCAAACTGATATCCCAGCGCTAAGCAGTTGTGAATGTGGTGCCCAAATGCCTCGTGAAATTCGCACCATGATTCTTTGTGAGGTCCCAGTATTTTGTCGAACTTTACTGGTGGCCTCAACCTGTCAGCTATATTGGGCACAACGATGAGATCTTTGAGTTCCACTACAAAGTTGTGCCTTAGAGGTCTGTTGCTCTCTCTCCTTCCTTCTGATCGACCCTTAGGTTGAGCTCTCCTTGTCTCGAAGGTGCGCCTCCTATCCTGATTCTTTCTTTCTGTAGTAGCTTCGTGGACTCTGGCAGGTTGCGCACACATCTGTGCTCTGGGGCGTGTAGGCGCAGCTGTTATGCACTTCTCGTATGCTTCGCCTTCCGATGCAATGTGTTCCACCGCCCGACGCCTTATTTCAGCGAAAGTCTTGGGGCGGGTGCGATTGAGTGACTTGATAAAAGACCCAGGGCGCACTCCTTTCCTGAATGCGTACACGATCATGGGCTCGTCAGTGGTACCCACCTTCACCACTTGTGCCCCGAAGCGGCTTATGTACTCTTTCAGGGTCTCCCCTTAATACTGCTTTACGTCGAAAAGGTCGTACGAAACTGGGGCTGGGGCCCTGTTGGCTAGATACTGCTCCCTGAATAGTCGTGAGAGTTGTGCAAAGGACGTGATGTGACCCTCTGGGAGGCTGATGAACCAATCCATAGCCATCCCAGTCAACGTGCTCATAAAGAGCTTGCACCTTACGGCATCAGAACCGCCAACCAACATCATCTGTGTGGAACGCAGTGAGGTGCGCCTCAGGATCCTCCATCCCTGTGAAGGTTACCTTGGGCCCCGTGAGCGTATTGGGGATTGCTGTCTCTAGGATCGCCTGTGAGAATGGTGTTGTGAATTCTCTGGGTGGGGAGGCAGTCTCAGGTTCGTCTACATCGCGCCAGCCACGACGTAACTCCTCATTGGCGCGGTGGAGCTCATCGTTTCTTGCCTGAGATGCTGTGAGATCCGCCTGCATGCGTTCTTGCTCCGCTCTTGATGCTGCCATTGCCTCTTGCAGCCCTTGCATCATGCCCACCAGTTGTTGCATGGTCATCTCCTCACTCCTAGAACGTGCAGGCCTCGTGTTCATGGCTTTTCTGGAAACCTTCTTAACTTATCTGGGCTTTGAGAACCGGAACTGAAAAACTCGTGTAGTGGGACTGATGTTTTACATCGGGCCCCACGATGGGCGCCAAATGTTCCCGCCGATAGACCAGGGTCGTCTTTGTGTGTGGCTTGTCCTTGCGAGCTGGAGCACCTTCGTTATGCTCCGTCCTTGATACCTGAAAAGAAGTGAACAAAGGGGCACCCTCGCGGCCGTTTGCACTCCGACGATCAAGTCAGCTAGCGAGAAACATCAAGGGTGACACACCCTCTGAAGGTGGTCGAAAACTATGCTGATTGACTAAAACTGAGTTGCCCTAATTGCCTTGTGCTCACAGTGGGTGCGCAGCGAGAACAACTAGGGTTAGTGCTCTGTGTAAAACTACGAGAATTAGGTTAAAACTCGGATCCTCTTTCAAATGCCCCAAGGTCCCTCTTTATACACCTCTCACATTTAAAGCGCGTTCAAGCACATTGAAAGCGTATAAAAATGTGCCTTGAAACATTTGATACGTAAGCTAAGTTAACGCGTACCTTGGCAAACTTTCACTGAAACCTTTAATGAACACGTGGGCATTGCCACGTGCCTTTCTCACTTGATCGTTATTCTGTGTGGAGGGCCTCATAGCACCGTAAACCAACTTAGGGTTAATCCGTTGTGTGAGTCCTCCTTCCTTGAAGTGCATCTGGCGCGTGGGATGACTTTCTGGGTGCCAACTCATGCGCCCCAATCTCTAGTCACCTGCCCTAGGCGTGTATCTACCTTTCTCTCGTACCATGCACGTGGTTCTCCCCTGGTCATGGCCCTCTCATGGGTTGTATCTATCCCAAGGTCTCCCAGCAGTGGCGTGGATACTTCACGAGTCAAGTTACCCCCTACTGGTACTAGAACTTATGGCCTTGAAGCCACCTCTCTCTTCTCTTGGTTACTGTCCTGAACCGTCGAGGCCCGAAGCCTCCTTGCGACGTCTTAGCTTGGTGATGCCTTATCCTGGCGACGCCTTAACCTGGCGACGCCTTAGCAAGCCGACACCTCCTATTGGCGACGCCTCGACCCGGCGATGCGTCAGTCGATCAATCTGTTGACTTCCTTCCTTGGATCCCACGAGGGGTCCTACCACACATTGACTTTGACCTTCGGTCAACGCCTGGGGACGGGACGGTACAATCACTATTCTACGTGGAGGGCCTTACAGCGCCGTAACCCAACTTAGGGATATTCCATTGTGTAAGTCCTCCTTCCTCGAAGTGCATCTGGCGCAAGGGGTGACTTTCTGGGTGCCAACTCATGTGCCCCAGCCTTTAGTCACTCGCCTTGTGAGTATACCTGCCTTCCTCTCGTACTATGCACTTGGGTCGCCCCTGGGCGTGGCCCTCTCATGGGTCGTATCTATCCCAGGGGTACTTCACGAGTCAGGTTACCCCCTCGTGGTGTCGCCTCCTCCACGGTCTTTCCTACCCGTGGGTATCGGGGGGTAACACCATCGACGCCTTAACCTAGCGACGCCTTAACCTAGCGACGCCTCATCCTGGCGACGCCTTAAGGGGTCAACCTGTTGACTTTCCTCCCTGTGCTCCCTGGATGGGTCCCACCATATTTTTGACTTTGGCTTTGACTTCGACTTTGGTCAACGCCCAAGGACGGGACGGTACAAGTTGTGTCATACAATTACTCCATTTGTTGTTGTCCTATTTCTAAATTGAATTGTTCTTTGCTTTAAATTTGTTGACCTCTAATTGTTGGTGAAAGAATTTCGAAGTGGTGCTTCTTAAATTTGGAATTAACCTTTGTGGTGAGTCCATCCCTACTTAGTAGGTACTGTTTTGAAGATTTAAATTGACTAACCTTAAGAGGTTAAGCAAGGGGCTGCAGCAAGTAATATTACAAAAAAACATACAAAGTGTGGGACACAACAAGAAGGAGTACCAAAAGCAAAGGAGTGCATAGTATAGGAAATCTGAATTTTACTTTTGTAATTTGTTCCTGCCGGTTGACTAGATTGCCTTCGTGCGTAGCTACGAGCTGCGTATCAAGGACCCCTTTGTCTTGTTCCAATCTTCACCCTTCGCCGCCGTGAATACCTGAAACAGAGAGACAAATGGGCGCCCTCGCGGCCGTTTGCACTCCGAGGCTCAAGTCAGTAAGGGCAGAAAACACCGTTGCACCTCCGTAACAGAACACCACAAACGCCGTGTTCAAGAAGCGTGTAACTGAATCGTAACTGAATTTTCTCTCCCATTCTTAGATCACTTGTGTGTAAAGTGTAAAAACGTACCTCAGTCTGCTAACAACGAGAGCTTATATACCTTCCCGGTGCTTCTGCCACGTGTCTTCTTCTGACTTTAAGCGCAACTCTGTGTGGGAGGCCTTACGACACTGTAACCCAACTTAGGGAAATCACAGTGTGTAAGTCTCCCTTCTCGAAGTGCATCCTCCGCGGGGGGTGACTACGTGGGTGCCAACTCATGCGCCCAAGCTTCTAGTCACTCGCCCTGAGAGTGTTTATGCCCTCCTCACGTGCCATGCATGCAAAGTACCCCCTGAGACGTGGCCCTCTCATGGGTCGTCTCTGTCCCAGTGGTTCCCTAACGGTGGCGCGTACTGCCGCGTCCCCACGCCTCATGCACAGATACTCCTTGAGTTGGGTCTCTCCCTGCTGGTACTGTGGGTGTGGCTTGGAAACCACCTTTCTCGCCTATTATCACTCTTCGAGGTACCGAGGCCCAAGGCCTCCACGCCCCTACCGTGCCGCCTCCTACTGTGCCGCCCCCTCCACGGTCACTCCTACCCGTGGGTATCGGGGGGTGCCACCACCCGGCTACGAGCACTTCTTGGTCTGAACCCAGTCAACGCCCGAGGCCTGGTCAACACCCGAGGCCTGGTCGACCCCCTTTCTCACCTCATTGCGCCCCTGATGGGTCCTACCAAGTGTTGACTTAGGTCAACGCCTGAGGACGGGTCGGTACATAATTCAATTTCTATTGTATTTCTTTTTGAATTGTAATTGCATTCAACTTTGATTAATTAGTGGAATAATTATGTACTAGGCGGTGAGTGTGTCTTCAATGGCTCTAAGTGTCTAGAAGCCTCACCTTAGGACTCGCCTAGTTTTAAAGCTTTTTAGTTAGTAATCTTTAATTGTGCTTAGTTAATTGCTTTGCTTTAATTACTTGTTTTGTATTGTTTAATTGCTTTGCATTTTTTCTTGCATAAACAAGTGTTTTTAATTCTTAATTGTGGTCTGAGTAAATTACTTAGAAAAATATTTGTGAAAAGTCTTGAGGGATAGATTTTGGAAAGGAAAGACTTGGTACTTAAGAGATCCTAGTGATCCACCTCTTTTTCCTGGAAAGCTACCTTCATTACTCTCCTTGTCTTTTTTGGGGTAAATTACTTACAACACATAACTTTAACCATGTCTTCTCATTCTCGTCATTCTAATGAAAGTGAAGGAACATCTATCAAATCTCTTTTGGAAAAAATAGCACAAGACGTTCAAGCACTTTCATATAGACAATTGCAACATGAGACCCAACTCAAAGAAAGGGATGCTCAATTTGCTTTGATACAAGATAAGTGGGAAATGGTTAAAGAGAGAGATGAAAATACCAAATCCAAAAAGAGTTCTTATGCATCTAGCTCTAGGGGTAATGAATCTTTTAAGGAACAAAGCCTTAGAATTAATGAATATTATCAACCATCCCCTAGGAGAGCTGGAAAAGAAAGACAAGAAAGCCCAAAGGAGGTTAGGGTAGAGCTACCTCATTTCTATGGAAAAGAAAATGTTGAAACATATCTAGATTGGGAAATGAAGGTAGAACAATTGTTTGTTTGCCATAGAGTAAGTGAAGGAAGAACGTTACCCTTAGCCACCTTAAGTTTTCAAGGAAATGCTATGAATTGGTGGACTGCCCTAAAAAGAGAGAGACATCTCCACAAGGACCCTCCCATTACACACTTGAATGACCTTAGGGGAGCCTTGAGATGTCGCCATATTCCCTCACATTACAATAGGAAGTTGATGGACAATCTCCAAAGACTTCATCAAAGAAATCTGAGTGTAGAAGAATATTGGCAAAAGATGGTGTATCGTCCCGTACCCGGGCGTTGACGAAGTCAAGGTCAAAGTCAACGTAAAGGTCAAAGTCAACGTAAAGCGTCGCCAAGGTAAGGCGTCGCCCAGGTAAGGCGTCGCCTAGCCGGGCATCGCCGAGATAGGGCGCCGCCCAACAGGGTGTCACCAAGATGGAATAACACAAGGGCAAGGTGACCACAGCGCTGCTCCCCGATACCCATGGGTAGGAAAGACCATGGAGGGGGCGACGCCGTGGGAAGGCCCCAAACCCTGGATAACCAGGGAACAGTAATAAAGAGGAGAGAAAGGTGGCTTCAAAGCCATAGTGACAACACCAGTGTAGGGCAACCTGACTCGTGAAGTACCCCTGCCGCCCCAGAGACGCCTTTGGGACAGATACGACTCAAGAGGAAGGTCATGCCCAGGGTAGCCGGGTGCAGGGTACAAGAGGAAGGCAGATACGCTCTCAAAGTGAGTGACTAGATGATTGGGGGCATGAGTTGGCACCCAAAAAGTCACCCCTAGCGCAGTAGCACTCCCAAGCAGGAGGGCTCACACGTAGAAACGTCCCCAGATGGGCAGAAACGCTCCCAGATGGGGTCACAGCGTCGTGAGGCCCTCCACGTGTACGACAGCCAGGTCAGAATAGAAACACCCTTTAGTCAGGTGCCAGGTAATTAAAGTCATTCAATACAGTTTCCGTTTCGAGCGTTCAGGTACTATAATGGCTCCCAAGCCTTTCAACGTCTTAAATGCGCTACGTTTTCTAATTAGACACGCTGATTGAGTGCGTTACATTTGTAATTAAAGGCGCTTTAAGGCGCTTTAAATGCTTGGGTAGTTTAAATAGCGCTGAAAATGTTGGGAACGGGGTTCGAACTTTTGGCAAATTTACCAGAACTCTCTAGTTGCTTGCTCGTTCCTTGAGGTTACGTACAAGGGACTGGGGGAAGATCTTTGCCTGAGGGAGAAAACACACACACAATACACAATTCTTTTTACCACCTTCAGAGTGCCAAACGCGGTGCTCAGAGACGGAGGTGCACAGTTTTGGTTTTTCTTGCTAGCTGACTTGAGCGTCGGAGTGCAAACGGCCGCTAGGGCGCCCCTTTGTCCTCTTTTTTGCAGGAATCCACAGGTAACCAGTGGGAAGGTGTCCCTAGCTGACGGTTGAGGTCGCACACGAAGACGTCCCAGTCAACCGGACGGAACATTTGGCGCCCACCGTGGGGCCGATATAAAACATCAGTCCCATCACAAGTTCGAGAAAATCTACTAAGTTGCAGTAACGTTGGAGGAGGTTGGAGTGACAATGGCCCCCACCAGACGAGGTACAGCACGCGCAGCCCCAGCAGAACTATCCATGCAACAGGTCCTGGAGAAAATGAGGGGGTTGTAGCAGGATATGGCGGAGTCGAAACTGGAACAGGAACGCATGCAGGCAGATCTCGGTGCCTCGCATGAGAGGAATGAAGAGTTCCACCGCGTAAATGAGGAGTTGCGCCAGGGCCTGAGAAATGATCGGGGACAGCATGGCCATGACGAGATGGAGAACCATTCCCCACCAAGGGAGTTTTCCACTCCCTTCTCGCAGGAGATTCTAGATGCCGTAATCCCGAACACGTTCGCAGGGCCCAAGGTGATCTTCACCGGGATGGAGGACCCAGAGACGCACCTTGCTGCATTTCACACCCAGATGGTCCTGGTAGGCGGTTCTGACGCTGCCAAGTGCAAGCTCTTTATGAGCACCCTGACTGGGATGGCTATGGACTGGTTCATCAGCCTCCCGGACGGTCATATCACATCTTTCCGCCAATTGTCACGATTGTTCAGGGAACAATACTTAGCAAACAAGGCCCCGCCGCCGGTCTCCTACGATCTGTTTGATGTGAAGCAGTATCAAGGGGAGACCCTGAAAGAGTACATCAATCGCTTCGGGGCCCAGGTCGTGAAGGTTGGTACGACAGAGGAGCCTATGATCGTGTACGCGTTCGTGAAAGGCGTATGCCCCGGTCCTTTCGGAGAATCCATCATTCGCAACCGCCCTAGGACTTTCGCTGAGCTACGGCGTCGGGCAGTAGAACATATTGCTTCTGAAGGGGAGGTGTGCGTGAAGCGCACCAGCGTCGTACCCTCATTCCCGAGGGGACCGGCGCGAGCTCAACCCGTCATGGTCAATGAGACCACGACAGGAAGAAAGAAGCCAGATGCGAGACGCCCCTACGAGGCCAGAAAGCCCCAGCCCCGGGTTCCAGCGGGAGGTGATCGCCCGGCCAGAGAAAGAGCGAGATCGGCAAGGTACAACTTTTTGGTGGAGCTGAAGGACCTGATCGCCGTGCCTAATATAGCTGAGAGGCTGAGGCGACCGGCGAAAACTGACAAGGTGTTAGGGCCTCGCAAAGACTCTTGGTGCGAGTTCCACGAGGCTTTCGGGCACCACATTGATAACTGCCTGTCGTTGGGTTACCAGCTAGATGAGCTGGTGAGAACTGGGTTCTTGAAGGATTATGTCGCGGAGCCCACAACGACCGCAACCTTGCCGCCGCCAGCGGAAGAACCAGCACATGAGATGCCTGTGCTTGGCGAGGTCCACACCATTGCTGGAGGTTTTTCCGGCGGGGACCCACCGCCTCCCAGCGGAAGAAATACGCGAGGGGGGTCAATTCAGTCGAAGAGAGAATCTCGGGTGAGCCATGGGAGTCGGATCTCGTGTTCACGAGAGGAGATCTCCGAGATGTGGTACCCCACGACAACGACCCCGTTGTCATCTCAATCGTCACAGCCGGAAGAAAGGTGCACAGAGTGCTTGTCGACCAGGGAAGTTCGGCAGACGTCATGTTCTTGTCGACCTTTAATAAGTTACGGTTGTCCCCCAACCTGTTGAGGCCCTACACGGGGTGCCTGTATGGGTTTGCGGATAACCAGGTGGAAGTCCGGGGTTACCTGGAGTTGAGGACTACGTTCACGGATGGAGAGGCCTCCCGTACCGAGAGCATCATCCGGTACCTAGTCGTGAACGCCAACTCCGCCTACAATATTTTGTTGGGCAGGCCGGCGTTAAACCGTTTGAACGCGGTGTCCTCCACACGCCACATGAAGATGAAGCTGTCGGACCTCAGTGGCAAGGTGATAGTCATCAAGTCAGACCAGGAGGAGGCAAGGAAATGCTATGAGAACAGCCTGAAAACGAAGAGAGGCGTGTTCATGGTATATGAACGTCCGCCGAGCGCGGACACGACGATGATTGAGGCGACGCCCACTGGATCGACGCCTAAAGAGGCCATACCGGCGAGGGCGACACCCGAAGCAGATGCACCCATGGAGGAAGGCCCTGACGACGCGACGCCCGTGGAAGAGGCGGCGCCCGTCGAGGATGATAGCAGGGAACAGCCAGCGGCTAACACCGTAGAAAGGGAGATTGGCGGCAAGACATTCAAGTTAGGAAGTTTGTTGAGCCCAGAAGAACAGGAGGGGGTGGCAGAAGTGATTTCGCGCCACCTGGATGCCTTCTCATGGTCCGCCTCGGATATGCACGGCATCGACCCCGATTTCCTGTGTCACCACCTCAGCATGGACGCCACGGTCCGCCCTGTGCGCCAGAGAAGGAGAAAGTTCAATGAGGAGCGACAGCAGGTGGTGAAGGACGAAACGCAGAAGCTGTTGAGGGTTGGTCACATCAGGGAGATTCAATACCCTGAGTGGCTTGCCAATGTCGTCTTGGTGAAAAAGGTGAATGGAAAGTGGAGGATGTGCGTGGACTTCACGGACCTGAATAAGGCGTGCCCAAAGGACTCGTACCCGCTGCCCAGCATCGACGCCTTGGTAGACAGTGCGTCCGGCAACAAGGTGCTGAGTTTCCTGGACGCCTTCTCAGGGTACAACCAGATCAAGATGCACCCAAGAGATGAGAACAAAACTGCATTCATGACTAAGACTTGCAGTTACTGCTATAAGGTGATGCCTTTTGGGCTGAAAAACGCGGGCGCCACGTACCAGAGGTTAATGGACAAGGTCCTGGCGCCCATGCTCGGGAGGAATGTGTACGCCTATGTAGACGACATGGTGGTGGCGTCGCAGGATAGGGCGCAGCACATGGCGAATCTGGAGGAGTTGTTCGTCACGATATCCAAGTACCGCCTCAAGTTAAACCCTGAGAAGTGTGTTTTCGGGGTAGAGGCCGGTAAGTTCTTAGGTTTTATGCTCACAGAGAGGGGGATAGAGGCGAACCTCGACAAATGCGCAGCGATTATCGCCATGCGAAGCCCGACGTCGGTAAAAGAGGTACAACAGCTGACAGGGCGGATGGCGGCGCTTTCAAGGTTTGTTTCCGCCGGGGGAGAGAAGGGGCATCCATATTTCCAGTGCCTCAAGAGAAACAGTCGCTTTGCATGGACTGATGAATGCGAAGCGGCTTTCATTAAGCTAAAAGAGTACCTAGCGACGCCACCGGTCCTCTGCAAACCGGTAACGGGCGTGCCCCTCCGGTTATATTTTACTATAACGGAGCGGGCTATCAGTTCTGTGTTAGTCCAGGAGCAGGACCAGAGTCAGAAGCCCATCTATTTTGTAAGCAAGGCATTACAAGGAGCTGAGGCGAGATACCAAGCGCTGGAGAAGGCAGCGCTAGCGGTAGTGTTTTCTGCCAGGAGGCTCCGTCATTACTTCCACAGCTTCACGGTGGAGGTGATGACAAACCTCCCTATACAGAAGGTGCTGCAGAAGCCTGACGTGGCGGGAAGAATGGTGCGCTGGGCGGTGGAACTGTCAGAATTCGACATCCAGTATGAGCCTAGAGGATCCATCAAAGGGCAGGTGTACGCAGATTTTATAGCGGAACTTTCGCCCGGAGGTGAGCAAGAGGTGGAAGTGGGCTCGCAGTGGCTGCTCTCGGTTGATGGCTCTTCCAACCAACAAGGGAGCGGAGCGGGAATAGTCTTGGAGGGACCCAACGGCATACTGATTGAGCAGGCCTTGCGCTTTGCCTTCAAGGTAAGTAACAATCAGGCGGAGTATGAAGCCCTAATAGCAGGAATGCTCCTGGCCAAGGAGATGGGCGCGCAAAACCTCCTGGCGAAAAGCGACTCCCAGCTGATTACGGGGCAGGTGTCGGGTGAGTTCCAGGCGAAGGACCCACAGATGGCGGCGTATCTGAAATACGTCCAGTTGTTGAAGGGAGCATTCAACGCTCTTGAGCTTATACATGTCCCGAGGGAGCAGAATGCCAGAGCTGACCTGCTTGCAAAGCTGGCCAGCTCAGGCAAGGGGGGTAGACAGAGGACAGTGATCCAAGAGACTCTCAAAGCTCCGCGTAGATTCGTGGAAGACAACAGGGTGGATGTCCTCCAGATTTATACAACAAGGGGAAGGTCGAGGAGTCATTGCTCTTTGACCCAAGATACGCAGAAAGTGCCCCGCATCAGCACGTACGCGGATGTGCCCGAGGGAGAGCAAACGCAGGTATGCGTTTTGACCGAGGGAGACACCTGGATGACGCCCTACAAGCGATACCTGGCGGATGGGGCTCTCCCAGTGGAGCCTGAAGAGGGCAAAAAGGCCAAAAGAAATGCCGCAAGATATACTCTAGTGGATGGGGTGTTGTTCAGGCACGGTTTCACTCACCCTATCCTAACGTGCGTAAGTGGCGACGGGTGCACCAGGATAATGGCGGAGCTACACGAAGGCATCTGCGGGAGCCACGTAAGGGGAAGGTCCCTAGCCTCCAAGGTAATACGCGCAGGTTTCTTCTGGCCAACAGTAAAAGAGGACTGCGCACGACACGCCCAGCGGTGCAGGCAATGCCAAAAGCACGCCGACTGGCACAAGGCGCCGCCAGAAGAATTGCGATCCATATACAGCCCGTGGCCTTTCCATACATGGGGAATCGACATCCTGGGCTCGTTCCCACTGGCAATCAGGAAGATGAAGTATTTGATCGTCGCCATCGAATACTTCACCAAGTGGATAGAGGCAGAGCCCGTAGCACAGATCACTGCGCACAAGGTACAACATTTTGTGTGGAAGAACATTGTATGCCGCTTTGGCGTACCTAGGCGCTTGATATCCGATAACGGGACCCAGTTTGCCAGTCAGCAGTTGAGAAATCTGTGCGCTGAGGTAGGAATCAAACAAGTGTTCGCATCGGTTGAACACCCCCAGACCAACGGACAAGTGGAGTCAGCAAACAGAGTTCTGCTGAGGGGGTTAAAGAGAAGGTTAGAGAAAGCCAAAGGGGCATGGGCGGAAGAGGTACCAAGGATCATATGGGCATACCACACCATGCCCCAATCCTCTACCATGGAGATGCCTTTCAGTTTGGTGTACGGTTCGGACGCGATGATTCCAGTAGAAATACATGAAAGCTCACCACGTTTTCAAAACTTTGTGGTGGAGGAATCCAATGAAGAAAGGCGGGTAAACCTGGATCTACTAGACGAGGCCAGGGAAGAAGCCAGAATAAAAGCTGAAGCAATGAAGAGAAGAGTAGAGCGACAATACAGCTCTAAGGTAAAGCCGCGGCAGTTCCAGATTGGCGACCTGGTTATGAGGAAGGCTCACCCATACGAGTTGGAGAATAAGCTGTCAGAGTTACCGAGGCTAAGGGCAACGGTTCATACAACCTAGAGACCTTGGAGGGGGGTCCCATCCCACGCAGCTGGAATGCAGCCAACTTAAAATTTTATTTTAGTTGACTTATGTAAGCAGCCATGTAACAGTTTAGTTGAAGGGGACACTCTTTTTCCCTCTCGGGGGTTTTTTAATGAGGTCACCCGAATAAAAGAAAAAACAAGTTTGAGAAAAAGCCGTGCCTTTGTTTTCAGCCTTTATCTTTCTCCGTTTAAAGTGATGTGAGGCGTCGCCCAGATGTGAGGCGTCGCCAAGAAAGAAGGCGTCGCCCAGGTGAAGGCGTCGCCAAGAAAGGAGGCGTCGCCAAGAAAGAAGGCGTCGCCTAGGGAGAAGGCGTCGCCTAGGTGAAGGCGTCGCCCGGAAAGAAGGTGTCGCCTGAATGCAGGCACCGTTGAGGTACATGACGAAGGAAAAGCGCACAATATGCGAAACGTATGCAAAGTAAAGCGGCGTTGCAAAAAATCAAGTATGGTATAGAAAAGTTGATGTTACAAGCAATGTTCGATACAAGTGGGCGTAATGCGGTTAAGGAAAATATTACAACTCATGCAAATCACAAAAGAGCCACTTTTCAGTGGCCATCGGAGTCAGCACTGGAGGAAGACGAAGCCCTGATCCCAGCCCGCAGAGCTCGAGTAAGTCGTGTCCTCCTCTCTTGGTTTATTTTCGAACCTGCACCAAGGGGGATAAATGTGTCAGAGACACCATGAAGCAAGACATGCACAGTTAGAAAGCAATAAAGGCCGAAGTTTCTAGGGCAGTGACTCTTACATATGTACTTTTCGAGAGTTCCAGCGTTGAACTCCAAGCTGATCAAAGTGGCAGAGTCAAAACCTCCCGCCTCAGCAAGAATCCGGCAAGCTATTTGATCACTTGGAGCCAGCTTCTTGAAGGGTTTGGTTTTGAGGGCCCTCGCCTCTCTCACCCAGTACAGAGGAAAACCATCTAGAGCGGTGGGAACGAGATTAGTGCAGCAAATCTTGAAGAACCGGCCTTTCCACCCAGTGAATGAGTTTTGGAAGGGGGTCAGGAGAACTCTCCCAGGAACGTTGCTGAGAGTTACCCAAAGGTTGTGCCTTTGCCTCTTCACCTCAAAGAAGTGAAGAAAGAGGTCAACCGAGGGTGCACAACCCAGAAACCCGAAGAGGATGTCAAAGGCTTTGACAAAGGCCCAGCTGTTGGGGTATAACTGGGCCGGAGCGGCATTGATCTCCGTCAGCAGTTCCTTCTCGAACCGGGAGAAGGGCAGGCGCACGCCGATGGTCTTGAAAACCACCTGGTAAAAGTAGAAGAAGGGGACCCCTTCGTTGGCCCGTTCATCTCCACATACTGGCTCCCCTAGAGTGCAAGGGATCACAACAATGTCGTCATCATGCCTCCTCGCGAAGGCGCGGTGATCATAGGAACATGAATCCCCTTTGTGTTCCCTTATGGCCCTGGTGGCGAGTAAGCATGAGCATTCGTCGAGAAGCTCACTCGAAGCCCAAGGGTACAGGTCCTTGGGATTGACCCTGGGGGAAGTAGCATAAGAAGACATTCTTTAACAAGATCAGGGATTGTCAAAGGCGTATGGCCCGCCGCTAACGCAAGAGTCGAGCGATGGGAGCGAACGCTGGAAGAACCCTTCGTGAGAAGAGAAAGGGTGCAAGAAGAAAGGGTGCAAGAAGAGAGAGTGTAAGTAGGGGATGAAGAGTGCAGAAATGATGAGAACAGCTTCAGAGTCTGAAGAGTTAAATAAAATGGTTAGAGCGCCAAGCGACGCAAGTAGAAGTATGGCAGTTAGAGCATTGAACGATGCGAATGGATGCACCGCACGATCGAGCCACGTGGCAGCAGATGGAAGGATGATCCTGGCATCCCTGGTTAAACTCAGAGCACGTCGTATCGACGGAATGCCCAGTGGTACGATACGCCGTCGAAAGTGGATCAGGGGCACAGTAGGAGTCAGGATGAAATCGAATGACTGAACGTCCCATCAGCCATACAAGAAGCGCCACGAGGATGGCACGGGGAGGACCTTGAGCTCTTCGCTGTCCCCAGGCGTCGACCAAGGCCAAGGTCAAAGTCAATGTCAAGGTAAGGACGACGCCCAAGGCGACGCCAGCGTGAGACGTCGCGGGCGTCGCCCACCAAAATATCAGCGAGGTTGCCTCCCCGATACCCACAGGTAGGAAAGACTGTGGAGGGAGACGAAGTCGAAGAGAGCAAAGTTAGTTACTGGCGTCACCTCCCCGATACCCACAGGTAGGAAAGACTGTGGAGGGAGACGAAGTCGAAGAGGGCAAAGTTAGTTACTGGCGTCACCTCCCCGATACCCACAGGTAGGAAAGACTGTGGAGGGAGATGAGACCTCCAAAACGCCAGCGAATCACTGACAGGGCGTTCCCCGATACCTATGGGAAGGAAAGACCATGGAGGGAACGACCCCCCCCCTCCAAAACACTCGGCGTTTCAGACACCCGAGGGCGACACGGCGCTGCTGTAAAAGGCTTCTCCTTAGGCGTGGGCGTCGGGCGTTAAGAGTTAAGGAAAGGACCATTTGGGTGTTAGAGATACCCCGTGGACGATACGGCTCCACTAGGTGAGCCACTCCATGGGCGTGGGCACTGGCGCGTGACCTTTCCCGAGCATACAGGTGAAAGAAGCGGGTATAATACGAGCAAGACAACCGAAGCACGCGGAGGCAAAGAATGAGAATAAAATCACACAGGTAGAATTCTATGTCGCGAGGACACGAAGATAATCATACAAAAACCCAGAGTTGTAACAAGCGTGCGGACAGTTCAAAGAATTACAAGTTTAACAAAGAGAGAGTCAAAAACAAAGATAAAGTGTAAAAGGAGTAAAAGCTTGAAAGGTAAAAGTGGCCGGTGAGAGACAGCGATTCAGTCATCCAAGTCCATAGGCACGACCTTCCCGTCGACGACATGGTGTGTGGGGTCGCAGTTTGAAATGTTGATGCCAGGGTTCTCGCAGGACGCCTAAGTCAGAGCCTCTTGGAAGCCCTCTTCAAACGCGCCCGCCATCTCCCCAGTCAATTCTTGGACCTCCCCCTCTAGTTCCGCAACCCTAGAGTCCTTGGATATCAGTTGCTTCTCCAGAAATTCCTTCTCCACGCGGAGCTTGTTAGCCTCAGCTTGGAGAAGGCTCAAGGCTTCAATCTTCGCAGCCAAGGCGTCCTCTCTCTCACCTAGCTTCTGCCTCCAAGCAGCATCCAGCTCTTCAAGTTTTCTTCACTGCACGTCGGAAGCAAGAGCCGCCTCTTGGAGGCCAATGTCTTGGATTTGGTAGGAGGTGAGCTGGGATAGTTGATCGGCATGCGCCTGTTCTAGTTCTCGCGCGTACGCCTCAGCCCCCTCCCTACCCTCATGGGCCAGTTTTAGCAAAGATTGGGAAGCTTCCTCCTTGAGCCCCCAGTTTTGTTTCTCCTCCTTCAACGCCCCCACCTCTTGTCTCAGCTTGCGGAGAGCCTCCCTCCCTTTGATAGCGTTTCGAGCCTGGGTGCGCCACTTGAGTGCCACCGCCAGAAATGCCCCCATATAATAAGGCATGCCTCCCCCCTTTTGAGGATCAGTTGGCGACATTCCTTCAGTGAAACCCTGCGTCAACTCCCTATGGACGGGGCGAGGAATTCGGGGTTTGCGGGAAGTCGAAGCAGGGACTGGTGCAGGAGGGGCGGAGCCCGAGGCCTCAGCTGCGTCACAATGCAACGGCGAGAGCGCGGGAACTGAGTCAATCCTTTCTTCTCGTTCCTCGTGGGCTGGTGGAGGTGGAGGTGATGTAGCACTAGGAGGGTCGTCCCTGAGAGAGCTCCCACCACCAGGAGACGCGGCTGATGGGGCAGGAAGGCCCGTAGCCCTCCTCTTATGGGAAACCAGGGCAGTACCCGAGTCTTCGCTATCAGAATCTACTTTTGTTGGGGCGTGCTGGGGCAGGGGTCGACGCCATGGCTAATGGAACCGCGGCAATGGGAGGAGGAGAAGCAGACGGTGGAGGAATCGGCAAGGAAGCGACGGTGGGCACGTCAGAGGCGACGGCGTCCCCACCCTCTTTGGCAGATTTTGCCTTCTTCAAAAATTTGGCAAGAGCAAGCCGCCTCGTAGAAGTCATCACTGAACCTGCAGCAGCGAAGAATAGTAGAGCAAAGATTAATTCAGATAAAGCAGAAGGGGAGTGTTATAACCAGACACGCGCAGATAACCACAAGGGTTCAAGCAAGCAAATGAATCCGTATAACCACAACAGCTAATGCAGTGTAAATAATCAAGGGCAGATACCAAAGTAGGTAGAGAGCCCATGGGCGTTGAATTCGTTTGCGATGAGTTTGGCGGTATCGAAGACTACCCCCAGCCCCGCCAAGGCTTTGCACACGTCCCGATCGGCTGGGGTAAGCTCATCCAAAGCCAGGGCCTTCATGGTTATGGGCTTATCCGTCCAGTATAGGGGAAAGCCCTCTAGGACGGTAGGATCGAGCTTGGTCGCACGTACTTTGAAGAACTTCCCTTTCCATCCTTTGAACGAATTTTGGAAGAGCGTAAGGATGATGCGCCCGGCGATGCCAGAAAAGCTCATCCATAGGCTCTTCCCCTGTTTCTTTACCTCGAAAAAATGAAGAAAAATGTCCACGGAAGAGGGGACACCCAGATATCCGCAGAGAATCTGAAACCCCCTTACGAAAGCCCAGCTGTTGGGGTGGAGCTGGGTTGGGGCGGTGTTTATCTCTGTAAGTAGTTCCTTCTCGAAGGAAGTAAGAGGCAGACGCAGACCCACTCTCTTGAGTACCATTTGATAAAGGAAGAAGAAGGGGCTTCCCCCAGTGTCTCTTGAGTCCACACAAACGGGTATCCCAGGTCTCACCCGGCATACCAGGACGTGGGAGTCGTGATTTTTATGGAAGGCGTTGAAATTATAAAGCGCAGGGTCCCCCCTGTGGGCCTCCACGTCCTCAACAGAGTTTAGGGTGGAGCATTCGTCGAGGAGATCGTCGGGGGCCCAGTCGTATTCACCTTTATAGTAAGACTTAGGGAGCGGGGGAGGCGCGGCGGTCTTAGTTTTTGCCATTGATGCCAGAGCTGAAGATCAACAGAGAAAGAAAGGGTTCAGAGAAAAAGGGTTGGGAGAAGAAAAGGGGAAAAAATGGAGGAATCCTGGGAGAACCCTACCCACACGAGAAAAAAGAGGAACGAGAGGAACGAAGAAGCATACAAACGATATCCAAAGAAATGCAGTAACATGGATAGTCCCAGGCAGTTCATGCAGTAAAGGGAATCATCAAGGAGAGGAAAAACCGTACCTTTGGGGGTTGAAGGGCGTGGAGAGCGGAAGCACGAAAGAGCAGGGGTCGCGAGAGAAGGGATTCAAAGAAGATGAACAGTGGGGAAGGGCAGAGAAAGTGGATGTAACAGTGGTTCCAAGCGCGAGGTTTGGGTAACTTAAACGTTACGAGGAGCGCGAGGGACAACAAATGATGACCGTGCGATGATGCCACGTGTTGCAGGATTAAGCGCTCAAGGGGAGCGCAAGAGGTTCTTAAGGATGACTGCGCGATGAACCACGTGGCACGCGATTAAGCGTGGCCCCAAAAAGCGTTGCTTTCCCCGTTTCAGAGGATGTCCAATCAACCATTAAGAGCACCCCAAGAGTTCACGTCAATAGTTTCAAGGTTGCTACGTCAGCAAGAATGACACGTCACTGGGATCCACGTGGATGGTGTGGGCGAAACCTTAGTCTTTTCGCTGAAGACAAGTCATCAGCTTAAGACTGGGGGGTTTGTGTACCGTCCCGTACCCGGGCGTTGACGAAGTCAAGGTCAAAGTCAACGTAAAGGTCAAAGTCAACGTAAAGCGTTGCCAAGGTAAGGCGTCGCCCGGGTAAGGCGTCGCCTAGCCGGGCATTGCCGAGATAGGGCGCCGCCCAACTGGGTGTCGCCAAGATGGAATAACACAAAGGCAAGGTGACCACAGCGCTGCTCCCCGATACCCATGGGTAGGAAAGACCATGGAGGGGGCGACGCCGTGGGAAGGCCCCAAACCCTGGATAACCAGGGAACAGTAATAAAGAGGAGAGAAAGGTGGCTTCAAAGCCATAGTGACAACACCAGTGTAGGGCAACCTGACTCGTGAAGTACCCCTGCCGCCCCAGAGACGCCTTTGGGACAGATACGACTCAAGAGGAAGGTCATGCCCAGGGTAGCCGGGTGCAGGGTACAAGAGGAAGGCAGATACGCTCTTAAAGTGAGTGACTAGATGATTGAAGGCATGAGTTGGCACCCAAAAAGTCACCCCTAGCGCAGTAGCACTCCCAAGCAGGAGGACTCACACGTAGAAACGTCCCCAGATGGGCAGAAACGCTCCCGGATGGGGTCACGGCGTCGTGAGGCCCTCCACGTGTACGACAGCCAGGTCAGAATAGAAACACCCTTTAGTCAGGTGCCAGGTAATTAAAGTCATTCAATACAGTTTCCGTTTCGAGCGTTCAGGTACTATAATGGCTCCCAAGCGTTTCAACGTCTTAAATGCGCTACGTTTTCTAATTAGACACGCTGATTGAGTGCGTTACATTTGTAATTAAAGGCGCTTT
The DNA here is from genome assembly GCF_051622355.1 of Phaseolus vulgaris. Taxonomy (NCBI): domain Eukaryota; kingdom Viridiplantae; phylum Streptophyta; class Magnoliopsida; order Fabales; family Fabaceae; genus Phaseolus; species Phaseolus vulgaris. Next base: position 27,889,661 of record NC_143507.1, read on the forward strand.
AAGGCGCTTTAAATGCTTGGGTAGTTTAAATAGAGCTGAAAATGTTGGGAACGGGGTTCGAACTTTTGGCAAATTTACCAGAACTCTCTAGTTGCTTGCTCGTGCCTTGAGGTTACGTACAAGGGACTGGGGGAAGATCTTTGCCTGAGGGAGAAAACACACACACAATACACAGTTCTTTTTACCACCTTCAGAGTGCCATACGCGGTGCTCAGAGACGGAGGTGCACAGTTTTGGTATTTCTTGCTGGCTGACTTGAGCGTCGGAGTGCAAACGGCCGCTAGGGCGCCCCTTTGTCCTCTTTTTTGTAGGAATCCACAGGTAAGCAGTGGGAAGGTGTCCCTAGCTGACGGTTGAGGTCGCACACGAAGACGTCCCAGTCAACCGGACGGAACAGATGGTGTTATATATAAAAAGGGCAGGGATTAATGAAGAAAACCATACCATCATATCTAGGTTTTTAAGTGGTCTCAAACTTGAGATAAGAAACAAAGTTGAACTTTTACCTTATAGAGATTTAAATGACTTGATTCAACTTAGCATTAAAGTTGAATAACAAATTTTGAGAAAACAATCAAGTCAAAAACAAAGTTCATACTTTGTATCTTATGACAAGGATGAGTTCCAAAGAGGGGAAGAACATATAAAAGAAACATCTCTAAAACTTTCCCAAAACCTATCCGAGCATATCTCACACACTCAAGCTAGAGAAATTCAATGTTTAGAATGTCTTGGTAAGGGTCATTTAGCATCTCATTGTTCCAATGAAAGATCTATGATCTTAATGAACAAAGATGAATATAGTAACCAAGAAAAAGAAACTAGTGAGAGTGAAGAAAATGTAAAAATAGAAAATCACCAACAAGTGAAGGTCGAGTTATCTATAGGCATCTACAAAGATAAAGTTTTATGTGATGTATTGCCTAAAGAAACTTGTCATATCTTATTGAGATGACCATTGCAAATTGCTAAAAACTCCATCCTCAATGGTCGTACCAACGAGACTACCTTCACACATTAAAAAAATATTTTTCATGAAGGAGAACTCATGGGCCAATTTGGAGTTGATAAAACTCTAGAGATTTTAAAAAGGAAAGTTCTTTTGGCCACCCATGAGCAAAGATGATCAAAGACATTACCCTAGATGCATTTCTTGTTTAAAAACTAACTCTAAGGCAATGTCTCATGAACTCTATGCTCCTTCACCTTTTGCAAGTGCTCCATGGGAAGACATAAGCATAGATTTTATATTAGAACTTCCTAGGACAACAAAAGGTTTTGATTCAATTTTTATGGTTGTGGATAGGCTTAGCAAGATAGCACATTTTATTTCATGCCATAAACTGAATAACGCTAACAATATCTCTAGACTCTTCTTTAGAGAAGTGGTAAGACTTCATGGTTTACCTCAAAGCATAGTTTTGGATAGAGATCCAAAATTTGTAGGTCATTTTTTGAGGACTCTTTTGGAAAAATTTGGAACTAAGTTGATAATTTCAATTTCTAGTCATCCTCAAACGAATGGTCAAAATAAAGTTGAAAATATAGCTCTTTCTACTATGCCTAGGGTAATCATGAGAGACAACCACAACTCTAGGGATGAGTATCTTTTCCATATTAAGTTTGAATACAATATGGTAGTTCATAAAACTACTAATATTTCTCCATTTGAGGTTGTATGTGGGTTTAATCCTCTTTCTCCTTTAGACTTGTTACCACTTCCTAATCCACAAGAATTTGTGTCTAAGGAATGAGTAACAAAAACTGAATTTGTTAAAAAAATGCATGAGAGGATTAAAGAACAAATAGAAATATCATAAGAAGTTTCCAAAAACAATAGAAAAACAAGAAGAATGGCAACTTAATAAGAATGATTTTTATACAACTGCTCAAACTAACTCATTTGCTTTGTTTGATGACTCCCAGAGATGGACATTTGATCCTGGAGGACGAGCCTAGTTTTCAAAACAAGAATAAGGCTGTTGTTCGAGATCAAACCTGTAGATCTGAGGACAAATCCTCTCAAGAAGGAGGGGATGATGGAAACCATCCAGCCACATACATCCACATAATGATGATGAAGAAGAAGCATTGGATTTGAGGACAAATCCTTTTCAAGAGGGAGGGGATGATGGAAGAGGCCCAAGCCCATGATAGAAAAAGCCCAAGCCCAAATACAAGTTCAAGCTTCAGCTCAAGCCCAACAAATAGAAGATTTGGGCCAACTAAGCATCATTGGATGTCTTTTTTTTGTAATTACTTTTGAGTATTTTTAGTAGAACATAAAGGGAGGTGTAGATATAAATATAAGAGGTGGAAATGTATAAAGCTAAGTCACACCTTCCATGTGACATAAAAAGAAGGTGTAGGTGTAGATTTAGAAGGTGCCAAAATTAAGAAACCAAGTCACACTTCCCTTGTGACTAGGAATTGGCTCCAAATTCAAATGCTTCTCATTTGAATTTCCCTCCACTTTCTTTTGAATTTCCAGCCCTCTAAACACTATAAATAAGAGGGCTTGGCTCATGTATTTGCAAGATTAATATACTTAGTGAATTGCTACCAAATTTGAGCCAATTTCACTTTTTGTCTAAAAACCTCTCATGGTTAGACTATTGATCTTCAATTCTCACCTTACCAAAGAGAGATGACCTCACCACTCTCAATCCCTACCTAGCATGCACCTCCAAGGCCACCACACCTCTTAGGAGGGCCTTGTTCGTCATCCTTCATTGAGCTTCTGCCGATCACCAACAAAATCTCCAAATCATGAAGGCACTTTTCCATCACTTGCCATCCCCAAACTGATGGTCAAAGTGGTTAATAGAACTTTGGGTCAAATGTTAAGGTGCCTTATTTCCGGGAACCCAAGGGTGTGGGAAAATTTACTACCTCATATTGTGTTTGCTTATAATAGAGTAGTAAATTCTACTACCTCCCACACCCCTTTTGAGGTTGTTTATGGGTTCAATCCCCTCACACCTCTTGACCTCCTTCCTATTCCTGTACTTGATGAGGTGTTGTGCAAAGATGGTTTTGAGAAAGCTTCTTTTATTAAAGACTTTCACCACCACATCAAGTAGCAAATCGAAAGGAAGGTACGTAAGTATGCTGAGCATGCCAATAAAGGGCGCAAGGCATTGATCTTTGAACCCGGGGATTGGGTTTGGCTACACTTAAGGAAGGATAGATTCCCTACTCATAGGAAGTCCAAACTTATGCCACGCGGTGATGGTCCTTTTCAGGTATCAAGAGGATTAATGACAATGCCTATGAGTTGGATCTGCCTGATACGTACTTAGGTAGTCATTCTTTTAATATCAGTGATCTGACTCCCTTCTCTACAGGTCTTCCAAATTCCTGGACGAATTCCCTCTCACCCGAAGAGCGTGATGAGGACCAAGGAGAGAGGGTACCTACCCATGATGATGACCAAGCCCAACCCATGACCTCAGCACCCATCATACCTTAGAGGATTACTAAAAGTAGAGCACAGACTCTGGGTGTTGAGCATCAATTGGTCTCTGTTTTTGTAATTTCCGTAGAGTAGGTTTATATGGCATAAAATAGGAGGTAAAGACATAAGAATGGGCCTATGAGATGTCCATTAGGGTAGGAAGGAAACCCTACCTTCTAGAATATGTTGAATGGTGCGGCATTGGTCAAGGTCAATACCCTAGCCGCACCATATTTTGCTTCTTCCCCTTCTGATATGAATCCACTAGCAAAGAAGAGATGATTCTTTGACATTCTATGGACTCAACTTGAGTTGGAGATAGCTTAGGCACTTATAATAGAATTGGATCAAGGTTCTATGTTTCAAGAACTCACCAAGACTTGCACCAAACACCAAACTCATATGGAGGAGCCATCTATTGTCAATTGAACCGAACAAATTGTGTAAAAAGGGAAAAGCACCGAATAAAATGATCAAGAACAGAAATGCACCGAACAATTAAACTAGAATTGAAGAAGAAACAACTAAAAACAACCAATGAACTAAGAACCGAAGCAAAACTAGAAAATAGACTGAAATGCCGAACCAAAAAGGAAGCTAAACATGTTTTAGGAATTTCATATGAATATGGAGATGAAAGAAAGAAGAACTTATGGAGATGGATGCTTTGGTTTGATGATCATGCCACTTAGAGGATTAAGACTCCAAGATGAGTGAGCTAGTGCCGCCACTTGAGAGAACCAAATGCACTCAAGATAAGACAAGGTGAAGGAGAAGCAAGCTCTCACAAATTCTCTCTCAAATTGAGTAGAGTTTCTCTATTAATAATTTCCAATCTGAATTATGAAGGACCTAAGCCCTCCTTTTATAGGAGCAAGGGCTGGTCATTTACATAGCTTATTCCCTAAGCTACCCAAAATGCTCCTAAGCTTACGCCCCCCTTACTAAGCTCACTCCCCAAGCTTCTAGAATTTTCTAAACTAAAGCCTAGAGATGTTTTTACAAAAGAGGTGTCTAATGTTTCCCTCTAAGCATCTTTCTAAACACTATTCTATATTATTTACAATTTAAAAGAAACTATAAAGAGAGATATTTAATTGAAGCCCATTCTTGAAAGCTTGTAGACTTCTTTGGCTTTAGGCTTGATCCTCTCTTTATTTGATGTCTTCTTTTAATTTTGAGAAGACTAGAAGGAAGAACTTCAAATGTGAGGGTGAATGCCCTCTTCCTTCATTAATAAAAGCCTCCTTTATTTGATTCTTCCCCTTCTACCCTATTTTCTTGTTTTCCAAGGATCCTAAATCTACAAATAGGAGGCCTCCCCCTTTCTAAACACAAGTTGAAATTATAGTAAAGAAATTCTGCACAATTTTTGTGTGAGTAGTAAGTGAGTGAGTCTTCTCCAAATTGGTTTTATCTTGTGAGATATGATGCTCTCAAGTGGCGGCCTACTTTCACTCATCTTGGTGATTCCACCCCATCAAGTGGCGTGATTCATCCTTGTTTCACCATCCATAAGTTCTTCTTTCATCATCTCTTCCATTTATCCATTTCCATTCCATTCTATCATAAACATGTTCTTAGTTTTGTCTCTTTGAATTACATTCGGTTCATTCTTTGTTCTTATATTGCTTGTTCAATTTCTGCACCATATGTGTCATCATATTCGCCATTAAAATGTGTTTTCCTTTTGCCTTTCTGAAATGAAACTTCACATCTACTTAACCACTTGGTTAAGTTAATGTCCAGTGGGGATTTTCCTTAGGTTTTCACTCTTAAATGTTTAACAATCTCAATCTTAATTCTAAAAGTGTCACCTCAATGATCAATCATAAAATCAACTCACATCATAATTGGTAGCCTAGAGCTATACAATGTTCCAAGTCATGCCCAAATCCTTTGTGGAACTCGCACCAGGTCTCCTTTCACGGTCCTAAGATCCTGTCAGATTTTGGGGGGAACCACAACTTATCTGCCATCCCTGGCATGCTCAACAGCTCCTTTTAAGTCATCTGGAACCTTGGTCGAAATGGTAGATCTTCCTTTGCCTTTGTCCTGGGCTAATTCTTCCTAGTTGTGTAGGGTGTTCGCCTTGCGTCTGACCTCTTCTCGGTCGCGGCTTCGTGGACCCTTAGAGTTTGAGCTCGGCTACCTTCTTTGGGCTTGGCTTGCCCTGGGTATATGTTGCCACGCTTCACAAATACTGCTTCTTCTACACCGATGTGAGCGACAGCTCGACGTCGTATCTCCCAAAACGTTCTTGCTGAATTTCTGATTAGTGAGTCATTGAACAGTCTTGTCATGATCCCCTACTCAAAGGCGTGCACCATCAAGACCTCGTCCTGGGTCTGGAGCCTCACTATGAACGCCCCAAACCTGTTCAAAAAATCCTTCAGAGACTCACCTTGTTTTTTGCTTTACGCCAAAAAGATCGAACAAGACCGGTGCTTGGGCCTGGTTAACAATGAATTGTTCCCGGAACAGCTCAGAAAATTGGTCGAAGAAGGTGATGTGGCCATCAGGAAGGCCACTGAACCACTGCAACATTGTGCCTATGAACATACCCATGAACATCTTACAATGTATGGCATTTGTTCCTCTCGAGATGATCATCTGGGCGTTGAACGCTATAAGATGGCTCTCGGGGTCTTCTACACCCGTAAACACAATCTTGGGTGTTATGTAGTTAGCTGGTATGATAACATCCATAATCGCCTGCGAAAATGGCTTGGGGCGAGCTCTTAACTGAATAATCGGGTCTCGCTCCCCTTTAGAGTGTTCATCAAGCTGCTGTAAATTCTTATGCAACTCCTCATTGGCCTTGCACAACTCCTCATTGCTCGCTCGTGACACGTCTATTTCCGCCATCAGCTGATCTTGTCTGAGCAGTTGCTCAACTCGAGCTTCTGCCATGAGGTTTTCATGTTCAACTTTGGGCACTGCCATTGCTTCTTGGAGAACACTCACAGTTTCCATAAGTTGTTGTATAGTGGGGGTGTCGTTCCCTTCAAATCCCAGTGGATCTTGCCTCGTGTTCCTCATTACGTCATAAAACTCAAACCGTTGTGGATGAGATCTGGGCCCCACGGTGGGCGCCAAATGTTCTTGTCGGTTGACTTCCTCGTCGGTTGACCATGGCTTCAAGTTATAGCCCCGAACTGCCTCGGCTAGAATATGTTCTGCGTCTGGTTGCACTGGAACGCGGCTCCATTGAAACGTAGGGAATCCTACCAGTTGATTGCACTCTGATGATCAAGTCAGTAAAGGGCTTGCTAAAATTTAAGAAGTATTCAGTTTTATTCTTAGAAACAACGTACCTTTACCTAGGATCTCAAGCCCCTTTTATAGCTTCCCTCTTGTAACAGTTTTCTATCATGAGAATCTAATCTCAACTGAAAGTAAACTCAACAGGAGAAACACATTTTGTTCAGGGGCGCCTTCTCTCAAGGTGCTACAACAGAAGATAATATTATCTCCAAGGAGGGCATAAAATAATAACAGAATAACCACCAGGGCACCAACTCATGCGCCAACATCAGGGGTTCATTCTGCTTACGTAGGCACCCTACTCATGGTACTACGTTATCTTTTACTATACATGCAACCCAACCACTACGTGCCCTATAACAAACGGGTTTAGGTCTAAAAGAAAACATTTACTTGACATAAACCCCATATGCACTAAGGGTACCCCTAGGTCCACAAATATCCTTTATTAACCGCTTTGCCTTTATGTACCAAAGGTTACCTCAATTATACCAAAATGGGTTTACTGTCAAACTAGGCCCAATCACATGGCTCATTACACTGACCCAATAGTCGAGCTGACCTGCCTATGTCATGCACCGAGATCCGACCATCAAGCACTAAGCACTAAGTCCTTAGCGCTTTAGTCCAGTACAAGTAACAAACATAAAAAAAATTGTAGGTTTGTCTTTGTACCGCCCTGGAGGTCGGATGCGATGACGTGGCATCCTGATACAGTACAGGCGCGTTGACAAGGCGCCAGGTTGGCAGTTGGGAAGGAAGTCGGGAGGCACGTGTAGTCGTCGATAGTTAAGTTGGCGTGTTCCGGTCTCTAGCGTACCAGAATAGGCGATCGCCAGTTTGGGGATGAAGTCGCCAGATGCAGACTCAGGCGACCAGACAGTCGGAGATCGCCAGAACGAGCACATCGCCGAAGTTAAAGGAGAAGCAGATTATGAAGGCGGCCGGCGAGACCACAGGGAAGGTGTATGAAGGCCCTACCTCGCCAGTTTCAGTAGAGATCGCACTCCTGAGTTAGCTATGCACTGGGCAGCACCATGCATAGGTAACTTAGCCAAAATGAGAATAGAAGTAGCGCCAAGTCAGGGAGCCTCCAGATGATGGCACGTGTACAGTTGGATACGAGCCACGTGTCCAAGTCAGTAACTGCCAGGAGAGAGAAAGTCACCAAGTATATAAGAGTTCCTAACAGATTTTCTAAGGTACGCGCGTTCAGTTCATACACTTTACGCTTGCGAGTGACAGAGCTGTTTGTGAGAGAGATTTGCACGGTTCCAGTTCTTAGTATTTGGTGATACCGTCACTGACTTGAGCGTCGGAGTGCGATCGGCCGCAGCGGCGCCGTATCGTTTCTTTGCAGGTTCTTGAGATAGATCCAGAGGAGGAACGGAAGTGAGAAGCGGCGCGCACGTCGATCCTTTGACGAGGCATTCTCCAGCGCTCCGGTCAACAGGCAGGATCATCAGGCGCCCACCGTGGGGCCGTGTAAAACGTGCTCCCATCCACAGCGTGAGTTCGTGGAGGATTTCGAGGTTTTCTGCGCGGTTGTGTGTTGGTGCAACCGTCGTTCTTGGTTTCTCTGAGTTTCGTTCGGTGAAGTTTGTGTTTTAAACCGTTTGCTTGTCTTTCAATCGGTGGAGTGAGGTTTTTTGTTGCTTACGCGCAATCTGTCTGATGGAAGTTCGAGTTCTTTGGTGGTTTTCTGCGAAGGTTTGCGGTGTTCTTGGATTCTTGCACGGTTTCTTGAATCTTCTCCGATCGATCGCTGATTCGTTCGTGGTTGTAGTGTTATTTGCTGTGTTTCTGTGGTTCGCTGAAGTTAATGAGAAAGATGAGAAGTAATCGTTCCAGTCCAGTGGCTCCCGTCGCAGCCGAAGGCGACGCCGCCATGACCATGGCGCAGATGGCAGAAATGATGCGCTCATTGCAGGCCACTGTAGAAGCCTCGCGCGTCGAGCAGGCAAGAATACATGAAGACCTGGTCGCCTCTCGCGCCAGGAACAAGGAGCTCAGCAAGGTAGCTGAGGAGCTACGTCGAGCTCTTCAGGAGCAGCAGGTTCGTTCTTCCACTGAGGAGGTGGCACCGTCGACGCCGCCTCGTGTTTTCCCAATGCCTTTCATTCAGGCGATTACCGACACGCCAATTCCCACGAGCGTGGTCCCGGTTAAAGCTGTTTTTACTGGCGTGGAAGATCCAGAGGCTCATCTGACCACGTTCCACACACAGATGATGCTGTCAGGGGGGTCGGATGCTGTCTATTGTAAGATGTTCGTGAGCACTCTCCAGGGAACGGCGATGGAGTGGTTTGTGAGCCTGCCTAATGGCCACATAACTAATTTTCAGCAATTCTCGAAAATCTTTGTCGAGCAGTATATTGTGAACAAGGCACCGCCCAGGGTGTCCTATGACCTGTTTGATATAAGGCAGTACCATGGGGAGTCCCTCAGAGACTACCTCAATCGCTTCGGAGCGCAGATGGTCAGGTCGCCGGCCAAGGATGAAGAAATGCTGGTTTATGCCTTCAAGAAGGGCGTGCAGCCAGGGCCATTCTGCGAAGCCTTGATCAGGGCTCATCCAGCGACGTTTGCTGAAGTCAGGCGACTTGCGGTGGCTCACATCGCCGACGAGAGTGAGGTCGCCGAGAAGAGAGGCAGTGTGGCTCCCGTCAGGCCACGTGCCCAGACCAGGATCCAGCCACAGAGGGTGCTGGAAACGGCAGCGGCGGCCAGAAAGGATCAAAGGACTCGCTATCCTTACGATAGGAGAAACAAGGGAAGAAGCCAAGCGCGCCAACCGCCATCACGCCAACAACCAGCGCGCCGGGAATACAATCGCCCGCCTAAGCACAAATTCGTCATGGGACTAGCAGACCTGATCGCCATCCCTAACATATCTGCTAGGTTGAAGGCGCCCGAGAAGGTGGGCGACAAGGTGCTAGGGTCGAAGCCGGACGTCTGGTGCGAGTTTCACCAGTGCTTTGGCCACAACCTGGACTCGTGTTTGTCTTTAGGATACCAGCTCGATGATCTGGTCAAGAGCGGGTTCCTAAACGACTATCTGCTGGACAGAAGGACCGGAGGGGCGTCGAGTTCCCAGCCAGCAGGTGGAGAAGCCCAGCAACATGAGATGCCTATCCATGGGGAGATCCACACCATTGCAGGGGGTTTCTCAGGTGGTGGATGCACCGCGTCGCAGAGGAAAAAGTACGCGCGATCGGTGATGTCAGTAGACATGTTTGAAGATCACTCGCCCGAAGTGGACATTACGTTCACCAAGCAGGATCTTCGGGACGTTGTGCCTCATGACAACGATCCCATTGTTATTTCGTTGATCACGGCGGGGAGGAAGGTCCACCGAGTTCTGGTGGACCAAGGAAGTTCGGCAGACGTGATGTTCTGGCCGACTTTCACGCAGTTGGAATTGCCCCTTGACCAGCTCAGGCCCTATGGAGGGTGCTTGTATGGTTTCGCTGGCGACCAGGTGGAGGTCAGGGGGTACATCGAGCTGAGAACCACGTTTACCGATGAGGCTGGGTCGAGGACGGAGAAAATCAAGTACCTCATCGTAAACGCCCCTTCAGCATATAACATCCTGCTGGGAAGGCCCACTCTCAACAGGATAGGCGCAATTCCATCGACTCGGCACATGAAGGTGAAGCTGCCGTCCATGGAAGGGGTGGTAATCACGATAAAGTCTGATCAGAAGGAAGCGAAAAAGTGCTATGAAAATAGCCTGAAAAATAAAAGATCAGTGAGCTATGTCACAACCACCCCACCGCCCGGTGTGAAGCCCAGACCGCCGATAATGGAGGAGGCCGCTGGAAGGGATGTAGAGATGGTAGATGCTGAGCTGGGGGAGAGGAATGCTGCCCTGGAGGAGGAAGAGGCGCGGAATCGCCCGGAGGAAGCAAGGGAACTCGGAATCGCCAAGGCGGTGATCGCCAGAGAGTCCAGGCCCAAACCCGTCGAGCAGTGGCTCGAGAAGGAGATCGGGGGGAAGGTTTTCAAGCTCGGAAGATCTCTGGAGGTCGATCTCCAGGACCAGATTGCCAAGGTGATTGAACGGCATCTGGACGCGTTTGCCTGGTCTGCTTCGGACATGCCCGGGATCGATCCCGACTTCTTGTGCCATCATCTGGCGATGGACAACATGGTGAGACCGGTGCGGCAAAGAAGGAGGAAATTTAATGAAGAAAGGAGGCAGGCGATCAAGGATGAGACCCAGAAACTCCTCGCTGCAGGCCACATCAGGGAAGTCCAGTACCCTGAGTGGCTGGCAAATGTCGTGCTGGTAAAGAAGAGCAACGGGAAATGGCGCATGTGCGTCGATTTCACCGACCTGAATAAGGCTTGCCGAAAGGATTCGTATCCTTTACCAAGCATTGATGCCCTGGTTGATAGTGCTGCAGGGTGCAAGCTGCTGAGTTTCCTGGACGCCTTCTCGGGCTATAATCAGATCAAGATGCATCCCATGGATGAAGAAAAAACAGCTTTCATGACGGAGAGGTCGTGCTACTGCTATAAGGTGATGCCGTTCGGGCTGAAGAACGCGGGGGCCACATACCAGAGGCTGATGGATCGAGTACTTGCACCGATGCTGGGAAGGAACGTGCAAGCTTACGTCGATGACATGGTCGTGACCTCGCAGGAGAAAAGCAAGCACGTTGCAAACTTGGAAGAATTGTTCACGACGATCGCCAAGTTCAAGTTGAAGCTCAACCCGGAGAAATGCATTTTCGGCGTGGAGGCTGGAAAATTTTTGGGTTTTCTCTTGACTGAAAGAGGGATAGAGGCCAACCCGGACAAGTGCGCCGCCATCTTGGCGATGAGAAGCCCGACTACAGTGAAAGAAGTCCAGCAGCTGACGGGTCGGATGGCGGCCCTATCCCGCTTCGTGTCAGCAAGCGGAGAAAAGGGACATCCCTATTTCCAGTGTCTGCGGCGCAATAACAAGTTCGCTTGGACGAAGGAGTGCGAGGAAGCTTTCGTCAAGCTGAAGGAATATTTGGCGAGCCCGCCGGTTTTGTGCAAACCACTGGCGGGAATCCCTCTCAGGTTGTATTTCGCTGTGACTGAGAGGGCGGTGAGTGCTGTGCTCGCCCAGGACCAGGATCAGGCTCAGAAACCTATTTATTTCGTGAGTAAAGTGTTGCAGGGCCCGGAAACGAGATATCAGGCCCTAGAGAAGGCTGCATTGGCTGTGGTGTTTTCGGCGAGGAGGTTGCGCCACTATTTCCACAGTTTCACAATATTGGTGATGACTGACCTGCCCATCCAGAAGGTCTTGAAGAAACCTGACGTTGCAGGAAGAATGGTGAAGTGGGCAGTCAAGTTGTCAGAGTTTGACATTAAATATGAGCCTCGAGGCCCGATCAAAGGGCAAATCTTTGCAGATTTTGTAGTCGAGCTCTCTTCAGAGGCGACGCAGGTTGAAGGAGATGATTTCCGTTGGGTACTCTCGGTGGATGGATCGTCAAACCAGCAGGGTAGCGGTGCTGGAGTCATATTGGAAGGACCCAACGGCGTGCTGATCGAACAATCGTTGAGATTCGCCTTCAAAGCCAGCAACAATCAAGCAGAGTATGAGGCGCTGATCGCCGGGATTCTGCTGGCTAAAGAGATGGGAGCCAGAGTGTTGATGGCTAAGAGTGACTCGCTGCTAGTCACAGGGCAAGTAACAGGCGAGTTCCAGGCTAAAGATCCACAAATGGCGGCTTACTTGGCGTATGTGCAGGAATTGAAGAGTTCCTTTGCCTCTTTTGAAGTGGTGCATGTGCCCCGAGAACAGAATGCCCGAGCTGACTTGCTTGCTAAGCTCGCCAGTTCGGGCAAGGGGGGTAGGCAGAGGACAGTGATTCAAGAAACTTTGAAGATGCCGAGGGCATTTGTAGCAGATCACCTGGTCCTTCAGATAAGCAGGTCGACGGAGAGAGCAGCGAGAAGCCATAAGTCTTTGACGCAAGAAACCCTGAGATCGCCAAGAATTAGAGCTTGTCGAGGAGAGAAGGTGGACGTGATGCAGGTCTGCGCCACCCATGAGCCAGACACGTGGATAACACAGTACAAGCGATGCCTGGCGGATGGCCTCCTCCCGTTAGATCCAACAGAAGCTAGGAAGGTAAAGAAGAATTCCAGCAAGTATACACTGATTGATGGCGATCTGTACAGGTTTGGGTTCACTCACCCACTCCTGGAATGTATACACGGCGAGAAGTGCACGAGAATTATGGCAGAGCTCCACGAAGGAATATGTGGAAGTCACGTCGGGGGTCGAGCTCTGGCCGCCAGGACTCTCCGTGCAGGCTACTACTGGCCATCCATGAGAGAAGATTGCAAGAAGTATGCCCAGTGCTGCAAGCAATGCCAGCAGCACGCCGATTGGCACAAGGCGCCTCCCGAGGAGTTGAAGTCGATCTATAGCCCTTGGCCGTTTCATACTTGGGGAATCGACATCCTGGGACCTTTTCCACTGGCGATCAGGCAGATGAAGTACTTGGTGGTGGCGATTGAGTATTTCACCAAGTGGATTGAAGCAGAACCAGTGGCCCAGATCACCGCACACAAGATCGAAGGCTTCGTATGGAAGAATATTGTGTGCCGGTTTGGAGTGCCTAAGCGCCTGGTATCAGATAATGGGACTCAGTTTGCGAGCCACCTGTTGAAGAAGCTTTGCGAAGGGGTCGGAATTCAGCAAGTGTTTGCATCCGTCGAGCACCCTCAGACTAATGGCCAGGTGGAATCAGCTAACCGGGTGTTGCTGAGAGGTTTGAAGAGAAGGCTCGAGAAAGCCAAGGGAAGTTAGGCTGAGGAGGTACCCCGTATAGTTTGGGCGTACCACACCACCGAGCAGTCAGGAACCCATGAGACCCCGTTTAGCTTGGTCTATGGGTGTGATGCCATGATTCCAGTCGAGATTCAGGAGAGCTCGCCGAGATTCCAGAACTTTGTAGAGGAAGACTCGAATGAAGAGAGAAGACTGAACCTGGATCTGCTGGACGAAGTCAGGGAGGAGGCAAGGCTGAAGGCTGAGGCGGTGAAGAGAAGGGTCGAGCGAAGGTACAACTCAAAGGTGATGCCAAGGCAGTTTAGAGAAGGCAATCTGGTGATGAGAAAGGCCCACCAGTACGAGATGGAGAATAAGCTATCACCCAAGTGGACTGGACCGTTCAGAATAACCGAGGCACTCGGGAACGGAGCCTATCGCTTGGAGACGTTGGAAGGGGGGGCGATCCCTCGTACCTGGAACGCCACACACCTGAAGTTGTACTATAGCTAAGAGCTTTGTAAGTAAAGACAAACACAAATATTACATTGCAATGTCTCTGTTAAAACAGTTTTAAGGGGGCACTCTTTTTTCCCTAAGGAGGGTTTTTAATGAGGCCACCCAATAAAGGAAGAGTTTTCGAAGTATAAGGTGTTTTCAGATCGCATATGTGTTATTTCCAAAAGTTTCGAAGAAAGACCTTGTCATTCGTACATGATTTGAGGCACGAAAAGATATGTCGCGTGTTTTCTAAAGTTTTAAAGTCCTCATCGTTTTTCGGCGATTAGAGGCACCAGTTAAGTTTTAAAGTCCTCATCGTTTTTCGGCGATTAGAGGCACCAGTTAAGTTTTAAAGTCCTCATCGTTTTTCGGCGATTAGAGGCACCAGTTAAGTTTTAAAGTCCTCATCGTTTTTCGACGATTAGAGGCACCAGTTAAGTTTTTAAAGTCCTCATCGTTTTTCGGCGATCGGAGGCACCAGATGGAAGACCTCAACGCCCTCGCGCGTTTTGAGGCAAGTTAAAAAGACCTCCTCGCCGTTGTGCGGCCGCAGGCGAGAAAGGTCCTCAATGCATCCAGGGGGGAGGAGATGTACGCCCTGGGCAAGTTGAGGCACCGGATAAAGTCCTTACCGCCGTTGTGCGAACTAAGGCCCATCAAAGACCTCCTCGCCGTTGAGCGAGTGCAGGCGAGAAAGAGAAAAAGTCCTCCGTGTTTCTGGGAGCGAGAAGATGTAACTCCCAGGGCAACGCAGAGGCAAGTTAAAGACCTCCTCGCCGTTGAGCGAGTGCAGGCGAGAAAGAGAAAAAGTCCTCCGTGTTTCTGGGAGCGAGAAGATGTAACTCCCGGGGCAACGCAGAGGCAAGTTAAAGACCTCCTCGCCGTCGAGCGAGTGCAGGCGTGAGAAAGAAAAGGTCCTCAGTGCATCCAGGGGGGAGGAGATGTACACCCTGGGCAAGTTGAGGCACCTGACAAAGTCCTTCTCGCTGTCGAGCAAGTTAAGGTCGTTTAAAGTCCTTCTCGCCGATGAGCGAGTTCAGGTGAGTAAAAGTCCTTCTCGCCGATGAGCGAGTTCAGGCGAGTTAAAAGACCTTCTCGCCTGTGTGCGAGTATAGGCAAGATAAAATCCTTCTCGTCTTGAACGAGTTCAGGTATGGCGAAGAGGGTGGAAGAAGCTTGAAAGGCGGCTAAGGTAGGTTCGAAGAGAACGCCTAGCCAGCCAGTCTTTAGCTCTGAGGTTCAGGGGAGGTAAAGGAAGGTCCCAAAGGGCATTTCTGCCTCAGATAAAGAGATGACTGCCAAAGCCTGAGGCTAAGGAAAGCTGGTGTTGCCAAGAGGTCTAGGTGATCGCGAAAGTTCAAACACGGCGAGAAGGTTGAAAGACTTGTTTGATAAAGCGGGTCAAGTGGGACATTGTTTGAACCAATGATTGAGTTACAGTTCGTTGCTCGGAAGGTATTCTTATGATCAGGTTAGTGCCTCAGGGGTACAAGTTGTTTAAAGCGATTATTGCTTAAGTTTGAATCGGCTCGAAGCAGTTACGCCAAAGGTCATGTTTGCAAAATCGCTAAGTTAAACGCAGCGGAGTTAAACATACGAAGAAAGTAAAGCGCTCAAAAGAAGTCGGAAGAAATATCCAAATTTCGCTATTAAAATAAGTAGCTGTTCGAAATACATGTGCAAGAGTTTTTACAAGATAAATACAAGTGAATTCATAAAGAGGCAGATGGGGTAGAGTTGGTTGAGCCTTCGGCGGGAACAACCTTCCCATCTACTACTTCGTTGTCTAACGACACCATGCTAAGGTCAAGATCAGGGAAGAGGCATGCAAACTGTTCTCGAGCGGCGTCAAACCCAGCAACCAAAATCTGAGCAGAGCTTAGCTTAAGTTCTTCAATTTGCTTTTGAAGTTCTTCAATTTGCTTTTGAAATCCTTCAACCTGCTGCTTAAGCTCCTTGTTCTGCTGCTCCAGCTCTTCGACCTGTTTTTGGAGTTGTTTGTTGGTCTCTTGAGCTTGAAGAAGGTCGTCAGCCACCTTCTTAGATTCTGTTTGAGCCTGGGCCAACTCGGCAACCATCTTCACCTTCTCTTTGTTTGCCTCGGAGAGATCAGCCATGGCGTCGTCTCTTGCTTTCTCTACTTGCCCAAGTAGCTTCTCGCGGTCGATCGACCTTTGCTCCAGCTTCTGTACCTTGTCGGCATTGGCTTGAATTTGAGCCTCCAGGTTGCTCGCCTTGGTACGCAGAGGCACGATTCTGCTTTCAAGTTCGACCTTTTCCTGGGCAAGTTCGTGGACTTTGCGGCGAAGGTCGACAGCTTCCTTGCGCGCAAGCCTAAGCTCGGTGTTTAGGGCATCCTCCACTCGAGAATGTTCCATTTCCGCGAGCGTTAGGCTGAATGACACCTTCTCCACCTCGACCTTCATTGTGCTGTTCTCGGTCTTGAGGTTGTAGATGTCATCCTGTAGCCGCCTGGTGGAGCTCTCCACAGCTCTCGTTATGATTGATGGGATATCCTCTGCAATGGTTTTGAGTTTAGCAGTCAGAGGTTCCCACATCCTCGTCACCTCGAGGGAAAGATTTGCAGCTTGGAGAGGCGCCAGGGGGGCTTGTTGAGGGTTCTCGTCGCCGCCTTCCTTAACAATATTTTTGGTGGTTGCTTCTTGGCGCGGCGACGCAACCGGGGACTCGGTGATTAGGATTGGAGAGGTGTGAGCGACCTCATCCCCGATTGGAATGACTCCTGCAGCTGAGGTGTTGGAAGGAGGGCCCCCTCCTGCTGATATATGTGGAGTAGAGGCGCTCGGGGGGTCCTCTAAGAAGTTTGGCTCTTGGGCCTCAGTTGCAGGTGGCGCAGTGGCCAATGGGACTGCTTGGACTGGTGGTGAAGGGGCTTGTGGTGCTGGTGGTGAAGGAGGAGGAGCGGGTGTTGATGGTGGTGTTGAAGCTGGAAGAGGGGGCGGGGCAGGTGGGGAAGATGGTGCCACCCTCTTCCTTTTCGTGACAAGGCCATCCTCTGTGACCTCGTCGTCCTCTTCCTCATCCTCTTGGACAACTTGGGGGGCTTTCCGCTTTGGCCTCTTAAGGACCAGTTTCTTTCGTTGAGTGGGCGCCTTAGGCGGTGATCGCCCCTGGATAATGGCCTTCTCGACCGCCGAGTTGGGAACCGTCTGGGAGCCGGTCGCCAACCCGTGGTTGCGGGCGAGCGCCTTTAGATCGGCGAGCATATTCTTACCCAACATGGTATCTGCGTGAAATGAAAGTGCATAAGTTAGCTCAAAGGAGAAAGGGGTAAAGGTACAAGACAATAAGACAGCAAAGCAGGCATATGCAGAAGAGATAAAACCAAAGTCTTGTGTGTATTGCACAAGACGCCCAGAAACAATATCAGAAGCAATGTCAGGATAAAGATATAGCGTCCTAACCTATTTGGAATTCCAACTGGTCCTCAAAGAACTCGAAGGAAATCAGGGTGGGGGTCAAGAATGTTATGTGGGCATCTGCCACCCTCTTCCAGAAGAGACAAAGGTCTCTGTCCAAAGCTCCCATGCTATCAGGACTTCTGGGCCTCCTGAAGCAGCTCTTGGACTCTTTTTTCCCCTTGTCCACCCAGTACAAGGGGAAACCGTCGAGAAGGGAAGGGTCTTTGTCGTTTGCGCGGACCTGGATGAACTTCCCCTTCCAATCCTTATACGACTGCTGGAAGATGGTGAAGATGGATCTCCCAGCAATGGCGTTCAGACTGACCCAAAGGCGATCGCCTGGGTGTTTGGCTTCAAACAGAAATAAAAATACGTCCACTGACGCAGGCAACCCCAGGTGGGCGCACGTTACCTCAAAAGCTCGGACGAACGCCCAGCTGTTGGGGTGAAGCTGGGCGGCAGCGATATTGAGCTCGGTTAAGAGTTCCCTCTCAAATCGAGTGAGAGGGAACCTGAGTTTAACCTTCTTGAAGAGAGTTGTGTAGACGAAGCAGAAGGGCCCGTCGGCGCTCACTTTGTCATCGACACACACTGGCAGAGTGGCTGGGCAAGGCAGCACCATCATTCTCTCATCGTGCTCCTTGTGGAATGATTGGTGGGCCTCGTCCCCATTGGTCAATCGCAGAACCGCTCCCGCGGTGTTCACCGACGACGTTTCCTTTAGGAGGGTCGAGTTAGCCCATGAGTATAACGTCTTGAAGTCTGGCAGTGGGGTGGGGGCTCCTCCAACGTTTGGTGGAGTCGCCTGGGCCAGAGTGGTGTGAGAGGACGCGGGCCTCACAGCCTGCGAAGAGGGAGCACCACGAACTTGCGTAGAGTCGTGTGCTTGTGAAGGGGGGTTTCGCGCTGACGGAGGGGGGTTCGGGGTGATCTTCGTGCGAGTCATGGTAGCAACTGCAAACGAAGGAGGAAGGAAAAATAATCAGGAGGGTTACAAAGGCTGACTCAATCATGAATGGAAGGTGAAAGACGAACGAATGTGAGTTCGTTGCGACAATCGGCAGAGCCCTAAGTCACGCAGAAGGAGAAATGGAAAAACAGCCCACAGCGTATGCACCAGACAGTTATAGGATGATGCAAATCGGTGAAAATGCAAGAAAACCCAGCAGATGAAGGAAAGTAGTTACCTTTCGATGATCGGGAGAATGATAAAGGGAGTTGGTGATCTGGAGCGTCGAGGAACGTCGAGAGTTTTCGCAGAAAGGAGTGGTAGCGTATGCGAGTATGAGGAAAGTGATGGAACAGTAGGAGCGTAAGGGGTTTAAGGGTTTTCGAAATAAGTTTGGAAGCGCTAACGGCAGATGAAGATAGCCGTTGATGAGAGCCACGTGTCGAACGATGCGCGAAGAGTTTGGTGGAGCGTCAGAGCAGCAGAAAGTACTACCGCTTGGAATTCTGCGCCCATGCCACGTAGACCGGTGTTAACGAAGGCTTTTTCAGTCTTTTCGCTGGACAAGTCTTCGCTTAAGACTGGGGGGCTTGTGTACCGCCCTGGAGGTCGGATGCGATGACGTGGCATCCTGATACAGTACAGGCGCGTTGACAAGGCGCCAGGTTGGCAGTTGGGAAGGAAGTCGGGAGGCACGTGTAGTCGCCGATAGTTAAGTTGGCGTGTTCCGGTCTCTAGCGTACCAGAATAGGCGATCGCCAGTTTGGGGATGAAGTCGCCAGATGCAGACTCAGGCGACCAGACAGTCGGAGATCGCCAGAACGAGCACATCGCCGAAGTTAAAGGAGAAGCAGATTATGAAGGCGGCCGGCGAGACCACAGGGAAGGTGTATGAAGGCCCTACCTCGCCAGTTTCAGTAGAGATCGCACTCCTGAGTTAGCTATGCACTGGGCAGCACCATGCATAGGTAACTTAGCCAAAATGACAATAGAAGTAGCGCCAAGTCAGGGAGCCTCCAGATGATGGCACGTGTACAGTTGGATACGAGCCACGTGTCCAAGTCAGTAACTGCCAGGAGAGAGAAAGTCACCAGGTATATAAGAGTTCCTAACAGATTTTCTAAGGTACGCGCGTTCAGTTCATACACTTTACGCTTGCGAGTGACAGAGCTGTTTGTGAGAGAGATTTGCACGGTTCCAGTTCTTAGTATTTGGTGATACCGTCACTGACTTGAGCGTCGGAGTGCGATCGGCCGCAGCGGCGCCGTATCGTTTCTTTGCAGGTTCTTGAGATAGATCCAGAGGAGGAACGGAAGTGAGAAGCGGCGCGCACGTCGATCCTTTGACGAGGCATTCTCCAGCGCTCCGGTCAACAGGCAGGATCAGTCTTTAATGTAAGAAATTTTTTAAAAGTTTCTTCGTACTACATGATTTTTACAATAACTAATGAAATAAACAAAACTTTTGAAAAAAAATGTAATTATGGTTGTCAGTTACTATGTGAATGTACAATTGGATTTAAAGAAGAAAGAAAAAAATCAAATAAAATAGTGTATATATATTGTTATAGTCTATACCTCTATGCCTAATAAAGGGGATTCCCCATTATAACAGTTTTTGGTTTATATAAATTTGTTCTTATTTTATCCTTATTAATATTTATTTTATTAATTTATTTTGATTATTTTATCATTTTGTAATTTCAGTAGTTAACAGAGCAGTTTTTTAGTTTTAAAAATTTATTTTATTTATTGTCACTTAATGGTTGCTAGATGTGGACCAGGTTATTTGTTGATAGTGGAGGCGTTGGTTTTAGACTCAGATTTTTCAATTGCTATTATACAATTATGAATTTTATATTTTATCCTTATTAATATTTTATTAATTTACTATAATTATTTTGTAATTTCAGAAGTTAACAAAGCAATTCTTTAGTCGTTTAGACTCATTTTTTTCAATTGCTATAAAATTATGAATTTATGAAATTTATGATTAGCTTTATGATGCCTCCAAGTTGGCCACCTTGAGCCTCTAGGGTACCAGCTTGCTCTCCAGCTCAATTTTCTCTTGAGCTTGGAGGTGCAGTTTTTGGCGCAGATCGGAGGCCTCCTTACGCGCGCCCCTTAGTTCAGCGTCCATGGTGTCCTCCAGCCTTGAATGGTCGATTTCCGCCATCATCAGATTGCAAGAAAGCTTCTCTGCCTCCATCCTTATCAGGCGGTTTGCCTCCTTAAGCGTCACATTCTCGTCTTGGAGCTTCTTGCTCGAGTTCTTCACAGCCTTCGTTATGATTGAGGGGAGATCCTCTGCCATCATCTTTAGTTTGGCTGTGAAGGGCCCCCAGATCTCTTTGATGGAGGGGGGAAGGTTTGTAGTTGTTGCTGGTGGAGGTGCTGGAGGAGCTTGGTGCTGACTTTCACCACCACCCTCTTGAGTTTGAAGGGCGAGGGGGGCTTCTTGGCGTGGTGGTGAAGTCGGAGACTCTGTTATCAGGATTGGCGAGTTATGGCCACCCTCATCTCCTCCTGGTGCAGCCCCAGCGATAGAGGTGGTTGAAGGAGGATCCTCTCCAGCAGATACAAATGGCGTGGAGGCGCTTGGAGGATTCTCAATGAAATTAGGCTCGCTGCCTTCAACCACAGGGGGCGCGACAGCCAAGGGTGTTGCTTGGACTGGCGGTGTTGGAGCTGGAGGATAGGGCGGTGTTGGTGTTGGGAGAGCAGGTGGTGAAGAGGGTGCCACCCTTGTTCTTTTGGTGACGAGGTCGTCCTCAGTCGCCTCGTCATCCTCTTCTTCCTGTACCACTTGAGGAGTTTTCCTCTTTGGCTTCCTCAAGACAAGTTTTTTTTCTTTGGGGGGCGGGTAGTGTCTCCGAAGGAGTTGGACCTTGGGGAGGAGTTCTGCCCTGAGCAACGGCGATCTCCACCACCGAGTTGGGCACGGTTTGGGAACCCGTCGCCAACTTGTGAGATCGGGCGATCGCCCTCAGTTCAGCTAGTTTACCTTTTCCCAACATGAAGTCTGCACAAGGTAGAAAATAGATGAGTAAGCACAAAAGCAAAAGCAAGATATACCAGTATATGCACGCAGGAATAACGCAAACAAGTGGCACATGGATTCAAAATCAAGACCAATGCAGAACAAGCAGAACGCCAAAGGATGGAATGGTAGGAACGCTAAGTTAGTTCCAACACAAAACAAGAGTCTTGGTGCTGGGGAAAGGGCTAACCTATGTGAGCTTCAAGTTGGCCCTAGGAGAACTCAAAGGAGATGATTGAGGCGGTAGGGAAAGTGATGTTGGCAGCTGCTACGCTCTTCCAGAAAAGGCAGAGATCTTTGTCTAGCTCGCCCATGTTGTCAGGACTCCTTGGCCTCCTAAAGCATTCCTTGGAGTCTTTGTTCCCCTTGTGTACCCAGTACAAGGGGAAACCGTCGAGCAGTGATGGATCTTGCTCATTTGGGCGCACCTTGATGAACTTTCCCTTCCAGTCTTTGTAAGATTGCTGGAAGATCGAGAGGATTGACCTCCCAGCAATCCCGTTTAAGCTAATCCAGAGGCGGTCTCCGGGATTCTTAGCCTCGAACAGGAAAAGGAAGACATCCACTGAAGCCGGCAGCCCCAGGTGTGCGTAGATGATTTGGAACGCTCTTACGAACGCCCAGCTGTTGGGATGAAGCTGGGCGGGGGCGATATCGAGCTCGGTTAGCAGCTCTCTCTCGAAGCGAGTAAAGGGAAGTCTGAGCTTCACTTTCTTGAAGAAGGTGGCGTAGAGGATGCATAACAACTCGCCGTTGTTCCCTTTGTCGTCCGCACAGATCGGCTCGTCCGGGAAGCAGGGCAGCACGGCCACCTTGCTATCGTGTTCCTTGTGGAAGGAGAGGTCGAACTGGTCTCCTTTCCTTAGTCGGAGCACGCCCAACTCCGTGTTTATTGAAGAAGTCTCTTTTAACAAGAGTGGGGTGGCCCAAGGATAGAGTTCCTTGTAGTCTTTTGGAGGCAAGGAAGCCCCTCCGGCGACTGGCGGGATTGCCTGAGCGAGGTTGGCGTGAGAAGTTGCAGGCCTCTCAGCCTGGGTAGAAGGAGCACCAGATGCTCGTGGTGGGTTACGCTCTGGTGGAGGATTTGCCCCAGGAGCAACCCTACGCGCTTGGGGTGGAGGGTTTCGCGACGAAGAAGGAGGGTTCGCAGTGGATTTTGTGTGAGCCATCGCAGGAACTGCAAGGGGAAATGAAAGGGATGAAACAAAGCCAACAGAACAACTCGATTGAGAACGAAGAAGGCAGAGCGAACGAACAAGAGTTCGCTGGGATGAACGTGACGAAGAACGAAGCCCTAAGCTACGAGAGAAGGAGAAAAGGAAAAAGCAGCCCACAACGTATGCTTCAGACAGATAATGGATGATGCGAATCGGTTAAAATGCAGCAAATATCAACAGAAGAAGTAAAAGAGGTACCTTTTTGTGATCGGATGAGCGTTGAAGAGAGTTGGAGATTGAGAGAGTTAAGAAGCTTCGTGGGTTCGCAGAGAAAAGCTTAGAGTGTTTGAGAATGCAGAAAGATGATGGAACAGTGGAAGTGCAAGGGGGTTAAGGGTTTTTCGAACGTTTTCGGAAGCGCAAACGACAGCTGAAGATGATCGTTGATGAAGCCACGTGTCGAGCGATTAGAAAAAGGGGTTTCGTGGAGCGTCAGAAAAGCAGAGGGTACGAATGTTTGGAATTCCGTGCCAGCGCCGCGTAGATCGACGGTGATGTGACCTTTTAGTCTTTTCGCTGGACAAGTCTTCGCTTAAGACTGGGGGGCTTGTGTACCGACCAAGTAGTCGGGAGTGATGACATGGCAGCAAGCGATAATATAGGCGTGTTGAACGGAACACCTGGCTGACAGAAGGGAAGGAAATCGGGAAGTTCGTGTAGTCGCCAATCGTTAAGTTGGCGTGCTCCGATCTCTAGCATATCTAAACCGGCGGTCACCAGGCTTGTGTCGTAGTCGCCGTATGTGAGCTTAGGCGACCAAGTGATCAGAGATCGCCGAGAGGAGGACATCGCCGAAAGATCAGGAAGGCTTGTTCGAGGCTTTCAAAGGGCACGAGTACGAAGGATGAAGTTATCAGATGATCATTCCCTAGCCAGAGGTTGAGGCCAGGGAACAGTTTATCAGAACATACACGATGAGCAAGTAATGCAAATCGTGATAGCGGCAGGCGAGACCATAGAGAAGGTGTGCATGGTGACGCCCCGTGCTCGCCATTAGAAGAGATCGCGCTCCAAGGCAGCTATGCACCGAGTTGCTCCTCACCTGAGTAACTTAGTCGAACAGCCTAAAGAGTAGAAGTGGCACTCAAGCAGAAGACGTTCCAGATGGTGACACGTGTACAGCTGGATGCGAGCCACGTGTCCAGAGGTGTAACCGTCAGGAGAGAGAAAATGCACAGGTATATAAGGAACTCTTAACAGATTCTGAGGTACGCACGTTTAGAACACTTATTTACGCTTTGAGAATACTTGAGTACGCTGAGAGAGATTTTGCACGGCTCCTTGAGTTTTCAGCTTTTCTCTCTTAGAGTTTTGGTGATTCCGTGACTGACTTGAGCGTCAGAGCGCGATCGGCCGCAGCGGCGCCACTCTGTCTTTTGCAGGTTCTTGAGGAGAATCGAGGTGTGAAGGACGGAAGCTAGCGTGGTGCAAAGTCGATCCAGAGGAAGATACCTTTGACGTGGCAAGACTTTTGCGCTCTGGTCAACCGGCAGGATCACTTTACGTTGACTTTTTTAATTTGATTGATTATGGCATAGTGCTTCTTATTATTTTTTTTAATTTCAAATTAATCACGAAACAATTAGATTTTAAGTTTTTGTCCGTTTGTTTTGGAAACTGCTTTTCTGTTTTAAACTGATTTTCTTCTCTATTTTTATAATTAAAGATATTTGTAAATTTACCATATATAACTACTATGTTTGCTATGTTTTCTTCCCAATATATTAGTAGGTACACTTAGATAATTTATGTGTCTTCTCATGTATATTAATATTTATTAAAATATACTATAATAATATTAATATTATTTATCAAATTTTAATACTAAACATAAATAAATGACAAAAAAAAATAAAAATGCGGATACATATATATATATAAATTGAAAGTATTTAACATAATGCCTCTTTCACATTTATGTACAAATTACAAAGTTGCATCTTTGTCTCAACTCTGAAGACATTAATTATCTAAAGAAAACTCAGTGTACAAAGCTTATTATCTACAACTTTTAATTTTTATTTTAAAATACTTTGTTAAAGGACCAAATTCAATACTTCAGAGAAAATTAACTAAGGTGGGATCGGTAAGGTTAATTCATCTCCTGCAATGATATGATGGGGAGAGACAAAGTAATCATGCTTTTTAACGAAACTCACAATTAAATTTAACTGGATAACTAACTTTTTTGTTTACTTCATGGTAGTTCAACATTTTTCTCAACCTAACCCCCTTTAAAGCTTTATTTTTTCAAAGAGCCTAATGTGTAAAAAGGAAATAACTTTATTTTAGGATAGGTTGAGAAGGAGCTAATGTGATTATAATCGGAAAGAATATCGTCCCCTTAGAAATGTGTAAGGGAGATTTTTTTTTTCTTTCTGTACCGTCCTGGTGGTCGGGAGTGATGACGTGGCATCCTGCTACAGTATAGGCGTGTTGGCAAGGCGCCAGGTTGGCAAAAGGGAAGGAAGTCGGGGGGCTCGTGTAGTCGCCAGTTGTTATATTGGCGTGTTCCGATTTCCAGCTTATCAGAATCGGCGATCAGCAGGTTAAAGATGAAGTCGCCAGATATAGATTCAGGCGACCTAGTCATTGGAGATCGCCAGAGCAAGCACATTGCCAAAGTTGAAGGAGAAGCAGATTATGAAGGCGGCCGGCGAGACCACAGGGAAGGTGTATGAAGGCCCCTAACTCGCCAGTTCCAGTAGAGATCGCACTCCCAAGTTAGCTATGCACTGGCCAGTACCATGCATAAATAACTTAGCCAAAATGAGAGTAGAAGCAGCGTCAAGTCAAGGAGGCTCCAGATGATGGCACGTGTACGACTGGATGCGAGCCACGTGTCCAGGTTTGTAACTGCCAGGAGAGAGAAAACAACCAGGTATATAAGAGTTCTCAACCAACTTTCTGAGGTACGCACGTTCAGATTATACTCTTTATGCTTGCGAGTTATAGAGCTGACTGTGAGAGAAGATTTGCACGGTTCTTGTTCTCTTAGTATTTGGTGATACCGTCACTGACTTGGGCGTTCTGTTTCTTTGCAGGTTCTTGAGGTGGATCTCGAAGAGGAACGGAGGTGAGAAGCGGTGCGCACGTCGATCCTTTGACGAGGCAGTTTCCAGCGTTTCGGTCAACAGGCAGGATCACTTTCGTTTCAAGTTTAATGAATTCTCTGCCTATCAATAATGACTTATTGAATACTGAAAAGAACTTCGGTTGTATAAATTTTTCCACATCAGTAATAAAGAATATAAAAAAGTAAAACATATTAATGTGTGTTTATTAGTACATGAATATTCACTTTTCATCATATTTGTTTAGTATGGTTCATGTAAAATAGGTGTTAAATTATTATTGAGTGAGAGTCTGAAGCTCAATGTAGTTAGAAGGTTTTGAGGTAATCAGACCTTTATCTTTTTATATGTATGGGTTGCGAGATTCTCTAAAAATATAAGGCTTCACCATTTCACCATATTTTTTTCTAATAAAAGAAAATTACTGCAGGGTAAAATTAGAAAAAAAAAGAAAAAAGAACAGCGTGAGAA
The DNA here is from genome assembly GCF_051622355.1 of Phaseolus vulgaris. Classification (NCBI taxonomy): domain Eukaryota; kingdom Viridiplantae; phylum Streptophyta; class Magnoliopsida; order Fabales; family Fabaceae; genus Phaseolus; species Phaseolus vulgaris. The sequence continues at coordinate 27,915,821 of NC_143507.1, forward strand.
AGAGATAGAAGAGAGAAAAACATAAATATAATAGGATTTAAAATTTAGGGTTTGAATTTAGGATCGTCAAAGTATTATTGTCCAATATAATATAATAATAGATACTACATTTCAAATAGACCAAATTATATGAAAACTAATGAGGAGTTACAGAGTGTCAAAATGATATATTTAATAAATCCTATATACCTGTATGGTCTTAACTAATTTTAATGTGAATTTGCAAAAATAATTAATATAACCTAGTTATTATATAGAAACTAATTAAAATTATTGTTATCCTTCCATTTTAACAATGTGGTTAGAATGAATTTGTTTGAGTCATTCATTACTCTTGTCAAAATTTAAAAAAATAAGAGTTAAATAAGCCCCATTTTCTTGCTGACAGAGCAAAGAGTGGAACCTGAACGGACACAGTAACTATTAATCACAACCGTTGAAAGCACATGCATCAATGGATATTATTCACATTTTTCCTCACTGTTTCTTCATTTCTAAGTCCACCACTACTTATAACTGTAAGAATCCTCTATTAGCCGCATCACATACAAGCTTTTGTCTTTCACTCTCTTTTTCTTAACCCACTGAATTCTTCTGAGCTTTTTACATGGAGTTTGATCCATGCTTCCTTTCAGGTATTTTTCCCAAAAACCCCTACTTGAAGCCACACACTCATCAAAACATGTTTCCATCCCAAAGCTCCTTTCTTATCCCACCATCCCAACCCATCATGTTTCACCCTAACCATGCTTTCTACCATTTTCAAAACCACATCGTGAATGTGCCTGCCCACAACCCCATCACAGCCCCCATGTATGGTAATGGGATACCAACCCCTTCTTTGGGGCATGATGGGTCTTCCCTAACAGGCTTTGTTAACATTAACAGTCACCAGCCTGTAATGTTAGCACCAAAGAACAACAACAAAATTGAAGCTTTGTATGACCACCATAAAGGCAAAGTCATATGGGACTTTTCCCAGAAAAGCATGGTTCATCCCTTTGAAGCCTCTTCTTCCAAATCGCCATCTCCTTTCAGTCTCTCTAATGAGTATGGATTGGGTATGAGTGGATTTCACAGGGACACTGATCCAAGGATGGTAGAGGTGGAAAAGAATATGAACAGTAATATAATCAAAGGGCAGTGGACTCCCGAAGAAGACAGGTATATATAAATGGCATCTGTTCTTCCAATCTATTGTTCTTTTCTTTTCTTTTTCTCATTTTCCATTATGAAAAATAGAATAATTAGTCACAAAATTTAGTAATAAAACTTGTCATCGTCTTTTATTTCTAACTGATTGTATGATTAAAATATTCGTAATTTGCTTATATTTTAATTATTGAGAAGAGAAGTTTTCTTTTCATTCATCTGCCAAAAGCTAAAAAAAATATGAATCTTTAATGAATCCAAATTTCTGGGTTTTGTAGTGCTCTTGTGGAATTGGTGAATCAATTTGGGCCAAAGAAATGGTCAGAAATTGCAAAGCTGATGTGCCGTAGAGTTGGAAAGCAATGTCGAGAAAGATGGCACAATCATCTCCGGCCAAACATTAGGGTTTTTCTTCTTTCCATTCTTATGAATATAATTTTTTTTTGGTTAATCATATCTACCAGATTGAAGTTTAAACTTATTTAAACAAAAGACATGCAAATTTATGTAATAAATTATACATAAAAATTATGCAATTAAATAATAATCGGTGTAAATATATGTATATATATATATGTATATATATGTATATATATATATATATATTTAATTAAATTTGCATTTATATAATTCTTTTACTAAAGTGTTTTTAAGAGAATTAATAATTTCTAATAAATGTATGTGTTCCGTACCATTTCAATTAAGATTTATCTATCAAAGGTTAGGTTGATTGTTTTTAATTTAATTATATATATATATATATATATATATATATATATCCTTTTTAACTGTTATTAGTGGAAACAGTACAATAATGATAATTATTTATAACAAATAGAAAGGGAATTATTTTTCTGTACACATTTATTTAGAGAAAATATAACATTAAAATATAATAAATTTAACAGTTATTTATTTTATATTAAAATTTAAATTTGAAAAAAAATAAAAAATTCAATTTCTTACTATTTTACACTTTAAATAACTACTTTTTTTAAAAAAAATTCCAATAATTCTTTCTAATGAAAAATCACATACACAATAAAAAAATCACATACAATAAAAATATAAAATTATTTGTTTTTTTAATAACTTTTAATAAAAATATCTTATAATTTAATAATATATTTTTATTTCAATAGTTATTATAATAATAGTAATTTTTTTTAAAAGAATAAAGTGTACATTATTTAAATTATTCATATTTTAATAAAAAAATAATTATTTATTTATTTGATAAAATAAATAATTTAACAATTTACTTTATTTAAGGAAGAATTTATTGTTGGATGATTAAAAGATTATCAGACTCTAAATTTGTCGAATGAAATTTGTAATAACATTTTAAATTACGTCATATAGTAATTCAATAAAATTATAATTATTTTAAACTTATAATACAATATCTATAATAAAGAAAATAAAATAAAATTTAAAAAATATTTAAAAAATTTGATAAACAAGTGTATTACTGCAAATGTTTCTGCTAGTCGAAATAAAGACAATTCTTTTAACTTTAGAAAAATATTAAAGAGTAGGTTTTTCTTTTCTAGATAGATGATTATTTATTTTTCTTTATAGGAAATATATTTGAATATATTTTATTTTTAATATTATTTTTATTTTCTCATTCATTGTTTGTATGTTTTACTAGCAGAAACACAGGCATAACAGCGGTTGCGCCTGTATTCGTATTTTCATTTTTAATCAACTTTAAAATTTAAAATATACATAGAAATAATTTTTTCTGAGTCAAAAATAAAAAACAAAAAATAATATTTTAAAGAAAAATGGTGATTTGATTAAACAATCATTGTTTTTCTTCTTCGGTTTGAGTCTCACTTATTTTTTTCTTCTTTCATTGATAGTTTTGATATGAGAGAGTGTGTTAATGTTCACGTTAAAGTTATGATTGACTTCATGGTATATACAAAAGAATAATGGTGGTTTTGGAGTGAAGAAAGTGATTGGAAATGAAAATTATTTTATTTGATATGTGAGATTTGGTGTGAAAACATATAAGAGTATGTTGGTTCTTTCTTTCTCAATTGCCTTAAAATAAGGAATCAAATAAAAGAGTGGGGGAGTCCGTGTACATTAATATTAAATTAAAAAATAGTTTTATTTTTTAAGTAATTCATATAAAATAACAAAATACTTCATTGTACTAATAAAATGAGATATATTAAATAAGGATAGAATAGGAAGAAATTTGTGTATACCAAAAAGCAGTTATAATGAAAAATTCTCTTCATATAGGTATGAATAAAATACATAATTTTTTATAAACGTTTTTTATTGTAAAAATAAGGGTAATCTTTTAATTTAGAGCATGTTATTTCCTTTATAAAGTTTATAATTGAGATAATTATTTCTTTCTCTTTATAAATACAATATTTGAATATAATTTATTTTTAATATTTTTTTTCTCATTCATTATTATTTTTTTAATTATGGAAGATTACATTGCAAATTTTGTTGGCCTGCCTACATTAACTTCATTAAAATAATTTATAATCAAATACTATTTATTATTGCATTGTACGAACGTAGTAAGTTAAATTATGAACACTATACAAAATTTGAAATATACCAAAAATTTACTCTAAATCTTCTATTTTTTCCCCCATTTTTAGACATTATATACAAGAATTTAACATGCATTCAATAAGTGCATGAGTCCCAACAAGTTAAAATATAAACTCTGGAAAAACAAATTGTGTAGTTTACTTTAAATATTTTTGTTTAAATTATTTTAATGCCTAACTATTTTGGCAACATAATTAGAAATTTTTTAATAAAAATGAACTTATTTTTGTAAAATAATATTTAGATATGCTAAATACACATTGATATTTATATTTACTAATTAATATTTGTATTTGATGATAAGTCTAATCTTATATGATTTTTTTACCAGAAAATCAAATCACTTACTATTAAACTCTTAATAAAGTAAAATAATATATACACTTACATCTAATAGATTAAATAGATGTAGTTATAGCTAAAAACTTCAGATCTATCATCTAATAATTTTGTAATAAAAAACACTTTTTATTATATTTTTTTATAATATGCGAAACTGATGACCTATATATATAATTTGAAGTTTTTTTTTTCTTAAGTACATTGGGATTCCTATTTATGTGTTGTTTATTATTAAAATAAAATAAAAAAGACGGGATTACTTTCATTTTTAATTTTATTAATGTTACTGAGTTATCAATTATTTTTCAAAATCAAATAGTTCTTCCTATTTGTACTTAACATATCAAAATCAACCCAATCATTTTTTTCATAATTAAATCTTCCTTAATTTTTATTTTAAAGATATTTTGTAACTTTGTTTCAAAAAACTTATTTGTTAATAGATATTTTATCCCATCCATAATTTGAAATATAAAATTTATGAAAACCATCATATTCGCCACACCCCTAGTTTTGAAATAAAATATTTTTGTGAATATTTGTTTCTCTTAAATTGTACATTTTCGGGAGCGAAGAATGTTATGGATTTAGATGAATTCTGAATGTATTTTTATTTCCTCAAATTAGTATATTTTCTCAACAAAAATAATATTTAATCACAAGAAGAAAAGTAGAAAAGTTCTGGAATTACGTTTGGTTTAAAAATGGTATTAGGATGATTTTTTATTACAGTAGTTACAACTTAATTTAACTAAAGAAATATTTTGCGAAATAATATTACAATATTTTTTTTTCACACTTGATTGTTTAAGCCAGATAATATGATATTAAACTTTTATAATGAGTATTCTATTCATATTACTACACATAACATGAAATGCATACATTTATTTGATTCGATTTTGTTGCTATCTTTATAGGTAATTTTATTGTTTTGTTATTGGAGAAAACTATTCATTCATTTTCTTAATAATTAACTAGTTGAAAAATTTGACTGGTGATTTTAGTAAGGTCTCCTCTATTAAATATTTGTATTTTTTTAACTATGTTCTTTTATATTTAATTTATTTGTATACTACGTTTGTAGCTTGATATATATTTATTCTTATACTTCGGTAAATTTAAGTATTTAGTGTTAAATTATTGTATAACATTAGTTTTTAAAACGTCTTAATATAACAATATTTAAATATTCCATTTCCTTTCTGACACGTCTTTCAATGAGAATAGTTGAATTTATAAATGAGTTATTTTTTCATTGGTTTTTATCCATAATATACAAGTAATAATGTTTAGTTTTTTTTATAGTTTAACCTTTGAATGGAATTTTACGTTTACATGATCTAATATTTGTTATTTTTTAAATTTTTTTCCATGACATTTCTCAGATATGTTTTAGATAATTTTACTTTTTAAAATACTTTTCAGGCATGTATCCGAAAAGTATTTAATTTTTTTATTTGATGTTTTAATTTTCGTTTCTAGTATATGGCTTATATTTAAACATAGTACATAAAAATTGTCTTAAAACTTATTGAACAACCTATTCTCCTATTTTTACGAGATAAATTGATATATATATATATATATATATATTAATAAAACTAGAATAGATAAAACAAAGGACTAAATAATTAGTTTATGTGAGTTGCAACCTTGAAAATGTTTAGAAAAGATTAATTATACTATTGTCAGTTTTTTTATGCTTATTTATTTCTGTTTGTGCAAGGAGTTTCTATTCGTTTTTTTTTAATAAGAAAAAAAAACTAAAATTACTAATAGAGATATATCCACATGATCATGTTGAATTTTTTGAATTATTAGATATTTTCTCTCTTAATGATTTAAATTTAGAATCTGTTTTTTTCTAGATATAGTAAGGGAATAAACGTGAAAGGAAAAAAATAAATGATGTTTCGAATTTATGGTTGTATAAAGTCATTTTTTATTGAGTTATATTTTTTTAATGCAATTAGTTGAAAAAATCACTATAATATACTAAAAATCTATATATTTTGTTTTATGATATATAAATGTGTTTGTTTTCGGTGTATCAACTGTTTTGCAGAAGGAGTCGTGGAGCCAGGAAGAAGACATGATTCTGATCAAAGCCCACCAGGAATTTGGAAATAGGTGGTCAGAGATTGCGAAGAGGCTACCTGGAAGGACTGAAAATACTATTAAGAATCATTGGAATGGAACCAAGCGACGCCAGAGTTACAAGACATACAACAGGAATAAGAACAACCCTTACGAAGGATCAATGCTCCGTGCTTATGTTAAAAGGGTCACTGCAACTGAAGAATCTACAAAAGTGTTCAAGAAACCCTTAAGGAAAAAGAATAATAAGAAGGTGTTGAGATCTAGTCGTGATGGGCTAGAACCTTTGTTGAGGTTTGATCGATGTTCAAACGAAATGTTTATTGGAAGTGGCAGCAACTACGCGCCAATGCAAGTTTAAAATAATGATGTTGGGGTTTCCTGTGCCATTGGAAAGAATGCAATGAACAAGGGAATGAATCCGATATACTGATTAACAAGGGTATGCGACCATGATTATATATGTTTTTCACTTAATTTTGTAAGACACTTTACTTACTCCTTCTATTACGTTGTTGCGTTTTCTTAGTTGGATATTAGTTATGTTATATTTAGGCAGGAATGTCATTTTATGCTATTATCTATCTTTCCGGATTTAATGTGTTTGTTACTTGAATTTTTGCCTTAATTTTGTACGACACATTAGTTTACTCCTATTAGGTTGTTGCGTTTTCTTAGTTGGACATTAGTTATGTTATATTTAGGCAGGAATGTCATTTTATGCCATTATCTATCTTTCCGGATCTTATGTGTTTATTATTACTTGATTTTAATTCTCATGTGGTAAGTTTTTTTAATGTAGTTTGACTTTATATTATAATAGCATTGTTTTTAAATATAAAATCGGAGATACATACATATTTTAGAAAAGGAAGGGTCATACCAAACTTTTTCCGGAAAATATATTGGCCAAAGAGCTGATAAAAAAAAAATATTGGCAACAGAAAAAAAATAATAATAACACGCCGAATTTATGGTGGTCGATCCTTAACATTTAGCTTATGTCATGTTATCCCTTAGAAAATTCTTAAAGAACTTCACTAATCAATAACTCATTTCAACCAAGTACACATGCCACTTCTTACTCTTCCATCTCCTACGAGACTAAAAGCTTTTTGTGATATTTGCTTATACCTTTTGTAGTAAACAGAAAAAATACAAGAAGTTAGGAGTTAAATAATTGTGTTTCCAAAATGTTTTTAAAACTATTTGATAAAGTATTATTTGATTGAATGCAATCATATGATAATTTATATGAAAGACGATCTTTCAATGAGGTTTTAGAAATTTCTTTTGCAAAATATCTTTCTTTTTAATTAGCACATAGTAGTAGATCAAGTGATACAAACCACCTTGACAATTAGATGACTAAGGACACAACATACACTTCACAATTAGGTCAATCATCTCAGCACACAAGACCAGACCCCACCAAACCTCAAGAGAGCCCAGCAGAAAAAGAACTAGACATAAATCAGAAGACAAATTTATGCAAAAAAATTAGGCTCACTTTCGGGATCTAAAAAGAAGAATAAGCTAGAGTATGGTTCTTTTATCATAAATTGGGAGTGTACTTAGCATAAATTAAGCTTATGCCAAGACCACCTTTCATGACAAGTGCACTTAGGTTTAGGATTTTTTTACCTACCTTCTAGAAGGTTTCTCACAAATGACACCTTTACCCTTCTCACTCTTGCTCCCCAAGTCACTCTCTTCCATATAAAGGGTGTCTTGCCTTATGTAATGTACACATTAAATTTTGAAAGTAAAGAAACTCTGTCATAGTGTTTGAGTTGAGTCTCCTATTATCCTTGGGTCTTATCTTGAGGGCTCTACACTTCAAGTGGTCACCACTCATCTTGGAGTATCCCATCCTCCAAGTGACGTGACAACCTCTTATCTTCATGAGCTTTCTTCATCTCTTCACCTTTTTCCTTCATTTTCTTTGTGCCACTTTTCTCCATTCTTTATGTCATTGTATTTTCTTTTTCTTATGTGTTTTTCATTTTCACCCATCATCATCTAAATCACCATATAATTGTGTTTTTTCTTTATCCTTGTACCGTCCCGTACCCGGGCATTGACAAAGTCAAGGTCAAAGTCAGCGTCGAGGTCGAAGTCAACATAAGGCGCCGCCTAGGTGAGGCGACGCCATGGGCAAGCGTCGCCAAGATAAGACGTCGTCTAGAGCAGGTGTCGCCAAGGTAAAATGTCACAAAAGCAAGGCAACCACAGTGTTGCTCCTCGATACCCATGGGTAGGAAAGACCATGGAGGGAGTGACGCCGTGGGGAGGCCTCAAACCCCGATAACCCGGGGTAGCAATAAAGGGAAGAGAAAGGTGGCTTCAAGGCCATAGTACTAGCACCAGTGGAGAGCAATCTGACTCGTGAAGTGCCCATGTCGCCCCAGAGAAGCCCTTGGGATAGTTACGACTCATGAGAAGGGTCACGCCCAGGGGTTGCCAGGTGCAGGGTACGAGAGGAAGGTAGATATGCTTTCAAAGCGAGTGACTAGAGGTTTGGGGGCATGAGTTGGCACCCAAAGAGTCACCCCTTGCGCAGATGCATTCCCAGGAAGGAGGGCTCACACGAGGAAATACCCCTGTTCCGGCCGGTTGACTTGGGACGTCTTTGTGCGCAACCCTGCCCGTCAGCTAGGGACACCTTCCCTCTGGCTACCTGTGGATACCTGCAAAGAAGGACAAAAGGGCGCCCTAGCGGCCGTTTGCACTCCGACGCTCAAGTCAGCTAGAGAGAAACACCAAAAACTCTGCACCTCCGTATCGGAGCACCGTGAATGGCACTCTGAAGGTGGTAAAAAGAACTATGTGTTGTGTATCTTTTCTCCTTCTGGCAAACAACCTTTCTCTAGTCCCTTGTGCGTAACCTCAAGACTCGAGCAAGCAACTAGAGTGTATTCTGGGAAAATTCGCCAAAAGTCCGAACCCTGTTTCCCACGTCCAAGGTTCTATTTAAACTACTCTAGCATTTAAAGCGTCTTAAAGCGCATTTAAGGTTATGAAACGTTCAGCGCCTTTAAGACGTTTAAACCGCTTGGAGCATTTAAAGTA